>NW_004567118.1:1171147-1177948 GCF_000260355.1 Condylura cristata | reverse complement strand
TCTAATTAATCTTCCTATCTAACAAGGCAGAGACTTTTTTTTAACCCATGTTTTGCAGATGAGGAAATCCAGGCCCAGAGAAGTGAACTTTCCTTACTTCGTGGTTTTGAACCTAGGAGTCTGCTCTTTCCTTCGTGCCTCTTCCCCTCTTCCCTGGGGTACCCCGTGCTTATTGCTTACTGAACGGTCCTGTTCTCCCCCACCCTCCCCAGACTCTGCAGTCAGGTGGGGACCACGGGACTAACTCTGATCAACGGGCTGTGGTGGAGGGGCCGCGCCATTTTGGACCAGCGCATTTGTGAGCCAGAGGCGGCCTTCCGTTCTCCTTAGTGGTGACTTCGGAGGCCCTGGCTTGACAGGAAGCAGCCTGGAGGACGGGGTCACGGCACAGGGGACAACTGACCCTCAGAGTTGCCTGTCCTGTGCGGCTTTGTGTGACCCAGAAATACGCCGTAGTGGTGTGACGCCAGAGACTTGGACTGTAGGCCGTGACCTCGGAGTGCTGCGGCCTCTCCTGACAGATCCACCGACAGGAACCAGACACCCCTGTCCCGCCCAGCTGGCTCTGGCCGAGCCCCTTGCCACTATGCTTTGTGAACAGCACAGCACCCTAAGTGAGCACAAACTGGCGTTCTGGCCAAGACATGCGGCCAGAAGCAGACGGCAGAACATGGGAGCCCCCCTGAGCCCCTGGACATGCCCAGGTCTGGCTTCCTTCTCCACCGGCAGCAGACTTCTCCCTGTCTGGCACAGCCTCTGGCACAGCCTGTGCCTCCACGCCCAGCAGACAGCGCCGCGGCAGAGCCCTGGTGCCACCGGCCCCCTCCAGATGCCCACCGAGGTGCAGAGTCTGTCGGCCTCAGGACCAACTGGAGCCAGGGCCTCACAGCTTGCTGCGTGCAAGTCGCCTGCCTCTGCTTCTCTCTGCCTTGGCTTCTTTCCTACAGAAGTTCCTGCTCCTGCACCCCGTCTTGTTCTTGCCAGACCCTCAGAAAGAAAGGGCGCCTCTCCTCACACTGACAGGCCTCAACTTAACTCTTGACTGGGCCAAAACCCCCTCCCTGACAGTCTTTGTAATGGTTGGGGGTGACCATGAGGTGGCTGGCAGGAAAGTGCGATACTCTGCTAGGCCTTGGTCTCGCCCTTCTCTGGGCCTGGGGCACAGTGAACTTCTGAGCCACGTGACTGAAGGTCGGGGTAGATAGTTTCCCAGGGAAGGTGGGGGTGTTACGAAGAGAAGGGAAAATGGATCCTGGGTAGGAGAACAGTCAGTGCCCACAGCTGGCAGGTGAACGGAGGGTGCCCTGGGAAAGGCACGGGCTGCTCCAAGCCGGAAGATGCCATTTCCAGTTAAGGGGAACTAGGAAGGCTTCGTGGAAGAAACTGGGTCTGGGCCGGGCCTTGAGGGTGACAGCAGTTTGACTGTTGGACCTGAGGGGCTGGGACTGAAATAGCATCCTGGGCAGGAGAACAGTGACAGCAGCGACCTCGAGGCAAGCATGGCAGGCAGGCAAGGCCTTGGGTGCCAGGCTGAGGGGGCTGGGGGTCAACTGGGGAGGCATTCACAGGTGGTTCTAGAACCCAGCATGATGGCGTCAGATCTGAGGCCCTGGGGACCCATACCGCCTGCCTCAGGAGCCCTGCTGCTCCAGCCTTCGGAGTCAGGGGTTCAGCTCACTCAGACAGGCTGGACTTTTCCAACAGAAACACTGAGGGACAGAGAGAAAGTGAGAACACAAAGTGTGGCTGCACCGCTTTGCTTTCTCTGGCCAAAGGCAGAGTCTGAGTACCTTGACAACCCCGTACCCCTGGGTGTGGCCGCCTCCTTCAGTCATGGGCTGAGATGGCAGATGGGCAGTGGAGTCCACTCCGTGGGACCCCTGGCTCCTGGCTCCATGGTGTCCCATTTCCTGCCTGAATTCTACTTGTTCTGCAGCTGCCCAGGCTCTGGCCAAAGGGGCACCCTGAAGGCCCCTAAATGCTTCCCTTGCCCTGGAGGTGTGCCCCCTCTGTGTCACCAGGAAGCATTTCCAAGAACTCAGAGGAAAATAAGCTGAAAGCTGAGCGCCAGGTTCTCAGCCTCAAGTATGAGGTCAAAGACAAGTCAGGTGGGACTTCAGAGGTACTCACACACCTGCATTTGAATTTGCAACAGGATAAGTCACGTGACCTCCCTGGGCCTCTTCCTCTTCTGCATCATGGAATGGAGAAGCTGTACTTCACAGGGCTGGAGGAGGACTAAGCTGGGGCCTGTATGTCACACACGGGCCCTGGAGCGCCTGCAACCAGTGGTGGCAGTGACGATGAAGACGATGCAGGAGATGAAACCAGCCAGGATGAGGCAGTGAGCAGTAGGCTAATCTGTTGGCATGTCACTCAGCTGTGGGTGAGGCCAGGTGCTCAGGCTGGGCAGGTGCTCCTGAGGCCTGATTGTGAGCTCGCCTGGCCCCGCCAGGCTCAGGGAACCACCACAGGAACTCACCATCGTGTCCTTCATCCCGGCAACCCCGAGTAAGGGGCCACAGACACCAGGTCATGCCTGAGGGCGGGGGAGGGGTCAGACTGCCCACGCTCCCCAGCCCCCTCTGAGCCTCACTGGTTAGGAGTCCTTGTAGAGTTCTTTAGAGGCCTGTCAGAGAAGCAGGATTTTAGCCCGTTTATAGAGGGTCAGGTGGTTTGGGCCTTCCTGGTGGCCTAGGGGTTTAAACTCTCAACACTGTCACAGTGATGGCCCACAGTGAGGGCCTGAGTTCCATCTCCGGCCAGGAGCTAACCCACATGTCTCCCCGCTGCTCCCCTCAACAGTGTATTTCACTCTGTCTGCCTGTTCTGCTCCCCACTCTGTCTCTGGTGAACCGTCTCACCCCAGTTCTTCTATGCAAAAGTAAAATCTTAAAAAACAAAATGAAAAACTCAGGTGATTGGAATAGGTCTGAAGGATGGGCCGGGCTGGCAGGGGGAGGCAGCAGGGGTCAGAGGCTCAAACCAGGACACTGCCACCCACCACTGATGTCTTCTCGGCAAAATAACTTGAGGCTATTTTCCAAAAAAATAATAATAACAATAAAAATAATAATTTATGCCTAAATACTTAAATACTATGCCTACTAGAAAATGTGTGTAAAATGAAAAATTTTAAAGAGCAGTCAATAGGAAAGAAAGAAATGATGGCTCATTCATACAGTGCATTACTCTGAGTGATGAAAAGGAATGAGGTCTCATAACTCAATAAGAAGATAACTTTTGTGTTAAAGATTCTATTAATTTTTGTGTAGAAGAACTGGGTACAGACAGGCCAGAGGTCTGGGGGTGAGGGGACTCACCAGAGACAGAGTGGGGAATAGAACAGATGGACCTACTGAAACACACTGCTGCGGGGAGCAGCGGGGAGACAGTGAGGTCGCTGCGCTACATGGGTCAGCGCCCTGGCCGGGGACTTGTGATGCAGTGGCTGCGGACAGCTCCAGAGTGCTGAGACAGTGTGCTCCCCTGTGTGCCTGGGAGGCCCCAACAATGAGAAGATAATTACATTTAAAAGCTGAAAAAAGATTTTATCAAAGAGGATACATGAATGACATAAGTACATGAAAATGCTCATTTCGTTTGCTCTTAGGGAAACACACAGTCCCCACAGGAGATCCATCGTGCCCTCCGCATGACCACCGTCAAAGACTAGAGTTCTGCTTTGTCAAGGAGGTGGAGCCATTGCATTTTCACCTGTTGCTGATGAGAGCGTGGCAGGGCACCGCTGCTTTGGAAACGGTTTTGCAGTTTCTTAAAAAGGCAGACAACCGGGCCCTCCCTGGTGGCGCAGCGGGATAAAGCACAGCACTGAGAAGCTAAAGCCCCTTCCGCATGGGTTTGATTGCCGCCTGCCCCGGAGGTGACCCACATGGCGCAGCAGACCCGCCCGCTGCTCCCCTCAGCAGTGTACTTTGTCGATCTGCCTCTGCTCCCCACTCTCTCTGGTGAAGTCTCTCTCCGCCCCTGAGCCTCTGGCCTGTACCCCAGTTCTGTATGTACAAATAAATAAATCTTTAAAAAAAAAAAGTCAGACAACCATTTCCCAGATATCTACCCCAGAGAAATAAAATCAGGTCCTCGGAATGCTTGCTTATAGCTGCATTATTCATTATGGTAAAACGGCCTCAAGTCGAATATTCGTCGACTTGAGAATGATAAAGTGTGGACTGTGTGCACAATGGAATACTCGGGGACAAACTGATCAGCCTTGGAGCACCCGCAGAAACACGCTTAGGCAGAGAAGCTGGAGACAAGACTTCCTCTTGTGGGGTGAAGATGAGCTGTCCAGACCGGGCAAAGCCAGAGGCAGGGAGCAGACTGCAGCTGTTGGAGCTAGCGGTGGCGCGAAGAATAAACTGAAAATGACCCGAAGGAACTTCTAGGATGATGGAAATGTTCTAGAAGTTGGTGGTCAAGGTTGTACGACTCGATAAGTCTACTAAGAATCACTGGGCGATGCATGTCCAGGGGATGCGTTCTGTGTAAATTACATCTCATAAAGCTGTTTTTAAAGAAACAAAGCAAGGACGCGAAGCACTGTTTACAGGAAGGTCTCCAAGACGCTTTGCTGACTGGAGAGAACAGTGCGTGGCACGTGCTGCTGTCTGCACTTTCACACAAAGAAAAGGCGAGTATCTGCTATCACACGTGTGTCCGTACGTGGATGCGCACACATGCATCTGCTGGTTCATGCAGAAGACTCTGGAAGGACACAGCACTCGGTGGAGTTAGCTGTTTGGATGAAGGAGTTGGGTGTCTGTTGGGGCTGTTGGACAGGAGAGGAGGCTGACTTCCCTGCCATTCCATTCTTCATTTTCTTTTTAATTGTGGTGAAATGCACCTCAGTGCCTATCTTCACCTATTGATTCCATGTGCACAGTAATGTTGAGTATGTTGCTGGACAACCATCATCACTATCCACCTCTGGAATGCTTTTCATCACCCGGAGTTCAGTTCTATACTCATCACCTGTGATTTCTCTATCTTCCCTTCCCCCAGCCCCATGCAACCACCTTCTCTTTGCTGTGTGAATCCCACTGCTCCAGGTACCTCGTGTGTGTGTGTGAGTGGAGTCACAACATTTGTCTCTTTGTCACTGACTTCTTTCACTTAGCGAAACGTCCTCAAGGGTCACTACATCATAGCACTTGCTGGCAATCCCTTCCTTTTTCAAGGCCGGATAATATTCCAGTGTATGTATAGACCACACTGTTTTCCACTCAGCCTTTCATAGACAACTTTGCTTTCCAATGGTGCATGAATATGGGTACAGAAATATCTCCTGGAGATCCTTATTACCTTTATACTTTTAAATGATGTATTTTAAGGCATGTACTTGAAGAAAAGATTAAATTAGAATTTAGAAGGGTGAAATACAAATAAGTAGAAGTAGAAATTGTACTTTTCTTCCCACATCCTCTTCAGAGGCTTCTCTGAAACTCTTGAGTCTCCAAGGGATATTTGTGCTCAGGTCAAAGTAAGGGATAAAAGTGACATGTCCTCTAGTCTCCCCCTCACTCCCCACCTTAGGAGGCCCAGAAGGGGCTGTGCAGGGAGGGTCTTGCTTAGTCACAGGCAGAGGCTCAGCGGCTCCGTGCCCTCGCCTGCCCGCACCACCCACCTCCTGCAGGGGATTGGCCAGGCCACATTCCTACTGCCTGCTGGGGGTGACTCACAACCCAGGCAGCCCGGGAACGCCCGGCCTGTTCCAGAGGCCTCGCACCCGCTGGGCTTCCTACTTGGAAACTCCGGAGACACCTCCCTCCGCTGCAGTCAGCTCATCTCCACCCTGGTGCCCAGCAGGGCGGGAAAGGAGGGTGTGCCCCCTTGGGACCAGCACCCTCTCCACGCAGGGTCCTCTGGGCTTTACAGATCCAGATGCAGAGAACAGATGCAGGGCCCCCCCCCAGCTCCCCAAAGCCTGAAATCCTAATGTGCAGGATGGCAAAAGCTGGCGTGAATTGATAGGAGACAGTTCCAGTCTTGTTCCTGCGGAATGTTGTGTCATGAGCTTAGTTGCAGAAGCCCGTGGCTGGTGACCGGGTGCTGCCCCGTCCCCTGCTGGTGCGGTATGTCACCTTGCTTGCAGCCTCCTTTGCTAAAAGCTGGAAAATTTTGAATCCTAAAACATCCAGATCTTAGATAAGAAACTGTGGGTCTAAGTTAAGTCCGTTTTGTGGAGCAGAATCAAGGCTCTGTGGGGTTGCCCACAGCTGGAACGGGCCTGTGGTTCGAAGATGAAGTTGGTCTCTCGTTGACCTGCCGCTCACAGAATTCCCCACGCACTCTGCCCCTCCCCCACTCTGTCCTCCTCCGAGCGCTCCTTACCCACTCAGTCAACCTGTTGTCCTGCTTGGCAGATGAAGATAAGCCCTCTGGGGTCCCCAAGCCCAGTCCACTGGAGAAGCCTGTCACCGGGGGCTCTTATTGGGAGGCCAAAGGCCCAGTGGCCAAGCAGAGTGACCCAGGGCTGCGACGACTCAGGGCCCAGCCTTGGTGCGGCCCCCTTCAGCTGTGTGACCTCAGGCAGGTTGCTCATCTGCGCCTCAGCCCCCTCTTCTGTACGAGGGCGTAGTAATGGTGTGAGCACGAGAGAATGTGGCCTGGCAGAAGGCCCATCTGTATGGAACATACTGAAGCTAAAAGTTGCGATTCACCTGACATTCCAGTTTAAGTGGGTGTCCTGTATTTTTTTTTTAAAGATTTATTTATTTGTGCATACAGAACTGGGGTACAGGCCAGAGGCTCAGGGGCGGCGAGAGGCCTCACCAGAGACAG
>NW_004567118.1:1135615-1170647 GCF_000260355.1 Condylura cristata | reverse complement strand
GGGGATCGAACTCTCACTGAAGTGGCTGCCGCTAGCTTGCAGTGCTGTGTCCTCACCAGTTGTGCCACCAGGGAGGGCCTGAGGGCTTTTTATCATAACATTTGCTTGTGCCTAATCTTGCCCACTAGATAAAAAGCACTCACTTGTCCTTCATCATTCCCTTGGTTATTTATTGGGCACCTCCTATATGCAAGCCACAGTTCCAAACCTTGGGGACAGAGCTGGCCCTGTCCTCACAGAGCTTCCAATCCAGCAAGGGAGATGGAGATTAAACACCAGATGCCCCAGATGATCAATCACTCTTGTGATAAGGCCTGACAGCCAGGATCGGTATGATGGTGCTGGGACTGTCTGACGTGGCTGGCCACGAAGAAGGGGTGTGGGGCGGATGATCTCTTGAGGCTGGGCCATTAGCGGTAATGTCAGAGGGGAGAGGGCCGTATGGATCAGCTGACCTGACATTTGCTGGATGAGGAAACTGAGTACAAGAGGGAAGTGACTTCTGAAGGTCACACAGCTCTTTCATGGTGCCACCAAAAGGCAAGCTGACTCCCAGGCCAGCGCCCCCGCCCCGCCCCTCCCCCACTCTGGTGTGAATTAAAGGAGAAGGTGCCTATGAGTTCACCGCCCCTCCCCCAACTGGGAATCCCCACGGTGGAGGGGGTCACCTGGGAGCCCACAACTCCCCATCTTCCACATCCCCCAGACAAGTTTCAGGCCCCTGGCCAGGGGCCCCAGGCCCCTGCCTGCATCGCAGATTAGGGGCGTCACTGAAAGTCAGTCTTAACAGCAAATGAGAAAGTTGGCCTTGAAAAGTTTCACTTCCCAAGTTTCACTGTGGCGGCTACAACCCAAGAAGCAGGATCCAACCCCCTAATGCTCCCTCAGCAGCTCCTCGCAAAAACCCTGAAGGGTTTGGCCGGTGGCCTGTTGAGGCTCTTGGCACCCAGGGCCTCGTCCTCCTGCCGCCCCAGCCTTGGGTACTGATTCAGGCCCCCGCTGGGGAGCACACAGAGCCCTCAGAGCCACCCAGCCAGCCCTGCGGCGCCTGGCCACCTGGCTAGCCAGGCTGGGGTGGACATCCCTAAGGGGCGGGGTGGCGCGCCAGTTTGTCCTGTCCCCTTCCTTGACCAGTGAGGGCCCCCCCTTTCCCAGTGCCCTGACGCCTCACGTGGGAATGTGACCTTGTGTAGACCAGCCGTGAAACAGCGTGAGCTCGCCTCAGGGGCCCCACTCTCAGCCCTGAGGCGCAGTTCGTGTGGCCATAAGTTCTTCTGCACCCAGGAAACTGGGTCTTGGGGATAACCCAGCTTCCTTCACATTCTCCAGGACACTTACGCTGCCACATAAACAGCGTGAGGCTGCCCTGTTATAAGGAAGCCCAGACCGTGGAGGGCGTCTGGCCCAGGTCTGGGCTGACGGCCAACGCCAGCTACAGGCCATGAGGAGAGCTGAGCTGGAGACAGATGGTTGAGGTACCTGTGGGGGGTGCTGGGAGCTTCTCAGTCTGCACCCACCACCAGCCGGAGCCTTGACTGACCCCAAATCTGGCTGCAGGTCCAGAAACCTAGTGTCACGGTCTCCACAAATGAATGGGCCCAGGTCGCCAGGCCCCTGGCCCATGAGGGCTCACAGCAATGAGGGAGCCGGGCTCAGGGTTCAGCACGCGCCTTCACTGTGGGCTCTTGCCCAGGCAGAGTGCGGATAGCGGGCGGCTGCCGGACAGTCTGGCACTCTGGCCAGTAGCATGGGGGCTCGCGGGAGCTTCGCTGGGTTGCGACCTGCGGCACCCAGCAGTGCCTGCCGCTTGATAAGGGTCATGAACAAGTGGGTGGATGGACAGAGGGACAGACAGACGGGGTCCTTCTCCCCTTTGTGACACTACCTCACGGGTGTGGGTAGTGACTTGAGAAGCAGGGCTGGTGCTCACACCCCACGTGTCAGTAATGCCCCAGAGAGGCTCGCTGGGTTCCCATTAGCGGCTGGTGTCTGAGCCACACTGTTGGGGTCCCCCTCCCTCCAGAGTGCCTCCTCCCACACGCCCTTGGCTTAGGCTCCGAGTCCAAGGCTTGTCTGGGTTTCTCATTCTCCAAGCAGAGGAGGCACCCCCTTGAGGTTCCCACTGTTCCCCGCGAGTATCCCAATCTCAGCACAGGCACACAGATTGCTTACAGGTCTGTGAAGTCCCAGGTTGGGAGACTGGGCCGCACCCCTGTATCCCAGCTCCAGTCGCAAGTGCTAGGAGCGCTAAGGAGGGCGCTGAGCGGGTCGGAGCGCCCCTGAGACTCCCAAAACCTCCACTCATCAGACCTTGACTGAACCCCCACAGCCTCCCTCCGTGGCCCAGGGAGATCACTGTTCTGCAGCAATCATGATGGAGGACCCAGGGCCAGTCCTTCTCATTTCCCTCCCAGAGGGGAGCCCCGGGAGCCCCTCAGGACCAGGCTGTGGTGCAGCCGGGCGGCCCCACCTGCGCTCCAGGATAAGGGCCCCGGAGGCAGCTGCTTTCTCCGCTGCACACACAGCAGGGAGACCGCGGGGGGCCGGTGGTCTACGCGGGGGCGCCCCTGGGCTCCCCACCAGCCCTCCTCGAGGCTGAAGAGCGTTTCTGAGCCGTTAGGCAGTGCCTCTCCGGTGCCCGCGGAGATTATCTGCAAAGGAGCAGGGTGAGGAGCCCCATGCCCGCCAGATACTTGCACCTGGGCTTGCGCGGCTTGGAGGCCTCAGACAGAGCTGGACGGACGTGCCCCGTGTGAGGGCAGGGGGGCGTGGGGGGGCCTGGTGCTGTTGGCCCCGGAGGAGATGGGGCTAGGAGTCTCGCTTTGGCTGTTTGGGGGTTTGAGGCAGTTCTCAGAAAGCTGGTTAACGCCTCATTCTCCTCCCGGGCTTCCCCCCTCCCCCACAGTGCCTGTGCCCCTGAGGCGCCGCCTCCCCTCTGCTGCTGCTGACCCTTCCTCCACAGCTCTGGGGAGCGGGCCAGAGTGGCCCCCACGCAGCCGTCTCCCTGTGTGGGTCTCTCTCTTCCTGGACCGCTCTTCCCGGGGGCCTTGGGGTTCCCAGGGTGCCCTGGGAGACTTCCCAGCAGCCCTTTCCAGAGGAAGCTCCCCAGAGGCGGGAGGTGGAGGTGGGTGTCCCCCTCCATCCCCTGTGAACTCCAAACCACCCCTCCCCTTCCTCCTCGCCCCCTGTCTCCTTTTGCCTGCCAGCCCCCCGGCCCGGCCACCCAGGTCTTGCCAGTGCAGGCCCCTCCCCCCTCTCCTGCCAGCCAGGGTGCCCACCCCCAGCAGCTCCAGCCTCATTTCCACTGAACCTACACCCTGACTTTCAGGTCTCCTGAGGTCAGCTGCCCACCCCCTTGACCCTGGGCCTCACTGCCGACCACACTACCCCCAGGGCCCCCCATGGCGGCCCCCCTTATCTGCCAGCTCCCTTTCTTTTAGGCAGGTGCCTTTTCACACGCCCAGCGGGCTCCCCACTTCCTCCCGCACGGCCCTCTGTCTTTCCCTTCTCCTCCCCGCTGCTCTGCCGGATTATTCTCTGTGCCCTGCTGCCCTTCTCTTTCTTGCCTGCAGAGCCTCGCTCAGCTGAAGCCGGGGCTCACTTCTGCCCACCCTCCCCCGGGGTCCTTCCTGGGGGCCTTGACGGCCGGTGGGCGCTGGGCCAGCCTGGGAAGGGTTCCATTTCCTGGGTGAACACAGCACTGACTAGGTGTGGGGCGCCAAAAAGAAAGCAGACGGGGGACTTGGATGTTTCTGCCTGGAGCAGTCGGCTCTTCGGGGGTCTTGTTTTCTGGGGTGGGGAAAGATGGGGAGAAACAGGTCTGGACGAAAGCAGGGCTTCCCGGAGCCAGTGCTGAGTTTGACGCCCCACGGATCGGAGATGAAGCAGCTCTTCCTCCTGCACTGCTCCGGTCTCGTCAAGCGCCAGCCAGATGTGTCAGCTTATTCCTTAAAGCCGCTCAGTGCCGCCCTGGCTCACGGCGGTGCTAATCCAAGCCTCTGGAAGCGCTTTACGACCTGGCTGTGGGCTTCTGCCCGGCCCCTCCTGCTCTCCACTTCAGCCCCATCTTACATTCCAGAAGCAGGACGCTGTCTTCTGTTCCTGTAATGTCCCGGGCGCTGCCTACCCCAGGGCCTTGGCACCTGCCGGGCGTGGCCTGCGGGCTCTGTCCCTGCTGTGTCGGACGTCTGGGTCCGAGAACCTTCCTGGGTCACAGTCTGGGGCAGCCCTGCCGGTCGGTCCAGGTCGCTCCTGTTCCATCTCCCTGTCTGGCCTTTCACCCACTTATCAAAATCTCAGATGACTTGGATGTTTGTTCATGTATTTGTCCTTCCCCGCCTTCCTGATAAGGGGCCTCTTCTGTCTTGTTCCGCTTACATTCCTGGTCCCTACTAACTCTCAGTTCGTATTCGTTAAACGTGTGAATAAGCGGGTGGCTGGAGGGAGGGGTTCTTTCCTCCCGCGCGTGAGTGGTGTCACGCTGGGAGGTCACCCTGGACAGGGACCCTGGCATGTGCTGTTCGGCCCAGCAGCACACCTGGCGCGTGCCAGGGCCTCTGTCTGTGCTGGTGAGTGAAGTCACGGAGCCCGGAAGGGCTGGGTGTGAAGGACGCGGAGACAGCGGCCCGACAAGGACGGGGGAGGTCTCTGCTGTCTGCCCTGCCGGCCTCTCCTGCCACAGCCCCCGTCCCTCGCCAGTCCCTGCCACCCCAGCTGCACCTCATGTCCCTGTTTCCTCGGCTCATAAATTCCTCCCTCCTAGAAGGTCTCCAGAAAGGCCTGCTTCACTCACCCCCACAGCTTAGCTCAGCGATTGCCCGATTCCTTCATGGGTGTCGACCGAACTCGTTCTGTGCCCGTCACTGCCCCAGACAGGCCTTGGAGAAACCGCCGAGGATAAGGCGCGGGTTCCCTGCCTGTGTGGAGCTTACATTCCAGTAGGTGGGACAGAGAACGAACTGAGCCACCATCAGAACATTGACCTCCTCCAGGAAGTCCTCCCCGATGCAGGGCCTCTTCTTGGGCTCCCCTCAGACCCCTAGAGGGTGAAGCTGGTAGGCTCCTGGTGCTGTGTAAGTACCTGCCTACCTGGGGAAGCTTGGGGTGCCGAGAGTTGGCCGCCCCGTGGGGGCCAGACCTTGGAGGGTGGTGCAGGTTCAGACGGGGTCCTGAGCACCCATCTTGCTAAGGATCTTCCCCGAGTCACCAGACCAGGAAGGGGCAGGGGCTCCATCACGTGTGATTGAGTCACCTGGGCGCCATGGCCCTGCCGGTGACTGAGCGGTTAGAGCCAAGAGTCCTTGTCCCACTCTGCAGGGCCTGTGGGGCCTGGCTCAGGGAGCCAGCTGTGTTACCAAGAGCTTAACTAGAAGTTGGAGATGCTCTCTTGGGTGACCTATCCAAATAGGGTGGATAGGGAACTGCGATGGCCTGGGGACATCCCTAACCTTTGAGGCTGACGTCATGGTGATAACCACGCACCCACAGCGCATCTCGTGGTGCTGTTCTCCAGGGGGGCCTAGGTCCCTGGCCCGAGGAGCAGGTGACAGGGACCCGGCCCACCAGGCGCCTGCGCAGTGGTGGGAATCGTCCCAGTGGCTTTCGTTGGCCAAATACACATCAGGGCCATTCCTAGAGGCCAGGTCCCTCCGAGAGAGGAGCCGCATAAACCGGCTGGCTCGTGGATGGAACCGGCCCGCTGAGGGGGAGGAGGCCCCTGAGCGGGCAGAGGGGGAAGGGCAGCTGGAAGGGCATCCCCGGGGTGCCTGAGGGTGTGAGCGGCGGGGCTGTGGCAGGAGCAGCGGGAGGCTGGGCGGTGCCCCATGGGTGCCCAGCTGTCCCTGTATGCCCAGGGCGGAGCCACAGCTTCCCACCGAGCAAGCCCAGAGCCCCGAGGGTGCAGGCAGACGAAGCTCAGGACCCTCACTTGCTCGCCCCAAGGCCACATCTGTGGCAGAGCTCAGGCTCCAACAGCTTTATCACAGCCCAAACCCGAGCCCCTTGCCGCCCTGAGCAGCCTTGGCACGTCACTCGGGACCTGAAAAGCCAGACATGCCATGTGATCTTGATTCGGGAGGGCAGAGTTCTCCAAGTGCCTGCCATCTGACTTTCGTTTTCTTAATGCTCGTCTTTATTTTTATAGATTCATTTACTTATGCATACAGGAACTGGGGTACAGGCCAGAGGTGCATGTGTGAGAGAGGATTCACCAGAGACAGAGTGGGGAGCAGAACAGGTGGATGTACTGAAATATACTGCTGAGGGGAGCAACAGGTGGGTCAGGAGAGATCTGCTGCGCCATGTGGGTCAGCTCCCTGGCCGGGGATCGAACTCGTGCTGCAGTGGCTGCGGGGAGCTTCCCAGTGCTGAGACTTACCCCGCTGCGCCATCAGGGAGGGCCCATCAATGCTTGTCTTTAAACAGTTCACTTTTAAAAACTGGAAGTCACTCTTCACTGCTGTATGACAGACAGGAGAGAGCACCAGCGAGCTAATGTCCATGCACGTCAAACCCAGCAGTGTCCTACCCAGATGGAAAGCAGAATATGAAATGCTCCTCGGGCAGCCTCTCCCCGAGTTGGCACAGACACGCTTTGTTTGCTTTCCAGCTTTATAGGAAGAGCCATAAAGACTGTCTGAAGGCTGTTCTTTTCTGTGTCTGGCTCAACCTTTGCCTGGTTTGATTCATTCTTTCTCCATTTCAGGCTGTATTCCAGGACGTGAAAATGCCAGTGTATCTCTCTGTTCTAGTCCTGACGTATGGGTCGTTTTCAGCCCGTGGCTGCTCTGGATGGAGCCGCCGTGAACACTGCGCGTGGCCCTTGCCGAGTGCCCGCTGCTGCTGGACGCCTACCCAGGAGCTGAAGCTCGGGTCGGAGGGTGGTGTGGGCTGGCGCGGCAGATATGGCTCATTTCCCAAAGTAGTTGTTGCATTTACTTCCTCACTAGCAGCCAACGGGCACCCTGATTGCTCCAGCTCCTTGCCAGCACTTGATACTGAAAGTCTTTTTTCATTTTAGTCCCGGTGGGTGCACTGAGATATCAAATCGTGGCTTCGGCTCACATTTCTCTGATGACTAATGCAGTTGCGTGCTTTTGCTGTGTTTATCAGCCAAGCATATATCCTCTTTTCATGAAGCATTCAAGCCTCTCCCATTTTCCCACTTGATTGCTTATTTCTGCCGGCTTTTCTTATCGATAAATATGAGTTCTTGATATACTCTGAGTGTTGGTCCTGTGAGGGCTCTGTGATTTGTACCATCTTTCCCCAAAGATGTGTATTTTATAGACCATTATTACTGTCACTAAAAGATGATATGGACATCCTAAAGCGTGGGTCCCAGTGACAAAAATAAAATTAAAGGAAGACAGTGTTATGACAGCCCAGCTAGGTAGCTTGTGCCAGGCAGGCCTGGAGCCCCCCAAAAGAAAAGTTCAGGGCGTTCTAGAGCCACATGGAGACACTTCTCGGTGCCTTTGGAAGGCTGGAAAGAATTGCCTCCGGCAGGCCTGTGCACTGCTCGCCCGGCACCTCTGCCCCGTGCCGCCTCCAATCAGCCTCTGCGTCGGCTGAGTGAGCTCTGCGCTTTGGGGACACCACTGGAGGGGGTGTGGGTGCCTGGGGGGGGTTTGAAGTAGTGGTTGACGTTTCAGCAAAATTGTTCAGGGCAACGTGGATAAAGGCAAGGATAGAGGGGAGTGGGCCGAGTTAGGGGTGGCCAAGGAGGCTGGTGGTAAGTGTCGGGATCTAAATTAGGGGTGGCCAGGGGCGGGCTGGGTGTGCGTATTGGGAGATGGGGGTAGAGTGTGGGCAGTGTGATGTCTGACGAGGTGGGAAGTGTAAGGGGCTCTCGGGGGGACGGGGAGGGGAGCCGGCAGAGACCCAGAGGCGAGGTTCTCCGCTGGAACCCAGTGGCCCTGTTCCCAGGCCCTCTTCCAGGATGGGAGGCTGCCGCCCAATCATGCATCTCACACTTCCAGGGCGAGTGCAGGTGCCAGGGTGCAGCCGTGAGTCCAACAGTCTGGGCTCTTAGTGCTGCCAGGAAAGAAAGAGCATGGGAAGAATAGATAAGGAGGGGGGGTGCTGTGGGGGGGCTCAGGGCTCTGGGCTGCGGGGTGGCTCGGGCCTGCCAGCAAGGGGAGCTTGCCTAGGGAGAGGGCAGAAGGCCCTCCTGAGTGGGGACAGGAGGGAGGTCAAGATCAGCAGCAGCAGGGGATGGAGCACCCCAAGGAGGGGTGGGGGGAGGGTTTCAGAGCTGCGCCATGTGATGAGCCCTTTCATTTACCCCAACTTTGCTTGGCCCCTTCCCAGTGCCAGTTCTGGGGAATCAGAGCTGGAGTCCGCATTCGGGGGAGGCAAGTGTGTAAGCTACAAACCACAGGCAGGGCCCCTGAGAAAGAGTGCACTGTGGACGCGCACATGACGCAGGCCGGCCGGAGCTCGCGCTTCCCGACCTGCCAGGCGGCAGGGAAGGCCTCCTGGAGAGTGGACATGGAGCTGGAGGGTGGCAAAGGCCAGCGCGCGGAGGTGGGAAGCTGCTTGGTGCGTTCGGCTGGCTGTTCGGCCGTCGGGAGCAGCGAGCCCTGAGGGTGGGGCCGCCGCGGGCATGAGCCTCGGGACTGAGATCATGCAAGGCGCGGGCTGGGCTCAGAAGGCGACTGGGCTGGCGGACGCCGGACTTGCGCGGCCCTCGGGGCGTTACTCTGAGCGCGGGCACAGCCCGCAGGCTACGGCCTCCATGATTCCACTTAGAGAACCGGCTCTCAGGGACTCCGTTGGGCCGGCGTGGGATGGGCCGGGGCCTGGGCGGCAGGAAGGAGGCTCCTCTCCCAGCCCCCACACAGCTGAGTGTCCACTGCGGGCCCTGAGCGCCGGGTGGGCCAGCACCGGAGGCTCTTGCAGAGAGGCACATGGGAGCGGGATCTAGAGGGCTGGGGCGGAGGGGTTAGTCTGTGCTCTGGGGTCTTGGGACAAGTGGGCAGGGAGTCGGGGGCAGTTGTCAGGGCGGGCAACAGTGGACAGGGCAGTGGTGTTGGTGTCAAGGCCTCGCCAGGCCGCCTGAGCCCAGAGGGGGAGCATGGGGCCAGAGGAGCAGGCCCCTCCCGGCCACACAAGCCTCGCGTCCAGGCCCCCTGGCCGCCTCCTCCACTAACCTGTCGTGAGCCGCCTTCCCCCTGCTGGACGGCATCTGTAGGCTGGGGACTGGAAGGGGGAAACCCAGGGTTCTTTTGGTCACGCAAGCGGAGTCCCAGCGTCCCTGGAACCCCCTCCAGTGTTCCCTGTTGAAACCCACCCTTTGGGCAAAAGACCTCTGGCGCCCCCTACTGGCACCTCGCTCCAACGGTCCTCTGGACCCACCGGGACCCACCGGGCCTCCAGCATTATCCTGGGCCAGATTCAGGGGCAGGGAGGGGTCAGGGCTCCCTAGGATGTGGCTCCGGCTGGGCTGCGACATTTACCGGCCACCAGCCTCCTAATGGGCCTCCGTCCTCCTCTGGGCCCCTTTGGAAGCTCGTGGATGTTACCCAGAGAGCAAGCTACGCGCCCCGCATTAGCCAGGACTTGCGGGGGCCCTTGGGGCGTTACTCTAAGCGCAGGCGCAGCCGCAGCCGCAGGCTACAGCCGCCTCGATTCCACTTACAGAACCGGCTCTCAGTGACACCGTCAGAGAGGCGAGGGTGCCTGGAGCTCGCAGAGGGGAGGGCGGAGCCGCGCTAGAGATTTCTTTGAAGAGGCTGAACCGTGTCCCGATGGCCGCGGTGGCCGTCACACTGCGAGGTGTCATACACAGGCGGGGAGCCGGCGCAGAGCCCGGCCTGGGTGAGGTCTGTAGTCCGGACCGCGCGCCCGCTCCTGGTCTTCACGACTCGCTGCAACTGGGCGCATGGGCCCGCCAGGGAGGCCAGGTGGTGGACACTGGACACACGGGCCACACGTACTACCTGCGTGACTTCCTAGGAGTCCCGCATTCTTGCCAAATAAAACGTTTATGGAAAGAAGAGAAAGCACCCGGCTCTATCACCCACGAGGTTATCTCCACCTAGTGGCCCCTGGTGGGCAGGGCAGGATGGAGGAAAGGAAATGGAGCCCAGGAGGCCGGCCACCTGCTGTCCCCACTTGGAGGGCACAGGCGGCTGGTCCTGCCAAGCCCAGTTCCTGCTAATCCCTATGGGAACATCCTGCATGGACTGGAGGGGGCCCTGTCCCACCTCTGGCCCCAGATGGGACAAGGTACGCACCCCTTGGCACTGATGGGACTCAGTCTTCAGGAGAGGCTGTGTTGACCTCGCAGAAGGAGGGGAGGGGGGGGAGGGGGGAACGGCCGGGTGCTGTCCTACTATGTGTCCTGCCACTGGGACACTTCTCCCAAGACGCTCTGGGGCTGCCCCTGCCGGCCCCGCCCCTGGGCATCTGACTTCGGGGTCCTGGGGTCTGAGGAGTGAAGGCAAGGATGCTCCTCACCGGGGGCTGGGCCACTGTGTCGCACACCTCTCCTGTTACAGTCTCGAGAAGGCTCTGGTGTGAAGACCCGTGCTTTAGGACGGGTGCGCTGAGGTAAACAACTTGCCCGAGATCACGTGACGGGAAGTGGCAGCACTGGGTTGGGAACCCCGCCACCTGCCTTTGTAAGCACCAGTGGTGACTGAGCCCCTTTGTGCCAGGTGCCAGGCACTATGCTAGATGCCGGCGTATAAAGGTGAGCAAGAACAGCCTCCCCACCCCTCTGGAAACCATAGTATCATGGGGTGGGGAGCAGACAGCAATAAACATGGCATGTGGTTGTAAAGTGACAAGCTGAGATAGAAGTGTCTGGGTCTCTGGTGTCCTGCAACAAAGCTGACCTTGCCAGGCTTTCAGAGGGCCTGCTGGGGAAGGGTTAGCAGAATAGGCAAAGATGGCACAATGCAGACAGGAACGGCACATGCAAAGGTCCTGGGGCAGGAGGGAACATGACACATTTGAGAAACTGGTGGAGGGATCAGTGTAACCACAGCGCAGAAGTGAAATGCAGCTGAGGCAGAGACCCACCACATATTTGCTGAATGTTTACTCTGCCTGGACTCTGTTCTCAGAAGCTCAGAAGCATTCTTTCATGTAATATTCACCACCACTCTCTCAGAGGTAGTTTCTGGGTGAGGACACCAGGACACAGAGGAAGGAATCATTTACCCAAAGACCCCTGGCAGGGAGGTGGGCCTTGGACCCAGGCACCTGGCTCAGAGCCTTGCCTCTGAGTCAGTGAGCTGCGAGCTTCATGTGGGAAGCTGAGGGTGGTCGGGGTTGGGTCAGGCCGCCTGGAGTCATGTTAAAGCCAGTGGTCTTTTCCTTAAATGGGGGAAAAGCTTTTTTTTTTTTTTAAGATGTATTTATTCATGCACACAGAACTGGGGTACAGGCCAGAGGTGCAGGTGAGAGGATTCACCAGAGACAGAGTGGGGAGCAGAACAGGCAGATGGACGAAGTACACTGCTGAGGGGAGCAGTGGGAGGGCCAGGAGAGGTCTGCCACGCCATGTGGTCACCTCCGGGGCGGTGATCGAACTCGCACTGAAGCGGCTGCAGCCAGCTTGCAGTGCTTTGTCCTTACTTGTTGCACCAGGGAGGGGAAGCTTTTAAAGCAGGTGATAATATAACCAGCTTTGTTTTCAAAGTGACAGGAGAGGGTTCAGGAAGGAGGGGGGCCTGGGAGCTCTGCATGGCCCAGGGGAGCGGTTAGACTGGGCCGGATCCTGTGATGGGCAGACAGTAAACAGAACCAGGGCATCGATGGGTGGGGGCCAAGAGAGATGGGGAGCTGCAGGGTCCTGGCATCCCCCCTTCCCGCCTGCCCAGCTGGAGGACTGTTGGAGCCATTTCCTGGGAGAGGATATCCTGCCAGAGGACCAGGTTTGAGGATGACCAGTGTCCAGTGTTGGGTCCAGGCCGTGCCAGACGGACATCAGGCTGTCAGGCGACACGGGAGCAGCCATGTCTGGTGGCTTGACACACTAGTGACCGGTGCACAGGGGCCGCAGTCATCCCTCAGGGAGTGCGGGGGGAGGAGGCCCGACCTGGGTCAGGAAGGCAAAGGCGCTGGGAGGCTGGAGGTCACACCCTGAGGTCACCTGCTAGTGGCTGAAGGTGGGGGGCGGAGTGTGGAAGGAGGGGAGCCTGTTCACAGAACGTGGGGCGGGGCAGGCAGATTTGGGAAGGACTCGGGAGGAGGAAGTAAGGACCTGGCGGCTGACCGTTTGGGTCGGCGGAGGACAGTCCTACCTGGAGGCGCAAGCACGGAAACAGAGAGGGGCGCTGGCTGCACTCGGGGTGCCTGGCGGCCACCCGCACAGGGGGGCACCTGTGCCTGGAATGCGGGAGAGGGAGCCCACTTAGTGGTGGTTTGGGTGACACGGGCAGGCCTGGGGAGGAGTCAGAGTCATGGGGGGCGGGGCTCCTGTGCCCACCCACACAGGGACGGGACCCTCGCCACCAGGCAGACACTGGGGTCTTTCCCAGGGTAGCCTCAGGGCAAGTGCGGCTGAGGGGGTTGCTGGGGACAGGCTAGGGGAGCGGGTCCCCGGTCAACTGCTCTACTACCCCTTGCTTTCAGGTCTGTCGTCCCACCAGACCCCACTTCAAGTGGGCACTTGTTTGGTGACGACCTTTGCACAAGAGCCTGGACGGGGCACAGGATGCTCTGATGGGGTCACTGGGGAACAGCTGTCTCCTCGGTGACCTTTGTGAGAGGTGTCTGCACAAGCTGCGTTGGGGCCAACCACAGAGTGAAGAGGAGTCAACAAGGGGGGGACTGAAGGAAGAGCGTCTAGTCACTAGTTAGTGGGAGCAGCTGTGCAAGGGGCCTGAGGCAGGCCTGTGGGGGAGCCGGAGCTCAGAGCGTCTGACAGCCCAGTAGACAGATCTACTCCCTTCCAGCCTACGGGAACAGGGAGTGGGATTTATGGCCAGGATCAAACTTCCGGTGAACAGGTCCAAATGGTGTGAAGAAAGCGCCGGTGAGGTTCCAACCTGCGTGTGACCTCAGGTGAGTCACCAGGTTCTCCCTCCAGCAGCGTCCTCATTGGCAGCCGGAGTCACCTGAGGTCACGGCGAGGCTTCTGAGGCCTCTCTGCTGACAAGACCCAGGATGCTCGGGCTCTGCCTGCCTCGCTTTCTCTGCCCACAGACATCTTGGCCATCGGCCAGGGTGGGGGTGGGGATCAGACGGAGACGGCCGCTGCTCCCCGAGACTCCTTGGCCAAAGAGTCTCCTGCTCACTGTGGTGGTGAAGTGGTAACAGCACCCCGCCAGACGGAGTCACAGACCCTGCCGTGCACCACTCCAGCACCAGCCGCGCCTCGGCCGCCGCTTTCTGGGCTGTCAGATGCTCTTAGTTCCGGCTCCCCCACAGGCCTGCCTCAGGCCCCTTGCACAGCTGCTCCCACTAACTAGTGACTAGACGCTCTTCCTTCAGTCCCCCCCTTGTTGATTCCTCTTCACTCTGTGGTTGGCCCCAACGCAGCTTGTGCAGACATCTCTCACAAAGGTCACCGAGGAGACAGCTGTTCCCCAGTGACCCCATCAGAGCAGCCTGTGCCCCGTCCAGGCTCTTGTGCAAAGGTCGTCACCAAGTCATCAGGTGTCTGACAACTGTCCAGCCTGCACGAGGGGGTCCTCTACTGTGCTCTGGCCCTTCTCTGTGCCTCTCCCCACTGGACAGGTGTCCGTGGGCTCCCCTCGAAGTTCAGGGACTTCCCTCGAGACCTCAGTCCCCCGCAGGACCCCGATACACAGGACCCCGTGGTGCCCACCCTCGTCGCCCCAGCCCATTCCCTCAGGGGCACGGGCAGAGCACGCCCCTGCTCCGGACTGTCCACAGGAGTGGCGCGCGAATCTCCTGGGGGCGCGGTGGTTCTGAGAGTGGAAAGAGGGGGCGACACACTGAGAGCAGAGCTGGCTCCCTGGACGCACGGAATTTGGAAGAGTCAAGTCAAAATTGGAACCTGGTCTTCGAGGCAGTTTTGAAAGCACATTTGTCAAAGTAGGAGAATAGAGTATTTTATTTAACAGTTGTTAGCTCGACTCAACTTTTAAATATTTGGTGGCTGGTGTGAGGCCTCCACTGTACACACCCCCAGCCCCACCGGCACTAGACAGGGCCTGGCTGGCCTCACTGGCCACACGCAGGCTCCACAGGGTAGGCAGTGTGGGCAGTGCCCTGCCCCAGGGCACAGTGCCTGGCACAGAACAGCAGAAAATAAATACTGGCTGTGAGAAACGAATGAGACAATCCAAGTAAAATGCTTGACATGATGCGAATGTCCAATAAATATTAACTATTATTGTTTGTTGAATACATGAACAGATGGGTGGGGACCAGGACCCATAACCTGAGGTGTTTGTGTACAAGGAGGAAAGGGGGCGGCTGAACCCAGGATGCGCCCTTCCCTGCGGCTCCATCCCCACCTGTCTCCCTGTCTTCAAGGCAAGGTGGGCACCAGGTGGGCATCCCTGACAGCCAGCAAGCCAAGAGGGGCCAGGCTCTTGCCTGTGTGAGCCCCTCCCCCAGAAGCTCTGGGCAGGCTCTCCTCTACCTCCGCCCTTCCCCTTCCCCCCCAGATCTGGACAGAAGGCACCGGGTAGTTTCTTTTGCTTTACCTATTTTCCCACGCTGGGTTGAGGGGGCGGTAGGTGAAAGGATTGATTTCAGCCTCCAGGAGGTGAGGCTCTAGTGTACATCAGGTCACCCAGCTGGGCCCTGAGCAGTTCTCTGAGTCTGCAAGCCTGTTTCCCTATCTGCAGAATGGGGTTGCGTGTGGCAATGGGCAACTCGCTTGGCAGGGAGAAGGTACACACTTAGTGACTGGGGAGGATCTTTGCATGGAATGTAAGGGATCAGGGAGGGCAGAGGCCTGGAACCCCAAACAGGACAGCAGACTAAATGTCTCCCCCAGCCCGGAACCGCTAGGGGGCGCCCCCTACCGCCCACACTGGAGGCCGCCCTCAGTTCTGTTTTGCCGCAGGGAAGCTGTCAGTTCCTGCCTGGAGGCCAGCTCAGGGCCAGGCCCTGGAAGACCGTCGCCAGCAGGTTTAGGGCGGAAGACTTCACCCCAGATTCCTCCTCCCAGCGAGGCGGCCCAGGGGCCCCGCTCCCACCCTCATTCTGGCAATGCACAGTAGGTGGCGCTGTGACAACGAACACGATCCAGCTAACCCAGGAATAGGACCTGCAAGGAAAAATCACATTTTGCTAATTGCCCCACCAGGGGTCACCATACCCTTGGAACTGATGGTGCGGAATTCGCACCGCCTACAGGTGGGCTGGAGGCCCAGGGCCTC
Organism: Condylura cristata; assembly: GCF_000260355.1. Taxonomy (NCBI): domain Eukaryota; kingdom Metazoa; phylum Chordata; class Mammalia; order Eulipotyphla; family Talpidae; genus Condylura; species Condylura cristata. The sequence goes on along the minus strand of NW_004567118.1, from coordinate 1,155,336 downwards.
AGAGATAAGAGTCCAGGCGTGGCCTCCAGTTGCCCAGCTCCTGTGGCAGGGCCAGGGGCTGCCCCGTTCCCAAGTCCACAGCGCCAGCGGAGGCGGGCCGTGGTCAGTGGGGCTGGAAGATGTCAGCGCACTGCTGCAGGATGAGCTCCACCACCTGGTTCTGGAACACCATGGTCATGGGCATGCTGGTCTCCTCCGTCTCGGGCCGCAGCAGCGTGGGCCCGAACACTATGGCCACGCTCTGCACCGACATGCGGTTCTCCTCGCCGTGCTCGATCACCCTGCCGTGGGAGATGGGGGTGGCATCAGGGTCCAGACCTGGAGGGAGGCCTCCCCATTTCCTGCAAGGGTCACCCCCTCACCGGCACAGGTGCTGAAAGAGCAGCCGCAGCGTGTCGTGGTTGGGGGCCGGCAGCGAGCGCACCAGGTCACGCACACAGCGGATGCGCTGCGCCTGGTCCTGCAGCTCTGAGGACGGGGTGGGGTGGGAGGAGAGGGAGGGTCGTCACGCACGGGGAATGAGGGTGCTGGCGCCCGTGGGTGCGTGTGAATGGGTGTGTCTGGGCCAAACCCCTCCCCCCCAGCAGCTCCAGCCCCTCCCCTCCCTTCCCGCTGTGCTCACTGATGGCGGCCATGAACTGGGGGAAGTGCGAGAAGGGGAAGAGGGGCTCTGGCAGCTCCCGAAAGAAGAGCTTCAGGGCGCCGGTGATGACGTGGACGTCCTCCCAGCGCCCATCGTCCAGGTCGAGACGCTCATCTGCGGCAGGTGGGGAGGAGCAGTGAAGGGGGGGTCAGGGCCTTTGCGCCCTGGGTCCCCTGGCAGGGTGGGGGCCGGGCCTCACCGTGGTCCGCCCTATGGCGCAGCTTCTGGATGGTGGCCAGGTTCCCGCTGATGCGGTATAGTCCGTCGATGTCCAGTCCTGGGGCAGAGGGAGGCGCTGACCCCGGGCTTGCAGGGTTGGGGTAAATTCCCTGCTGTGAGTCCCACTCAAGGGTCCCTGTACTTCCCCCTCTACGATGCGCCCTCCCCGGGGTCCGGTATGGGGCGCGGAAGGCCGCCAGGGGCGCCGGGTGCCCGGCCCAGAGCGCCTACCACGGGCCTCCACCGTGCGGATGCACTGCTGCACGAAGCGCGGCACCCGGCTCCTCTCGCGCTCACACAGCTCCTCCAGCGGGCAGCCGAACACCTGGTCTGGGGGGGACGGGTGCTGGTCAGAGGCTGGCTGGCCGCAGGGAGCCGCGCCCCTCCCCAGGCCGCTCGCGTACCTCTGATGTAGCCCTTCTCCCGCAGCGACTGCAGCGTGGGCCGCCTCAGCAGCAGCTTCCGCAGCCGGTGCCGGACCTTGCTCAAGTCGCTCTCCAGGCCGCCGGCGCCCAGGGCCAGTGCAGCTGCCACGGGGCACACGAGACCCAGTCGGTGACGGTGTGAGGCCGACGCTGCTGCCGCCAACCCCAGAAGATGACCCCCACGCCCCCAAGTCCATGCTCACGCACCTGCACTGTACCGCAGGTCATCCTCCTTGTCCTGCCAGCTGCCCAGGCGCTCCCTGGACCCCGAGTTCATGCAGATTCTCTCAATTTCCTCCTCTGGGGGCATGTCTGCCGACTGAATCACAAAGTCTCAGAGAGGCAGAGCCCGAGGGGCCTTCGGGATGGGACGCAGGAGCCCGGTGCCCTCCCGGCTGGCCAGGTGAGCAGGCAGGGAACTCACTCTTCCCTCAGTCAGGTTACCTGCCCTCTCCTCCAGCAGGGGGCCTCACAGGCCTCTCCTGCCTGGGCAGCAGGGAGGCTTCAGGACTTGGGACAGTTAGCCTGTCCTCCCCCATCCTTTAACCTGGCCCCGGGCCCACTCCCCGTTGCTGGTGCCTTTCCCGTTTTCCTCAGCCCCTTTATGCACACTATACTGGGTCAGCATTCCTCAAATGAAGTAGCTTCCTATTCTGAGCTTGCAATTCTAGCTATGGTTGTTGGCAACCGTACTAGGATCACCTCCTTGGACCTGGATTCCTGCTTCTATTAATACAGCCAAATGCTGCACCCAGTGCTGGCTTACAGGGAATAAAGGGTCAAAAACTCCCAGGTTGTTCCCAGGTGAACTACTGTCAGAGGAGGCCTGCTCCATCTCTACTAATGCAGTTGATACTTGGACCATATTTTATCCATCATTCCAGCCTGAGGCTGTTTCTTGATAATTATTTTTCCTCCTGTCTCTTGAAATGCAGCATTCCTTAGGATGTGCCCTCCACCTTCACCCCACCACAGGGACTGGACTCACACTTAAGAAAGGCTGCTTCACTGGCAGCGCATCTGCCATCCAGCCATCAGGGGAAGCTCATCTGCGAGGAGGGGTACTGACCTGCTCGTCCCAGGGAGCCCCTGGCACCTGAGTGGAAGGCCTCACCCACAGCAGACAAAGCTGCCCTGCACAATGGCTGATCCCCCCTCCCCAACCCAATGTCCTGGGGGGCCCCAGCTCTGCCTACCAGCTCCTGGATGCCCTGGGTGATGGCCTTGTGCCAGGTGCTGATGATGCCCTCTGAGTCGTGCTGGATCAGGTACTCTGAGCCATCTCGGCTTCGCAGCTGGAGGAACACAAGTCACTCAGGGACCTCTGGGCCCAGGCCCCAGGGGGAAGACAGAGATGGGGCTGATCTGTTCCTGTCCCCAGGGATTCAGAGCCTGAAGGCACAGGTCAGACATTTCACCTCACCCAAGGCAGCAGGTGACCACATTCCTGGGTGACAGATGGGCCATCAGGAGTTTTCGCAACTGCCTTGGGGACACTCAGCTAGTGAGGGGCAGAGCAAGATCTGACTACCTCAGTCTGTCTGGCTCTGGCTCCCTGCTCCAACCTGCCTCCCCACCAGCCCCGGAGCACACAGGCCTCAGCCAGAACCCTGGCTGGCAAAAAGTCAAGGGGGAAAAGGTCTCTGTGTGAGACTCCTGGCAGCCCTGGGGGATGCTGGGGAACTGGCTTTGGGAGCACATCACTGCCAATATGAAGAGAACAAGTAGCCCCCCCACACACTGACAACCTGGGAGTACAGCCCCCCCTTTTGTAGCCTCCAGGCTCCACCCTCCCCCATAATCCAGCCTGGGCAAAGCAGCTTCCAGCAGCCCACTGCAGCCAGACACGTAAATTAAACAAAACACCAGGAGGAAGTTTCTGCGCTTTCTGACATCGAAGCTCGTCTTAACAGCAGGTTTTCTGACCGTTCTCTCCAAGGAAGGCCACTGACCGAGGAGACTGTGCTGGGAGTCTGAGCTGGAGGCGCCCTCCAGGCCACATTCTTCCTTAGTGTGCAGAAGTCTGTATTTCCAGAGCCACTATTTTATATAGCCAGGAGCAAGCCCAGATTAACCTCAGGCCATGTTTAACCCAACAGGGCTCTTTCCCTAACAACATGGTCTCCCAAGAGCTCGGCCAGGCAGTTGGCAGTGTGGAAGGATCTTTTCTCTGTCTCTGGCTCTGAGGACCCAGCGCTCACTGTGTGTGAACTCTGGTGGGGAGCTCACAACACTGCCCATTCAGTCCAGTGAGAGTCAAGAGAGTCGATAGAAACAACCCTGGATAACAGAGAGCAGCTTCCAGAATCAGCATGGGCTATCTTGGGCTGCCTACCTTTTCAGCTTAGGCTCAAAAGCTATTTAAGCAGCTTTCTCAAACTGAAAATAAGACAACAAAAAAAGCAGCGACCTGTACTTTCCGCTTCAAGACTACATTACTCCTGGCAAAGACGAGAGGTCCTTCGAGAACAGACTGCACAGCCTCACTCTCACCTAAGTGGGCGAGAGATCTGCCTCTGGTATTCCAGAGAGCTGCTGCAAAACTCTTCTAAGCAGACATCATTACTTGTGGCAGCGACAGGTACTTGCAAGCTCACGCAGAAAGCAAGGCTGTACGGTCCCGCGTCTCGTCAGAAAGCATTCACCCTGAGGAATGCACAGGCCAGCTGACTACCCCACACCGGCCAGCCTCAGGAACGGTTGCTCATGTTTTCTGTGGTTCTAGGGGACATGGTGCAAAAATTTCCCAGACCCAACCCATCTGGCCATCCTGGATGATACAGAATTTGTATTTGAATCACTTGAATTTGTATCATTTTCTCAAGCCAGGTCTCGAGAAAGATCTCAGGTGTCTATGGGCTGTCCCTGAGTGGAACAAGCCGGGCTCCTCATTCAAGACTCAGCTCTCCCTGTGGCTTGAACAGCTTCTGAGACACCTGCCTTCCAGTCCTTGCCTGAAAAGATACGGCAGAAGTGTCTACTCTGAAACCTGCATCAAAGACCAGCTCAGAAAACTGAAGCGTGTCCTTCTGTGTTAGACGACATACAGGCTGGCAAATGTGATGTCCCTCTCAATCAGACACTCATGGCTGACACTAAATTGCACTCTATCCTGCCAGGCCTAGAGAAGGTTCTGGAATTCTTCTCCAGATGGCTCTAGACCTACTATCAGAGTGGCTCGTGAGAACAAACGGGTTTTCCAAACCTGCTCAGTGGATACTCCGGTTGTAGAGCTGAAGGCAGCATGAGTCATCAGAAAAAAACACTGAATGAAGCATGAATCACCAAGAAACCATCAAGCTCCCGGGAGAGCTGTTTTTCTGAACTGTGACATGAGGTCAGCTAGAAGCACCTACAGAGTCCCTTGTGAATTAGAGCTCTTTGGCTGGGCACTGGCCTTACTCCTCCAAACTCTAGAAACTTCTTCAAGAGTTAAGGATTAGGAAATATCCTGATTCCCCTCAAAATCTGTGACTCTTTCCAATAGTAAGAGTCACATAACCGAGGACTCTCTTTGCACTTTGGCTACCAGGAAACCTGCAGTTAATTTTTTTCCCAGCAACTACTTTAGCACCCGCACTTCTTGTGCCCCTAATTTCTCTTTATGTGCACCCCCTCCACTAACTTGCTTTGTCTGGCTCTGGCTTTTCAGTGGATTTTACCAGCTCACCTCAAGTGTTTGTGCGTGAATTGACTCAAAACTTTGGGGACCAAGGTGGAGATAAGAACATCTTGAAAACACGACAATGCGGGGGCAGTGAAAGGGGTGCACTTGCCTAGGCCTCATGGGCCCCCCTCTTCCTGCTGGGCAGGCCAGAGAAACAAGCCTACAGTCCTGGTTTAGTCTCTGGGCATGCCGTCCAGCTGGAGGCTGGGCTCTGACCAGGCAGAGAAGCTACTATCCTCCCTCCTGCACAGTCTACCCAGTAAGGAGCCAGGGGTGGGCGGCGGGGATGGGGACCGCCCAGAGACCCCTAAGCCTCCACACCCATGGAGGCCACGTTCCTGGAGTAGGAACTGAGAATCCGTGGTGCCAGTAACACTGTGGACAAACACTGAGGCTGGGGTGCCTCTGCCCCTGAAGCCTGAGCATGTAGCCCCAACCCTTCCCAGGCCTCCATTCTTCCAGTTTGCCAAGTGAGGGTCCCAAGCCAAGGTGAGCCCTCTCCCTCCCCCACCCCTCACCTCCAGTACATTCTTCTTGCTGGATTTGTCTTTGGGGGCCCAGGTGAGCAAGGCCCCCCTCAGATCCACCGTGTACTCAGGGGTGGAGAGCTTGGAAGGCTGCCTCTGTGGGAGAGGGAAGAAAGTGGGGACACAGTTAGCGAGAGCACTCAGCTCAGAGGGCCTGCCACCAGGAACCTGGCTCCTGGGGACAGGATGGGGTCACAGCTCTGAGGAACCCTGTTCCTCAAGGGTTTCTGGAACCCAGAGATATACAGCATGGCTGGTCCTCTGCTGCTGGGCCTCCAGGGGAGGAAAGGAGAAAGTAGGGTGGCCCCATCCCCATGAACAGGGGCAACCTCCTGCCAACCTGGCTGGAGTGGATCACCCTCAAGGGGGGCTGGAAGTGCTTGTCCTGCGGTGATTCTGCCGTCATCACCTCCCGGCAAGGCCCAGCTCCCTCTTGTGCCCCTGTCTCAGGGCAGTCTTCCACAGCCAGGCAGGCCAGGGGTCAGAGCAGGTGGGGGGCCCCAAACCTGGGGGCCAGGGACTCACCAGACCAGCTGCCACCAAGCTCTTGGAGTCCTTGAAGAATGTCAGGACGCCTCCCTCCAGCACCGTCCAGGAGGTGCTCCAGTGCTTCTTCCTGGGTAGAGGTGGGGGCGTGGCTAAGGGTGCCCTTCCCTCCAGGGGCAGGGCCAAGTTTCAGAGCTCTTTGGGGCACACACACACACACACACACACACACACACACACACACACACACCCTGTCACAAGGGGTGGGCTCTCAGAGCACCCAAGCCCAGGGACCTTGGGCACGTCTCTGTCTCCGGCGCCTCCGCATCCCCATCAGTCCCCTGATAAAGTGGCGCTGAGGGCTGATGTGAACCTGGCACAGGGACGGGGCCCGGTGAAGGGGTCACGGAGGCCCACCCTGCCTCTCCGGGTGCACACGGCTCTTACCGGAGTCTCTTCCCCTTGTCCACGGTCTTGGTGCGATGGAGCACACCTGCCTTGTCCAGGGTCTTGTTCTTACAGAAAAAAGGGGAAGTACAGGCAGTGAAGGGAGTTAGCCCTCCCCTCAGCCAGCAGCTCCCGGTAGGCTGGGCCTTCCCCACTGACCCCTCTTCCCCGCTGCTGGTGGGGAGGGGCTCCAGCTTCCCAAGCAGCAACAACAGCAAGAGGCCAGCTCCCCTGGCGGCGCTGGCCTGGATGACCCAGGGCTCATTTAGCCCAAGTGAATGCTGCGGCCTCCAGCGCTCCAACCCCACTTCTCCTATGGGGTCTGGCCAGGGCCTGCCCACTCCCTTACCTTCTCCTCTGGTGGGCTGGCCTGTGCTGGCATCTCACTTTCCCGGCTAGTTTTACGGAAGCTTCGAGGGGCAGGGACAGGGACCTGGAGAGAACGACACTGTCAAGTACAAGCTACAGCCCTCTTCTCGCCCTGCACCTCCCTTCCCCAGCTGCTTACCTGGGGCAGCTCCCACTGAACAGTGGCGTCACTGCGGTTGTAGAAGTAAGGCTTCCCGTGGTCCTCCAGCCTCACCCACTGTGGGGAGGAGGGAAGGTCAGCGCACCCAGCCGGCCGCAGTGAGAAGGTTCGTGCCAACCCAGGAGCCCAGCAGAAGCCCCAGGTGTCTGGAGGGAGGGGGCAGGGGGCGGAGTCTTGGGCAGACTGGCATGGGGGGGGAGGGAAGCGCCTAGAGAGAGAAGGGAGCACCCGTGAGGGAGGGTTGGGGAGCACCCGGCCGAGGCCCCTACCTGCTCTTGGGTGTAGTGATTGGTGTAGATCGTCCGTCCATCAGCGTCCACGTAGCAAGACCAGCCAGGGGGCGGTGCCGAGGGAGAACTGGGGTCCGGCTCACTTACAGAGCCCTCGGGGGAGTAGTCCTCTTCGGGGTAAGAGGCAGGCAACTCGGGGTAGTCCGTCTCAGGAGTGGGGGGCTGTCGGAGCAGAAGACGGAGTCAGAGGCTTTCAGAGGCAGTACTGACACCGGACTCTGCCCTTTCGGGCCAGGCCTCGGTGGCTCAACCTCTGCTCCCCGGGACTGTAGGGAGCAGGAGGCGCCCTCAGAGTCCCTGCCGGTTCCACTCCCGCCCCACCCTTCAGCCCCGCCCCTCCCGCTCAGGCCCCGCCCCGCCCCGGCCAACCCCAGCTCGGGGCGGGGCCAGGGCCTAGCCACGCCCCCGCCCCCCCTCACCCGCTCGTCCTGGGAGCTGCGCTGTCTGTCGCGGGGCTGCATCTCCAGCTCGTCCTCGGGCACGTGCTCCTGCTCGTCCTCCCAGGCCGTCTCGCCCGTCAGCGTGTTGTAGAAGAACACCCGGTGGCTCTCCTCATCCCAGTACTGGTCCCACTCGGCGCTGAGGCTCTCGCGGCTGCCCACCGAGGCCCGGGAGGTGGCCGGGCTGGTGGCACCCTCGGCCGCTTCGAAGGGCGACTCCCAGGTCGTCACGCCCGTGTCTGGGTTGTAGTAGTAGGGGAGCCCGGTGCCCTCGTCCGTGAGCGTCTGCCACACCGGGCCGGGGGCGGCGGCAGCGGCGGCGGGGGATGTGGCCCGAGGTTGCGGCTGTGGCTGCGGCTGTGGCTGCCTCTCGAGGTTGGCATACACCGGCTCCGGCTCGGGCTTCGGCCCCGGGGGGTCGTCCACCTGTAGGAGGAGGGAGGCGTGACGTCAGGGCAGCCCCCCGTCACAGTCCTGCTTCTGGCCCTTGTCAGCCGGGTGACCTGTAAGTCACAGTACCTCTGCCTCAGTTCCCCTGGCTGCAAAATGTCTGTCCAGTTCTGGAAAGTGTAGTGAAGAGAGAACCAGGAAATGTTCTTCAACTTGCTTTGTAAAGTATGAAGTACCCAGATGCAGGGGACAATGCCATTAATTATTTATCAATAATAATAAAATATTGATAACCATGTTTGTCCAGCTGTGCAGAAATGGGCCAATCAAAGGTTGGGCAGGAACAGAAATGGCCTGGACCTGTCCCTTCTGGGCCTCCCCTCTGGTCACATAGGGGCAGGTCCTGTTCCATATTACAGTCCTCACCACCACCCTCCCCAGTTCCCCAGCTCTGGACAGGAACCAGCATTGCCTCTAGATAGGGAAGGGAGGTTCCTGGATGTGTGGTTCTGCAGGCCTCAGAATCAATTCCAGGCTAGAGGAGAGCCAGTTGGGAGGGGAGGAGGGGGAAAGATAGGGGAGCCCCCAGCCCTCCCCCAAAGAAAGCGAAGTGGGTTGCAGGGCTCAGGCACAAAGAATGTAAGTGTTAAACACCCTTAAGGCCCCAGCTACCTGCAGGTCAAAGTCTAAACCTTAACAAGGTGCCAGAGGCCATCCATCAGCTCCTGTCTTCCTGCTTGTTTCTGGCCAGGCCACTCCTTGCTCCTGACTTTGAACTTTAAGCTCTAGGAGCAACAGTTAGGGAAGGTCCTGCTGCCAGGTCTCCCAGAGCCCGCCCAGGCCCGCCCCACCTCTCGCACCTGGCTGACTCCTGTTTCTTCAGGACTCAGCTCAAGTGTGGGGTTCAAGCCCTTTGCTGAGATTCCTTCCCTGTGCCCACCACACCCAGCCCGTCAGCCTGCTGGAGGGACCGATAACTAGGCCGTCAAACCCCAGGCGGCACAGCACTGGGAGATTAACACTGTTTGCAGGGAATACATAGTGCTACAAGGGGAAAGTAGAGTTCAAGACAGTGAACTCAGCATAATTCCAATTCTGTGTTTTTAGACGCCATCTCCGGGCGGTGTAGTTATACAGATTGGATTTGGTTTTAATTTTTTCTTTAAACATGTTCTGTTGTCTAAAAATTTTGAACAATAAACCTTTTTTTCCCCTAAAGATTTATTTATTTGTGCACACAGAACTGGGGTACAGGCCAGAGGCTCAGGGGCGGTGAGAGGCTTCACCAGAGACAGAGTGGGGAGCAGAACAGGCCGATTGACGAAGTACACTGCTGAGGGGAGCAGCGGGCGGGTCAGGAGAGGTCTGCCGCGCCATGTGGTCACCTCCGGGGCAGGCGGGGATCGAACTCATGCGGAAGCGGCTTTAGATTCTCAGTGCTGCGCCACCAGGGAGGGCCCACTAAACCTTTTTGTTATTATCACAGACACCCCCCGTGGCTCGAACACTTCCCTATGCATAAATCCTCGGAGGGCTCTCCTGGGCCCTCGAGTGCCTAAAAAACCACTCATGTGTCCAGCCACGTGTCACCTGCTCTGTGCCAAACTTTGTTCAAGGGCCCCAGGTGAGGCGCAAAGGGCACAGCAGGCGGGTGGCCGTCCCTGGCAGGGAGAGAAGCCAGGTGGAGTGTCCTGCGGTGCCTCGCCTCACCCACAAGCACTCGTGGCTGAGCGCATACCTCCACTTCCCCTTTCTCTCCGCCCACTCCAGCCCGCTGCGGCATCCAGTTATCCCAACCACAGCAGCCAGCTGACCCTCCCCACAACACAAGTGGCACCTTCCCACTCTGGCTGTGTCTCTGCCCCCGCTGCTCCTCGGCCTGGACTCCCCGTTCTCGTTCTCTGCCTCCGAGCGCTGCTTCCCTGGGCCCTCAGCGCCCCTCCTGAGAGAGGCCTAGCCACGACACCTGCTCCTTGCTCTGTTCAGGCCCAATGGCGTTCTGCCTTGGGGGTCAGTTGTCTACCCATCTGCCCCGAAAGGGCAGGATTTTCTTGAGCACGAGACCCAGGATGATGGAACTGACCCCTGGGCTCGAGGCAGGTGCTTCAGTGTCCTAAAGCGAGTGGCCCGCCTGTCCAGAGCGCCTACTGCCTGGACGCACAAGTCCTCCTTGTGCAGGCCTCAGCAGTAGGGGCACAGGACCGGCCCGGCGTGCTGTGGCCAGGGCTCCCTGCAATGAGGGCTCCGTGCAGAATGGAGGCGGGGGTGAGGGGAGAGGGTGACTGCACACTGCCCGCCTACCCGGGCCAGCTCCACAAGGCAGTGCCTTTTCCCATGCCTGGGGCAGGGCTGGAAGTTTGTACAGGGTAGGGGGAGGGGGAGCAGAAGAGCCAGAGAGGAGCCCGGCTCTTTGGGGCTGGGATTTCCATCCGCCAGGCTGCTGGCTTGGCTCAGAGCCACAGGAGTCCCAGGTTGCCGGGGCTAATGGGAACTCACACTCAGGAACAGCCCCACAGGCAGCGAGGTTGGCCAGGCAGAAGATAAGGTGCCTCAAGTGATAGGGCAGTCCCGAGGAAGGGACGGGCAGTGGGCTCCGAGCGCAGCAGAGGCCAGTGGGGGCAGGGCAGTGCCCCAGGGATGCAGCTACCTCGGGGCGGGATGCATGGCGCTGGCAGCAGAGGCAAGCAAGTGGAGTCCACCCCTGCTCGGGACGCAGCAGCCCTGGTGTCCTTTCGCCCGCTAGAACTCTGTGGAGCCCCACAGAGCCAAGACAGAGGTGTTTTCCTCTCCTGGCAGAGTCCCGGTCAGGATCAGGGTCCCCAGAAGCTCGGCGGGGCCAGTTCTGCCATGGGCCCTGAGCCGAGCTCACCCTGGCCAGGGTGGGCTCTGCCACCCTGCCCCGAACTCCCAGAGGCCCAGCAAGACCCAACCCTGGTCCACCGCAGGGCCTGACTAGGACATGAGCCTGGGGCCCAGGCGGCAATCATGAGGGACACCAAGTGGAAAAGAGGAAGTGGTCCCCACCTAGGCCGGAGGCTGGAGCCAAGGGGGGGCCTGGCTCCCACCACGGCTGCTGCCCAGCCCCGCTGCCGCGCTGGTGTCCAGTTCCCTGCCCTTCCCCGCAGGCCGGTGGCCTGTCTCTCTCCCCCCACGCCAGTGACCATCTCTCACACCCCTTTCCCTTCCCCTCACTGAGGCAGGGCCTCAGAAAAGGAAAGAGGAAAGAAGGGAGGCGTCTCCAACCTCCAGGAGGCACCTTGCTCTGAACCCCAGTTCACTCTGCTCCTAACGGCACCAGGAGTTGGGGGCCACGGGTGCCCCCCCCGGCGCCCAGAGCCTCCCGCCAGCCCTGTCAGGCTGAGCCCCACCTCCGACGCCGGGGCCCTACCTGTCCCCGCAGGGCCCGACTCTGCCTCCTCCTCAGCTTGCCAATTATGTCCACCATCCTTTCCCCTCTGAGCTACTGGATGCGCCCTGGGGAGGCTTTGGGGGTGGAGTCGGGGTCACAGCCCCAGGGCTGGCACAAGGCAACAAGGGAAACAAGAAGTAGCCTTGAGATGGCGGGAGGCTGAGCCTCAGTCTGTTTCCTGTCAGGGCTGCGGAAGTGCTCTCTCAGAGAGGTTGCCGAGACGGGGTGGGGGTGGAGGCCCAGGTCAGGCCTATTTTTGGCGTCCAGAGGCAATCTCGCTGCCCTCCTCGGGCTCCTGATTACTGACTCCCAGGCCCAGGCTCAGTCACAGAGCAGGTTCCACTGAGGACGGCACAGAAGTCCCTGTGCAGATGGGACAGATGGAGGGGGCCACAGAGCACTGGGGGCTGCGCTGGCATAGGCTGGACATCGAGTGGCCGTCAGCTCCCACAGGCCCAGGGAGGACATAATGCAAAAGAGGAAGCCTGTGTCTGGTGGGGTAGAGAGAGGGTTTTCAAAGAGGAAAGGGTCTGGGCAGATGTGGTATCAGAGGGACGTGGTGTCTGCACCCTCCAGCCACAGGGGAGATGGGAGAGACTGACCACACCACTGTCCACCTGCCTGACCGCAGGGGCCTGCGGCCTCCAGCCTCAGCTACCCAGATGCCCAAGTTCCCGCCTGTGTACCCATATACATGCCCGTGCCCTCCCTCACTCTCAAGGACCCAGAGAAGGGGGACAGGAACCAGCGCCCCCACTCTACCCTAAGAGCTTCCCCCGGCCCTGGTCTTTCACCCTCTCACCAGGTGAGTCGGCACCTGGCCACGCACAGTGCGTCACCCTGGTGAGAAGCTGTGGCCCGGCTCCAAGCCCCGGGGACCCGCTTGTCCTCAGCCCTCAGAGGTGCTTCCTTCCAGCTCCAGGTGCCGGCCAGTCGCCCACGTCCCTCCCCTGGCCTGACGGCTCTTCTGTAGGCGGCTTCACTCCCAGCTCGGGGGTTCCCCTGCCTCCCGTTCCTGCCCCAGCCCTGGCCTCCCTTTCTCCTCTGCTCTTGCCCCCGCTGCCCCCCTAAATCCACTGTGGGCGCAGGGAATGGCTTTGGGGTGTGGGACTCTGGTTCGGGTCCAGCGCAAGTCTGCCCTACTCTGTCCTTAAAAGCTGCAGTGAGGCCCTGCTTGTCTCCGTTGAGAGCCTGTCCCCAATGTGGGGAGTCCCTACGCCCCAATTCCACCGGCAGGGCCTGGCGTCCGCCCTGTCCAAGCACCATCCTCAGCACAGCCCCTTCCTAGTGGCTCAGCTGCCTGCCGCTCCCCACTCCCTGGCCTGTTTCTTGCACCCCCATGTTTATCGCTGCCTTATTTACAGTTGGAAAGACTTGGAAACAGCCCAAATGCCCAAAAGTGGATGACTGGATTAAAAAGATGTGGTACAGGGCCCTCCCTGGTGGCGCAGCGGGTTAAAGCACTGCACTGAGAATCTAAAGCCACTTCTACATGAGTTCGATTCCCGCCTGCCCAGGAGGTGACCACATGGCGCGGCAGACCTCTCCTGACCCGCCCGCTGCTCCCCTCAGCAGTGTACTTCGTCGATCTGCCTGTTCTGCTCCCCGCTCTGTCTCTGGTGAAGCCTCTCGCCACCCCTCAGCCTCTGGCCTGTACCCAGTTCTGTATGTACAAATAAATAAATCTTTAAAAAAAAAAAGATGTGGTACATATACATGATGGAATATTACTCAGCAACCAAAAAAAAAATAGACACATGCCTTTTGCAGCAATATGGATGGAGCTGGAAGGGATCATGCTTAGTGAGATAAGCCAGAAAGAAAAGGAAAAATACAAGATGGTTTCACTCATAGCAGGAGTATAAAAGACCAGGTGAAAAAATAATGAACAACTATATATGAGAGACATTTTGTGGGGGTGGAGTGGGGAATGGGATCAAAAACAGTGGGGGGAGGGAAATGCACTGGACTGTGGTGATGGCACACGGGTGATTCGGTGATGGGAAGCCCATGGGGATTGCAACTGAGATGGAAAAATGCACAGAATAATGTAAACATAAACTACTATATTATTAAAAAAATAAAAAGCTGCAGTGTCTGAGGCCCTCCCTGGTGGCGCAGCAGCCGGCAAGCCATGCCCGCTTCAGTGCGAGCTCTATCCCCGCCTGGAGGTGACCCCCCATGGCGTGGCAGACCTCCCCTGACTCCAGCCGCTGCTCCCCTCAGCAGTGTGCTTCTTCCATCTGCCTGTTCTGCTCCCCACTCTGTCTCTGGTGAAGCCTCTCGCCGCCCCTGCACCTGTGGCCTGCGCCCCGGGTCTGTATGACTGACTCCCAGGCCCAGGCCAGCTGCAGTGTCACTCCCCGGCCCCATCCCCTGTGTCCCACAGACTAATCCCCCAGAGAGGCCTCAGGCCCTCCCCTGGGCCCCAGGAGCACACTATCACACACCCGGCTGGAGCCAAGCCGGGAGTGGGAGCTGCGGGCAGCTGAGCCACTAGGAAGGGGCTGTGCTGGACAGGGCGGACACCAGGCCCTGCAGGTGGAATTGGGGCGTAGGGTCTCCCCATACTGGGGACAGGCTCTCAGCAGAGACAAGCAGTGCCTCAGTTGCTTCTCTTTCCCCCAACACCATGGTCCCAGGCCTGGGGTCTCCCAGCAGGCGCCGGCCCCAAGCTCCAGAGACTGAGCTCAGGTCTGGCTTCTCTTGGTCACCTTCAGTGGTTACCTGCAGCTCGTGAGGCGAGGCTCGTGGCTGGGCTTCCCCTCCCCCACTGAGAGGAGGTGCTGACCACAGTGGCTTCCCAGTGGGGTCCGCCTCTCTCAACCACACCCTTACAGGCGGAGGGGTGGTGGGGGCGGGGCAGAGCAAGGCAGCTGTAGCACTGTCCTGCCCTCTCCAAAGCCCCTCACAGGCGCAGGGACACCAGGGAAACCCTATCAGCCCTCTGGGGCCTGAGGCAAACCGCCAGCAGGAGGTCTGGGGAAGGGCAGGAACCCTGAGTTCCCTGGGCCCCTGCCCTGGGGCTGGGGAGCACAGCCAGGGAGCCCAGGGTAAGCTGGGGTCCTCCCTCACCTGAGTGAGGGCGCCACTGCAGGGCGGCTTGGGGCCCTCTCAGCGTCCACCCCAGCCCCCACTGCCCCTACTGTGAGCATCAGGGGCGCTGGGGGTGACCTATAATAGACCCTCAAGCCTCAGAAGCCCGCGGTGTCTGGTCCAGGCCTGTGAGCGTCCATGTCTGGCTTGGGCTGGGGCCTCGGGGAAGCCCAGTGCAGTCTTATCACAGGCAGTTGGTCCCAAACAAATGGCCTGAGGTGAGGTTTGCTTTCCTTTTGGCCTTGGGGCAGAAGCTTCACTGGAGTAGAAGGGGAAATAAGAAAAGCAGGAGTCCAGAGGCCTGGCGGCTGTGTTAGCCTCTCCCGGGGCTGCCCTTTGACTCTCTGGGCCACTGAATGCCATTGAATGCACTGGCCAGCTCTTCTCCCCAACACCCCCCAGAGAGCTTGGCTTCTGCGAAGCAATGGAGCACGCCCCTGCCTTCCTGCTCGGGACGTGGGAGACAGCAGGCTGCACCTCGACTTCTCTGCCTTTGGGTCCCCGCTGCCTGTGGGGCCTGCTCCCTGGGCAGGGGGTGAGGGGGCTGGGGTGGAGTCCCTTTTCTGGCCCAGCCTCCCTGCTCAGTCCTGCTAGTGGACAGCCAGGAGTTCAGCTGGGAGGAATTGGAAATGTCCTGTCAAGGAACCTGCTGGCCAGCACAGGCTGAGTTTCTGCGCCAACATTGGGGGAGGCGGGTGTGACCCCCCTGTGACCCGCCTCCTCAAGGGGACCTGCATGGGAGACAGTCCTCCTCTGTCCTCCTCTCTCTGGCTGGAGAGGCACAGAGTCCGCCTCTCCAGCCGGCCCTGCGCCGCCTGGCCTCACCTCCTGCTTGCTCTTACAGAAGACGCCTCCCCTCATGTCCCCAGCCCTTCCCCCCTGCATGCCGAAGGAGGGTTCTCTTTATCTTAAAAAGAAAATGCTGCGCCCCTGGACCCAGCTCTCCCTTTCTCTTCTTCAGCACCCACTTCTCGAAGGAGTGAGGGGCGGTCCCCACTGCCACCCACTCATCAGGTCTCCCACAGCTGCCTTGATGTCAAGTCTGCTTCTCTGCCCTGGCTCCTCTCCAACAGGTCTTCCTTGCCATCCTGACCCTCCCAGAGCCGGGGTGGGCCTCTCGCTCTGCCCCATCTTCCCTGCTCCTGTGCCCGCTTGCTGGACACGCCTGCACGGCCTGTGCCAGCTCCTTGCTCAGCCACCCTGCCCAGCACCCATGACATGCTCGGGTGCAAGCTGTGCCGGCTTCTCCAGCCATAGCTCCAGCTGGACATCCCGGGCCTGCCCACAGCCGGACATCCCTGAGCCCAGTCGCCCCTGCCCCCGAGGTCATCATCTTTCTCATGTCAGCAGCACCTCTGTCGCTCAGGTGGAGACCTGGAGTCATCCTGAAGCCTGCTCTCCTCCTCATGTCACTGAGCCCGGTGACAGGCCGGTCCCTGGGAACACAGGTCGGAGGTACAGGGAAACCACCCAAGCCAGCAGACCACTGAGCCACACCAGACAGCTGGCCCGAGTGCGAGCAGGCCCCTCAGGGCAGAATAAGGGGAGCGGTTTCAACAGAGGGGAGAGACAGCCAGAGCTACGTGGGCCCAGTGGGGTCCTGGTTCAAGCCAGCTGTGAAAAGCTTGTTTGGGGGAAACTTACCCTGGCCCAGGTCTTTCTTAGATGCATCTAAGGAATTCACGCTAATTTTGTTAGCTATGTTAATGACGTCATGGTTGTGGAGAAAGCACACTTTTAAGGGATGCATGCTGAAGGTCTTAGCGGTGAAATAGGACAAAAGTTGGAATATATTCATATATAGATATATTAAAAACAACAACAACAAAGCAAATAATTGCTAAATCAACAACATAGTAAATGGTAATTGCTAAATCTAGTAATAGGTGTCATTCAATTCGCTTCGTATTGTTTTTGCACTTTGGGAAAGTTCACATTCACAAGAAAAACTCCTTCAAATCTTTTTACTCTTCTGCACCGCAGTGTGTGCTCTCACTTTCTGCTCTGGGGAAAAAGCCAGGCCTGGTAGCTCTAACCCGACTTATCAAAGATGAAGTAATTTCTCTCGCTTTGAGCTAAGACCTGAGCCAGGGATTCCAGAGATAAGGCAGCCTCGCCTTATCCTACTCCTGCTTTTCTGTCATCCTGCACCGCTGAGCCAAGCAGGGTCTGGGCGGTGGTGGGCAGAGCCAGCTGGCACAGGGGGCTGACACTGAGGCTGGAAGGGGCACACGGGCCCACCATGAGCCCCGAGAGGAAGGCAGGGTGGCCCTCAACCAGCCCCCTTGCCCGCAGGAGCTGATGGGAGCCAACTGCAGAGCTAATGTGCGTGGGGGCAGAATTCCTGCAGGTGACTTAGAGGCAGGAGCTGGCCCAGCATCTGTGCCTCCTCCCTCCAGGGCCTCCGCCCAGTGGGGGAGTCCAAAAGCTCACCCCAGGCCCAGGGAGCAAAGACATCCTCTGTCAACCCAGTAGCCAGAGAAGACCAAACCAACAGAGCATCCGGCGGCCGGTGCAGTCAGCCCCAGAGCAACAGGGACACAGGCCAGGCTACTGACTCACCACGGGCCACGGAGGGGAGGGACCGGGCAGCAGCAGGAGATGGGACGATTACATGGTCCTTCAAGAAAATAAAGGCAGGGCTCTACCTCACCTGCCCACTGAAATACGCCCCTCCAAGGTCAAAGATTTAGATGTAAAATAATGAAGCCATAAAAATATTCAAAGAAGAAAATGGGACTCACCCGGAAAGAGAAATGCAAATGCAAGCTCCCTCAAGATAATATATTTTACTGTCAGATTGGCAGGGAGCTAAACTGACACTCCCTTGGCAAGGCTACAGGGAAACAGAGACTCTTCAGCCGTGGAAGAGCAAATGGACAGAAATCAACAGAAATTTTGCACCATCTAGCAAACGCCTATCGTGGACCCTGGTTTCTGAGATTTATCCTCAACTTCCCCGCACATGTGTGCAAGGTGACTTATTACAGAGTGTTACCTGTGATAAGCTGGGAGCCACCCAGTGGTGAAAGGGTGTCCCAGGTCCCCACAATGGGCACTACCATGGAAACTCAGGTAGCTCCGAGGAAGGAGACCAACCTCTGTGTACAACCTCTAAGACACCTTGTCCTAGAAAAATGGAGCTGAAACATGATGTTCTCCAGGATAGTTGTTCTATTAAAAAGCCCCCCCCCAAAAAAAATCAGTAAACAAGATGTGGGACTCATGTACTGTAGTGTATAAGAGAGATACAGAGCAAGTAATAACTATATAGTCACATGAATCTGTATTGTATAAGGAAATTCTGGAAGAAAAGAGAAAGCACAAAAGTGCTGACTTTTGAGCAGAGGGAAGCCAGGGTGTGTGTGTGGCTTCACGGTGCACTTTCCAATATTGTTTTGGTTTTAAAGCATAATATATTACTGAACAAGACAGGCTGAAAAAAATAAAAAAAAACCACAACGAGAACTTGGACAACCTAGAGGAACTTAGAAGAGTCCGATAACCTTTAAGCGAAAAGGGAAAAAGAACCGCGTTAGAACTTAAAATGTATCTTGTACTAAGTGAAGAAGAAATCACTTTTGAGATTCAAATTTGTGGCCGGGAAGGTCACGGAGAAGACCCTAAAGTCGGTGCAGGGCTCAGAAGCGGGGAAGGTGTGGACGGGAGCACCAACCCGGCTGATGCGAGACGCAAGAAGCCAGAGAGCCAGCAAAGAGGCAGGAGAAGCAGCGACATCGGGCCAGTCGCCGTGAGGACAAGCTTCTGTGAGTTCCACATGGGGTGCTGAGAAAAAGTCACCCCCACCTCGCCCATTCTACGGGGCTGGTGTGATTAGGAACTCCAGGGAGAAACAGAAGCCTGATGAAATGGCAGTTGGGGGGACACCAGGCTCCCACGGGGGGTGGGGGGGATCACAGGGCAGAGAAATGTAACTGTCGCTGTGAACAAACCACCAGCAGCAAAGCCAGGTCGGGCATCGGTTGGAAGAAGAAATGCGAACAGATTGAAAGGGCACAGGCCAGCTTGGGTTTGCAGTGGGGTGGAAGGGGGCCTCCTGGTGGTGCCAGGGCCAAGTCGCAGCACTGTGAGGCGCCAGCCCGCTGCCCCCTCAGCAGTGCATTTACAGGGACCTGCCTGTTCTGCTCCCCGCTGTCTCTGGGGAGTCCTCTCAGCCCCTGCACCTCTGGCCTGGACCCCAGCTCTTGTATGCATAATAAAGTAAAAAAAAAATCATTGATGTGATAGGTACAAAAAATATACCTTTTAAAAAAGCAATGGTGTTTGAAAATGAAAGAAAAAATAAAAGGGTACAAAGTAAAATGAGTCAAGAAACAAGAGTGTCTGTATTAAAACGGAAAGCTGAACTTTCGGTTTAAAAGCGTGACACAGGAGATGGGTCACCCCGTGTCCACAGTGGGGGAGCAGAGCGGGGACACCCAGGGTTAAGTACAAGAAGCAGAAACTACTCCAAGTACAAGAAGAAAGTCGAGAGAAAGTCTAGGGGGGCATTCGATAGGCCGCTATCAGAGGGGGCGCAGAGAAGTGAGAAGGGGCAAAGCAGACGAGTCTGATGAACCCGCGAACTTGACAGGTTGTACCGGGACCTCACACCCGTCACGGAACATACACAGCTCTCCTGTGTCCACAAACAGCAGCATTTTCTTGGCCACAAATAAGTCAGTAACAAAGGTTCAAAATGGCCCTCCCTGGTGGCGCAGCGGGATAGGACGCAGCACTGCAAGCCGGCCGCAGCCACCTCGTGCGAGATCGACCCCCGGCCACCGGAGCTGACCCACAGGGCGCGGCAGACCTCTCCTGACCCGCCCGCTGCGCCGCTCGGCAGGGCACTTTGTCCATCTGCCTGGTCTGCTCCCCACTCTGTCTCTGGGGAACCCTCTCACTGCCCCTGCACCTCTGGCCTGTACCCCAGTTTTGTATAAATAAATCTTTAAAAAGAAAATAAAGCTTCAACGTGGAGATTTTGCAAGTCTAGAGAAAACATTTTCCTTGGGAAACAGGACATATCCAGCTGCACTAGCAAACGGGTGGAAAACGTGGAAAGACCAATTCCATGCGTGAGAACAAGTCCACGGCTGAAAACACACCGGGTCCCCAGGCCGGGCCCACAAGCCTTGGGGACTCACCTGACA
>NW_004567118.1:1130115-1134910 GCF_000260355.1 Condylura cristata | reverse complement strand
CCAGCTGTTTCATTTGGAAACAGTCTCCCCCTGCCGCTGGGTCCAGCCCTCAGGCCCACTTCCCTCCGCTCCTACCAGCATCAGCTGTCACCCCGCCCCCTTCAGATTCAGTTCCCATCTGCCCAGCGTTCTGGTGGACCATGTCGCTAATCCTCATGACACGCTCACTACTGTGGCCTTCTCTAGGCCGGGACCTGGCACAGACCAGCAGTCAGGCCCGTGTTCAGTCCCAGCTGTCTGGTCCCTCCCACCGGACACAGCTCCAGGAAGGACAAGAAAACAGGTTGAGCTGGAGGCCAGTGGCTGGGGCTCAGGAAGGAAGTGGGGAGCAGGTGGGCTGGTCAGGGGCAGTCTCGGGAGGCCCAGGCGCTGAAGGGAACAAGACTGCGGGTGAGATGAGGCCTGGTTCCCTCCTGCGGGGAGCTTGCTCTGTCCTGTCTCGGGAGCTAGGTAGGGAGCATCTTTTGGGGTGCCAGAAGAGGATGGGATCTACCAGAGAAACTGCCTTTTGCCAGCCGGCTCAGAGGCTGGGCATCGAGGCTCTGGGTCAGCCGGGGCTGCAGGTGAGTCACGGAGGCAGGGAAAGGTCAGGCCTGGTGCAGAACCTGCTGGGCCAGGCCAGGGTGCCGCCCTCCCCAGGGTGCGGGAGTGGCTGGGAACAGGGTGAGTGGACACGGGCCTTGCTGGACTGCAGCTCTCCTGCTCTTGCCAGACCCCCATTCCCTAGAGGCCCCCAGGAGGGCCCAGGTGGGTCTGCCCCAGGAGGTCAACTCCTTTCTCTCGCTCACAGCTACCTGGGGCTGCGCTGGGAGCTGGCTTCAAGGAGTGGGTGCCAGGCCTGGGACCCAGACAGGAAGCAGGATGGGGCCCTGCGGATTTTGGGAAGAGGGGAAGACTGAGGGGGGATCAAGGAGGGGAAAGAGTGGAAAGGACCTTGGCTGCCCCTCCCCCACCCCCATCCAGGGCCACTCACAGTTTCCTGAAGAGGAGGAGGAGCAGGCCCCAGGGCCCTTGCAGTCCCGCCGCTGCTGCTCAGGTGAGCTGCCTCCTGGCTTGGCTGTTTGCACAAGAGGCTGAGGAGGCCTGGGCTGTTACTCTCCTCCCTGTGGCCAATGCCTGGGCAGCAGGGGCGGCTCCGTCCAGCTCTGGCCTGTCCCCTCCCTACTCTGAGGCCCTGGGGCGGGGAGAGTGACCGCACCCTGAAATCCTTGCATCAAGACAGCCCCTCTCCCAGGGGGAGGAGTCTCAGAGGCCAGCCATCCCCCAGAGGGGGCCAGAGGGATAGAAACTGCCACCTACCTCTCTCCTCTGAAGTGAGCTTCCCCTCTCTGGTCTCCCTCACTGCCGGGACAGCAGCAGGGCCCGCCGGCCGCCTTCCCTGCCCCCACGCAGGGCAGGCACACACTCTGCCTTCCACGTGGACTGTCCTTGCCGAGGGTCGTGGGCCTGAAGCCGCCTGGCCAGGATGACCGAGCCGATGGCCCGGGGTGAGGTTGGGGTCAGGAGGTCTGGGCCAACATGCCCTGGGCACTTCCTGGCTTTGTGACCTTCCAACAGTCACAAAACCCCTGAACCGGTTTGTTCTTGGGGCTGGTGGGTAACTAGGGGTTCCTCACGGCGCCCCCCCCCCAGCCAGTGGGAGGACAGCCTTGGAGAGGAGCCGTGGGGCTGTCAGCCAAGCGGGGGGCCACTGTCTGCCCCCCATGCGTGTGGCCTGGTGTGCAGGGGTGGCCCATACCAGGAGCCCCTGTGGGGCTGGTGGAGGGGCTGACAGGGCTACAAGGCGCCCCTCTCTTCTGGGGGGTTCTGGGGGCGTCCCACTCTGCCAGTTGCCCTGTCCTCCACAGCACCCCTCTTCTTGTCCTGCGGTCCATCAACTGGATCCTCCCGTGGCCCCCACCCTCCCGACGACCCGTCAGGGAGCAGACCCTCCCCTCTGCGTCAGGACCTCCTTCAGCCCTTCCCCAGGGCCCCACATTACCTAGGGCCCTCTGCCACCCTCAGAGTCGCCCTCTCCCAGAGGTTGCCTTTTGCATAGACTCGGGGGTTCACCCTCCACCAGCACCCCTCTGGCCACAGTCGCCTCTTCCCTGGCGAAGCTCTGAGAATGTCTGCCTTCACCCTGGATCTGCCTTAGCTTCAGGGCTCCCACCCTCTGCTTTGCACCGCCCCCCAAGCTCCTAAGCGGCCCCATCTCAGTCCCAAGTTCAGTCTTTAATGGCCACTTTCTTCTGGACACTTCTCCTGGGCGCCCCGGTCAGTGCTGCTTTGCTTTTTCTCTAGTTCCTGGACCGTCTTCCTGTCCACTCCTCTCCTCCCTGTGACTGTCGCTCTAAAGCCGCAGCCCAGGGCTGTGTCACGGCTCCGGACCCACGTCCACAGCTTCTCTGCACCACGGTTCTGCCAGGCAGCGCCGAGGCCTGCTCCTGCTGGCACACTTTCACACGGGGTCCTGACCCTGCACTTGCCCACAGGCTGGTGCGCAGGGTGCACTGGCCGCCTGATCCCACAGCGCCCGCCCCCCCATGGGGGAGGCTCCCATCTCCCTATGTCCTGAAGCTCACAAAGCTCCTTGTTCTGGAAGCCACAGGGGTCTTTCCTCAGCTCCCCTTTCTTCTCTGCTGAGGACTTTCCAGGGGCTGCCGGAGTCCAAATTCCTGACAAGAACTACGAGGCCCCACGGGCCAGGCACCACCTGCTCGTGGGCCTGACAGCTCGCTCCTGACCTCCTGCTGCCATGGTGGAGGCGGGCTTCAGGGCCCTAAAGCTGGTGCACCACAGCCCCCTAGGGATAATCAACACAGGCTGGACCAGGGACCTGTCCAGGCAGGGAGCCCCCAGGGCTGGGCCAGACCTCAGGCACCTTTAGATCGAAAGCTCAGCTAGAGCTTGGCAGGTGTTCAGTCATGCTTAGAATGAGTGAGGAGGGAAGAGTAGGGGAGAAGCAGGCTCACCTTTCAGGAAATTCCAACTCGAAATCTGCCGCGGACAGCTAAGGGTGGGGCTTCCCCTTCCCCAGAGTTTATAGGGGTGCGGTATCTGCAAGCACCACACTGACCCCTGAGTAGAGCACCATCGCGAGGGCATGTGCCCTCCACAGGGCCAGAGAAGGTAAGCCACCTGCTAGGGTCACAAGGCGACCCGAGACAAGTGGGGCCAGGCAGAGCCAGCACCCCCATCTCAGGTGCGTGGGACAGGGGGCTCCGGCCCTCATCTCTTGTCCACACGCTCTGCACACACTTGGAGTCAGACCCTGTGCTACTGTGGGAGTTCAGACAGCAAGACCTGCACCCCACGTGGAGGGGCCAGGACTACACCTGCGTGAGGCAGAGACTATAGAATAGAGAATGTGGGAGTCTGGGCCACTGAACAAAAGGCATCTGCCATCTATCCCGGGGAAGCCGTCGGGTCCCCAGCCTGGGGCGCCAAGCACAAGGTCCCACTCACGTTGGGGGGTGGGGGTGTGTCCTGGTGGGATGCTGTTCTCCACTCTGGCCACAAGGGGGCGGGTCTTCCCCTGCAGAAACCTGAGCCAGGCGGTACAGACCTGGAGGAAAGGACCCCAGCCCACGCAGGTGGGACCTCTCTGCTTCCTCGTCGCTCCCGGTTGAAGCATCACAGCAGACCTAATCCATAGGTATTGTCCTGCGTTTACTTGCGAGCACACTGGGGCTGAGGGGATTAAGTGACTGGTCAGCAGCTGATCGGTGACCCAGGAGTCAAATTCGAGTGTCTTTGGCTCAAATCCTCTCTGCACCATAAAGCGGGAGCAGGTTGGGGAGTGGGACCCGGCAGCTAGAAGTCAGGAAGGCGCCTCCTGCCATCTCAGGTGGCCCTGGGGCCGGGCAGGCACCGATGTCTACTGTGACTACACCAAGTATAAAGAGAGAAATTGCAGACGGGCATCATCAGCTCACCCTCTCGAACCTCTTTGGGTTGAAGGACAAACACGGACTCTCAGGGAATGAACCGCCCATCACACACAGCTGGCGGCGGATGTCAGAAGGGGGCCCCCCTCCTCTGGGCCCTCTTCCCCCTACACACCGCTTCTCCCAGAAAAATGTCTCAGGTTCAAGATGTCAGGTTCAAGGTGGGCCCACTGGACTCTGAGCGTGTAGGCGCGTTTTAAACAGTGCTCTGTTTTTGGCCCCCCAAATTAACAGAATTGGATGCTAAAGGAAAAACAAACAAGAGAAAAACCCACCACCCTTCCTGAACTGGATGTCTTGATGAAACAAACCCACCAAAGTTAAAACATAAAAAGGAACTGAAATGCTGGAAGCGGACAGAAAGGGAAGCTGGCCTGCCGCTTTCGCATCCACCCTCTCCGAGGCCCCGCTGTGAGAAAGCCCAAGTGGCAGTCAGGCCCTCGCTCCACGCCAGCCCTCGCTGGGGGAGGCCGGGTGGAAGGAGCGAGGCGCACACCTGCTCCCCGCAGCTGGGGCAGCGCCCCGTAGTCAAGCTTACTAGCGCTTCTGCCGTCCACGAAGACTCCCACCGCCCGCCCCCCATGGTTTGAGTTCGGCTTCGCTGAGTCGCGCGCGAGGAGCCTCTGGGCGCCAGGGTTTGCAGACCACTGCGCTGCGGGTGGCCTGTGCACGGGGAGGCGTCCAGTCCGCGGACGCCGCGACGCTCGGCCGAGCGGTGCCTTGGCCGCCGCCCTTCGCCCGCCCTGGCTCCCCGAGGCCTACCTGCTCCGGGCGCTCCTCCCGCGGGTCGCACACGTCCTGGAGGGCCTCGTACAGGTTGTCCGAGTCGCTGGGCGCCAGGGGCCGCGGGCACACCCAGGAGCCCG
>NW_004567118.1:1086928-1129772 GCF_000260355.1 Condylura cristata | reverse complement strand
AGCTCGCGCACGTACTGCGCCGGCAGGTAGAAGGGGCGGCCGTCGGGCTCGCGCCGCACGTGCCACCAGTGCTCCGTGCTGCGGCGCAGCAGCCGGTAGCGCTCGTTGGGCTGGATGGCCACCCGGCGCCCGTCCTTGCCCGTGTACTCGAAGGGGTGCTCCACCAGCACGTACACGTCCCCCTCGACGTCCGCCGCCATCGCGGCCGCCGCGTTTCTCTGTGGGCAACAGGGAGGGAGCGGACGTGAGGCTGCGGGGCCGGGGGGGCCGGCGGCCTCGGGCGACGGGAGACCGCGACCCGTCCGGCGCCGCACTCCCCGTGCGCGCTGCGCCTCAGTTTCCCTGCCGGCGGTGGGGGTGAGGACCCGAGGAAGGGATCACTAGGGCTCCAGCTTCTACGCAGTGATGGAATGAGGCCACCTGTCCGTGCTGTGTTGCTGATGAAGAGACTTGAGCCCGGGGTCAACGCCTTGATGGGCAGGCTGTGGGCCCCGCGGGACAACCGTACAGCCAGGGAAGCTTTGGATCAAAGAGATGCGGCGATTACCCGCGACAGAAGATGTTCGCCTCAAAGCTGCCCGGGCCTCGGTCTCCTCGACTCCGCCCCTCCACCCCACCTCCCGCCTCGAGCCTCAAGGAATCCGCGTGCACAGCGCAGTATCCCTCCAGGCACCGGGTCCCAGGTCCTCTGGGTCAGGGTGAGGGCGGCCCTGGGGACCGCCGCGCCTCGCTACCCTGGGAGAGTTCCTGCCCGCTTAGTCCAAGGGCCTTGGCATACTGGGCCGCGACTGCCAAGGCTGGGGAACCGGTTCTCTCGGTTTTTCTCTCCTTCCACAGTGGCCTCGCCTCATGCATGAACCCAGAGCCCGCCCAGACCGGCACGCACCGCCCCCTGCTGTCCAGCTGCCATCTCTCGCCCTGGACAGCGGCTCGCCCTGGTGGCCTGCCCATGGCCCTGTGATATCTACCCTGCCCGGTGAGAGTGACCCCAGAACACCCCCTGGGTGATGGTAATTACCCATGCGTATCCCAGGTCCCCCCAAGCTCTCCTGGAGTGACCCACCACACGCCCCCGCTATGCCGGCTCAGCCTGCTCCTCGGGCAGAGCCTGACTAGATCTGCCCGCGCCCTTCCACCAATACCAGGAGCTGGTGACCTGCTGGAAGGTGGCTGGTGCCTCCAAGTCTCTACCCTGAACACCCCTCCTGGCCAGGACCAGCAGCTGGGTGCTTGGGGAGGAACAGCGTCTGGCTGGCCCTGAGAAAAGACGCATGGCACTCTGCTTACCTAACCTTTGAGGGGGGCAGGAGGAGTGGTAAACTGAGTCACCAACTGAGCCTCAGAGGCGGGGTCAGCAAACTGCCCAAGGACCCGGCCAGCAACCCCCAGGGAGGAGGCCACCTCCTCGTCACCACCTGCCCCAGGCCCCTCGCCCCTCACTCACGTTGGCGGGGCGCGCCTGAGGGAGCCCATGGGCTGGATGGGCGGAACCGCGGTGGGGCAGGTTAGGCCGCTGCCATCTCCCTGGGCGGGGCTTCCAAGGGCAGGGCTGGCGGGACCTCCGGCAGCAGGAGCTGTCAAGGGGATCAGAGAGGTAGAGGGGTGCCTAGGAAGCTGCACCCAGTCCCCAAAGCGTCTGTGTCAGGGAGGGCCGAGGGAATGCCAGAACGACTCTGCCCCGGCCGCCGGGGGCACTGGGGGCGGGGCCCAACCCCAGGAAGCTAGAGGGAGGGGCAGGAGCTTGGGGGCTGCGAAGGGGCGCTTGCGGGTCGCGAGTGGAGCCCCGGAAAGGGAGCGTCCCGCCCCTGCCCCGCCTCCCCTCTCTCCCACGCGGGACGTTCTGTCCGCGAGCCTTCGCGCTCGCTGCTCTGGGAACCCGGGCTCCAATCCGAGCGAGGCCTTTTGCACCCAGAATTACTACCTAGGAGCCTTTTCCGGCCGCGCTGCTGACACTGCCCGCTCAGGGTCACCTCCGCCCTCCCAGGCCTTTCCAGGCGCGGCTCGGCTAGGCCTGGAGAAACTCCGAGGTTCCCGCGGTAGGGAAGACCACCCGGGAGCCGTGCCTCGGGCCGGGTGGGGAGGGGACCTGGATCTGGGCTCGGTCCCCCGTCCTGGGGAAACCAGAGAGGGGGAGCGATGGCGGGAGCTGGGAGGGTCCTTGGAGCTCGACGAGGTACCCAGTGCCCACTGCCCGGGCGGCGCGGTCCACAGCGGCGCCAATGCCTGGGGTTGTACTGGGGGCCGAGCCTGGCTGGCCCCTCCGGCCCCGGGCGGAGCGCAGTCCTGCGCTCGCTCCTAGCGGAGCCGGCGCGCGGTGGTCGCGGGGACGACCCGCCGCGGCCGTACCCCACCCCCTCCTCGGGCGCAGCTCCTCTGCCCGGCCCCGCCTGGCCCCCGCACCTGGGGACGTCCGCTCGCCGGCTCGCCGCCACTTGCCCCGGCAGGCGCGCGTGGATCCGGCGTCCGGCGCTCCCTCCGCGACCGCCCAGCTCCCGCGCTGCCGTTTCCTGCTCAACAATATAGCGAGGGAGGCACCGGCGCAGCGTTCGCCAGAACTTCCTCCGGGCTGGGGCTGGGCTGCGGCTCTGAGAGACAATCCCCGGTGT
The DNA here is from genome assembly GCF_000260355.1 of Condylura cristata. Taxonomy (NCBI): domain Eukaryota; kingdom Metazoa; phylum Chordata; class Mammalia; order Eulipotyphla; family Talpidae; genus Condylura; species Condylura cristata. Next base: position 1,127,166 of record NW_004567118.1, on the reverse strand, counting down.
CCTGGCTTCCTGTCCCCTCTGGGCCGGGCCGGCGCCCCAGGAGCGGAGACGCCACCTCCTCCCCCTGCACCTCCCGGGATCCCGGGCCACACCTCGCTGTCTTCCGGGGGTGGAGGCAGCAGGACCAGGAGGGTAGGATGGCATGGGGGTGGGGGGGGAGCAGGAACCTCTTCATCCCAATTTTGGACCAGATTTCCATTCCCACCCCTTGAATCTTCAACCCCCACCCCATGATCCTTGTCGGTGGGGAGGGCCACGCTCCCTTGGGCCCAGGCTAAGCTGGGCAGTAGCTCCTGGGCCAGGACGCCAGGCTTGGAGTTACTGCTGCATCTCAGTTCTCTTTCCAGGAAACGGGACAGAGCCCTCAATACACAGGATTGTGGAAAAGATTCATGTAGATACACAAAGCAGTTTGTTAGCACAGTATTGTAAGCACACACACTATATATGTTATTACCACTTTTATTATGAGTCTTCCTCTTGCATGGGATTGGACTGAGAACGCCAAACCCCAGTCCTTTGGGGGCAGGACCGGTGTTCTGGGGGCACTGGGCACGTGGGTGGCCACCAGCCCTGACTCGCCCATCCTCAGACCTGAGTCCTCTTCTCTAAGCCCAGCACTACTGGCCCTGCAGGGAGGAGGGGCCCTTAAGGGGAGCTGGGGCTCCTGGGGGCGGGTAGATGATGCTCCCCGTAGGCTGGCTCACCGGACAGGAAATGCAGACCTGAGTGTTGTCTGTCTCAGTCCCGTTTTCCTGCAGCCTGATTTCCCTAGGAATTGGTCTGTTTCCTTCTTCTGTCCTTACAATGGGCAGTGGTGGCTTCCCCTTGCAGGGGCCCCCAGGGCTCTGGAACTTCAGAGGAAGGTCAGCAGCTAAAAAAAGGTCACTTTAAAACAAGCCCGCCCCTCACCCCCCCCACCACCACCGGTCCTGCTCAAGCCCAGCCCCTTCTCTCCTCCTAAGTCTTGAGCTTGCTGGTGTCAGGTCTGCGGACTGTAGGCACCTGCTTCGGCTGCTGTGTGTGAACGTGCAAACCTTCCCATGGGCCCTGAAATCTCTGCCCACCGGCACCTCGAGTTCTAGCGATGGTAATGGTGGGGGGCAGAACGCCAGCCGCTTTCCCCTTCCCCACGCCCATCCTGCACACGGGTCACACGTTTCCACCCAGCCTCCCCCCAAGTCTCCGCTGGGCCTAGGGACCGACTAAAGGAGACTATGGACGGCAATGGATGATATGGGGCTCCCTGCCCAGTCAGCAGCATTAGGCTTCAGAAATGAGACCAGAGATTGGAAAGATCATATCTTTACTGTAAAATCATTCAAAATTCACACGCAGCAGCAACTCAGTACATTGCAAAGCACTTCTCAGGGCCCGGGCCGAACAGCTTATCGCCTAGAATGACATGTGAAAGTAGTGTGGGCCCCGAGGCGCCTAGCAGCTTTCCGTTGGAGGCGACAGGGTACAAACCAGCTCCTCGGAAAGCATCAGCAGCTTTCTGGTTTGGGAAAGGCTCTAATGCTAATACACCGGTGGTGGGCAGACCCTGCCCACAGGGAGCTCCCCCTGGGCACTTTCTGGAACAGACTCCAGGCCTGGGGAACAAAGCTGGGCTGGGGTGGCCCTGTCCTGGGCTGGGCTCCTGTCCATTCTCCAGGAGAGGCCAGGCTGTGGGGAGCAGCACTCCAGCCATGGTGGAGGTGGGGGTGGGAGTGGGTGGGCCAGGGGTCCACGTTCTGGTCTCGGGGGCTTTGGTGCGTGGCGCAGTTTCCCCAGCGCCACAGGGCTGGGCAGGTGACTCAGCGGCCGACAGTGGGGGCAGGCTGCTCTGCTGATGGCGATGAGTGGTCCCACCTGAGGCCCCCATCCCAGCTGAGTGCAGGAAGAAGAGCCCAGGCCTGCAGGAGCCTGCTAGGCCCAGACAGGCAGGGGAAGGCGGCAGAGAAACCATGCCCAGGTTTTCCCGGGTTTGAAAACCATTCCGGGCTCCCACCTCATCCAGACCCTCTGCTCGCAGCTGCCACCTCCAGTGCGTGCTCTTCACCAAGGGCAGCGTCACTGCTCCCCATGGCGAGGCCTGCACTCAGGTGGGGCCCCGACCTGACCTCCCTCCCCCTGGGTAGGTCAGCCAGCCAGCAGCGGCCACCCGTCTGGGTGCTCCTCTGTGGCAGAAGCCGGGGGAGCCCGGGCCGGAGGGTGGGCAAGATGGTGGCCCGTCCCTGGACCAAGGAGGCTCTATGCGCAGACAGAGCTGCCCCGAGTCCCCCCTTCTCCTGTGGGGATCAGGTCCTGGGGGCCGTGGGCCAGAGAGAGGTGGTGGGCTTCTCAGGGGAGGACAGGCAGGGAGAGAGGTGGACGGGGAGGTGGTCAGTGGAGGCCCCGGCCCCGGGTTTGGCACTGGGCGCACCGGGAACACGGGCAGCCAGAGAGCAGAACGGGCACTGCCGTGGTGGGCATGTCCCGGCGGCGGCCAGCCTGCAGGTCAGGCCTTGTTGTTACCTCACTTTGCTAAGGGTGTGAATGCCCAGATTGCTGGGGTGACTTGTGCAGGGTGGAGAATACAAAAATATTTTCTGTTGAAGTATGAAGGGGGAAACCCACTTTAAAAAACTAGACCTTTTATCAGGAATGTGGAGTTGAAAATGCACCCAAGTCCTTCCCCGCAGTGTTTGAACAGCCCTAACGGAGGTGGAGGCGAGGTGAGGGGCCTGATTAGTGGCCCCCCCAGGGCAGACAGGGTGCAGGCATCATCAGGGCCTCTCCAGGGCTCTCGCTCTGGCCACCTCGAGTAGCCCGGCCTGATGGCCAACCTGGCGGGATGGCCACGCTGAACCTCGCCCTGGCTTCGGGGGGACGCGGGCCAGGGTTAGGTGAGCGTGTTCTGCTCCTGGTACTTGCGCCGGCGGGCACAGCGCGGGCAGCCTTTCCTCACCACAGCCTGGCAGCTCTGGTGGAAGACGGTCTTGCATTCGCCACACCTGGGGAGAGGAGAGCCCGGCTGTGCCCTGGCGGGAGGTCCCAGCCAGCACCCACGGCGCTGCCAGCTCTCCGCACGCCCCGAGGCTCCCGGCCCCACCGCCCCTCCAAACAAGAGTCTGCGCCACGGCCCTAAGCCTCAGCGCAGGGCCTCTGCTCGACGCTAATGCTGCTGGAGCCCACCCAGCCGCTTGCCGGGGCTGGAGACACTCAGCAGTTTCCCGAGCAGAAATGGGTGTGCCGGCAGCGCAGTCTTCTGCTCCCACGTGGGTGGGAATGGAGGGTTGGTGGGTGAAAACTGCCACTTAGAGGCTTCTCATCATGAGTGATGAGGGGAAAAGGCGGCTCCGGCAGTGGCAGGCAGAGGCAGCCCCACTCACCAGGCGCCCACCTCTGCCAGGCCTAGCGCGCGCTCCGGGAAGAGACTGCGGTGACGCGCCTGTCCTCCCGCACCCCATTCCTAGATGCACTACTGAGGCCCAGCGAGGCCCGCTCACTGGCGCCTCCTCCGAGCCAGGCAGGTGGCGCAGGGGCGTCTTGGGCTCCCCTTGCCCTGAGCTGGCCACCTGTGCCGCTGGGATAGGCTGTCCGCTCCCATGATGCGGCTGGGGCTGCCCCCGGGATGGGGGGGCCGCCTGGGGGCGGGGCCGCCGGCTGGGGACCCTCGTACCTGACTGTGGTGTCAAACTCAAAGGGGAAGATGATGTCCTTGTGGTGGCAGATCTGGCAGATGAAGCCGCGCTGGGTGCACAGGTCGCAGTGGTAGACGTGCTGGGAGGCGAATTCGATCAGGGCCTTGAGGAATCCTTCATACGCTCCCTCTGCGATCTGGCGGGGAGAGCAGGCGCAGGGGCCTTTGGGCAGCTGGGGGAGGCCGAGGCTCCCTCTGCTGCTCCTGGCACCCTCCCCAAAGACGTCCCAGGGAAGTTTCTTCCCACTCGGGCAGCAAAACGTCTACAATCAGGCTGAGCAATGCAGGCGCTAGGCCTCGTGCGTGGAGGGTGCTGCATGGTGGGCTCTGTGTACCCACCCGCTGTCCCTCCTCTAAGACTGACCAAGCTCTCAGGCTGGGCCTTTCCTCCCTCTGCCCGCCTGCACAGGATGGGTCTGAGTGCAGGGAGGGGCCCAGGAACCCCGAGGAGGCCCAGGGGCTTATTCCAGAGGGGTCCGGGTCAGGGGACAGCAGCCTGAGGTGCTGAAAAGCCGATGCCTGCAGACCCCCTTTCCCAAGCTGACCACCTCCCCTCCCTCCCGATTTTTCCAGGACCGAGGTCCTTATAGAGCGGTGAGGTTACATGCTCACCTGCTGGAGGTCAGCCACACTGTACTTGTGGGGAGATTCCAAGAGATAATTCCTGTGGTTGAGCCTTCACAGAAAACACAAGAGCTTCCTTAGAAGGGTTTCCAACCAGGGCCAACCTGCTTGTTTCGTTCCCTCAGACGTGAGCTGCTCAGGGAACAGGGCGGGCCAAGAGCTGGTCAGCGCCTGGGTGGGGCCTGGTCTTGCAGGTGACCAGCTCCATCGACCTTGGGGAAATTACTCTCAGGACCTCAGGTTTCCTCACCCGAGAGTGGAGTTGTTCTTAAGACTGAGTCACTCACTTAAAGCTTTTGGCACGGTGCCTACCTAGCACGTTGTAAACAATGAATAATTATTGACTATTGTAGCTACCCAGTATTATATGTTTGAAATTTCTCACCAAAAATTATGAGTGGACAAGAATGTGGGTGTGTTAATTGAGCAGCTAAGAGGAATCCTTTCCCAATGTACACATCTATCAAATTATCATGATGATGGACACTTTAAATATCTTTCAATTTTGTCAATTATAAAAGCTCAATAAAGCTGAAGAAAGTTAAAGTTATAAAAATCTGAGTTTATATAAACAGTAATCAAGAGGCAGATTAAAGTTAACACCTGGCACCAGGAGTGGGCCGAGACCATCACATACATTATTTTATCCTCCTAATAATCCTGTGAGGTTGGTCCCCTTACAGTCCCCATTTTGGAGAGACGTGGCGGCACAGAGGAGTCAAGTCACTTGCTGTGGTCACACAGCCAGAGTGGCAGAGCTGGCATTTGAATGGCACCAGATCCCAAGTCCTTATCCCCAGTGAAGGCCTCCAGGTGTTAGCCATTGTGGTTACTGTCACCACAGGGCTGCAGACAGAAACACCAAGATGTGGCATCTGCCCTCTGCAGCCCCTGGTCTAAAGCACCTGGGTTCATCGCTACGTGAGAGGAACTGAGAGGTGTCCAAAGCACGCGGCGGCCCCCATTTCATGGGGGTGGGGGAGACCGGACAAGGGCTGAACTGCCAGCCCCATTCCAGCTTCCCTCTCACAAAGGGGTCAGGGGTTATTTAGGGAGGGACAGAGAGGAAACACCTGCAGCAATTCCCCGCTAGGTACATCTGCCTGGCTCGCTGTGTGTCTGTGTGGCCATGGGGGTGGGGGCATTTATTCCAGGTCTCAGGCAGCTGTGAGCCTGCCCCAGGATGTGCCAGGCATGTAGGGGGCAGGTTGGTGCTGGGCTCTGGGGCACCTGCGATGGGGGCTGGGCTATGCCCCACCCTGTGGTCCAGGGAGAGCCCAATTCTGGGCAGAGATGGCGAGTCCCAAGTAGCCAGGCAGGCCACGTGATGCCTTGTGGGGTGAGGACGCTGCTGACCGGCCACTCACACTGCTTTCCCCTGTAAACTTCCAGGTTTCAGGAAGTCGCTATTTATCACCAGGAAAATGTGTGTGTGCGCGCGCACACTGGCCCTGAGCTGGCAGGAAGGGTGGGGCTGATGTGGATGGAGAATCGTCTGTCGACTGCCCTCTGTCCAGTCATGGCCCCCGGGCCAGCCGGCTCAGGGACTTCCCTGCAAGTCACCGTACCCTGGGCCTGTGACACTCTCAGTCAGGCCTACAGCTGGTTTTTCCACATTCAGCTGAGGCCAGAGGGGAGAGGCTACTTACCCTGGCCTCCAGGGGTGGAACCCACACCCCAGGCCTACTCTGGGCCTCACTTCTCTACCCACACAGTGAGGGGACCCTCTCTGGCCTCGTCCTGTGCGAGGCTGAAGGAAGGTGGAGGAAGGAACAGAGCAACAGCAGGGCGCTCTAGGGGAGGTGAAAGCTGTGGGGAGAGGCTGCCTCTAAAGCTCCAACCAGTGGAAAATGGGCGGAGAGGGCCCAGGCGAGGGCTGGAGGATGTGGGTGCCAGCCCCATCCTGCATGGTGTCTCTCTGCGCCCGGCTCCCCTCGGCCCCTCCCAGGCTGGTGGGAGCAGCAGCTGCGGTGCGGTGGGCACCTCACTGGGGCATGTGCAGGCGCCCGAGGCGCTGCGAAGACGGCCTCAGGGGCTTCTCGAGCCTTGGAGCTATGTCCAGCCTGCCAGAGTCTCCCTTCTCTCAGAGGACCTGGCCAGGGGCTGCCATGGGCACATCCCAGACCTGTCGGCTCCCCTCAGTCCTGCTCACCTACCTGCTGGTGGACGTGGTCCCTGCCCCCACCCCTCTTCAGACAGATCACTGCCCCCGCGGCAGGTGATGACACCCACTGCGGCCTGCCAGTCCTTCTGAGCACTCCCCAACCCGCCAAAGCGAAGGCGCTAGTCCCATGTGCAAAAATTTCGGCGTCTCCCACCACTGGCAGACTGAGCTGAGATGCCCCGGCTGCGCCTCACGGCACCGTCCAGGCCCGCACGCATCCCGGCGGCACCGAGCCCCTCAAGGACCTGGGCCAGCCCTGCTCCACCAGGCTCCGCCTCCCAAGTGTCCTCAGCGCGGACACCGGGCCCCTCTTCCTCTGTCCGGCGAGTGCACCCCAGTTAACGGTGCACGTGATGCCACTGCCCACATGCCTGGCCCGGGCGAGCAGACGCTCGCGAACGCTTCCTTCCCGTTACACTGGCTGTCGCCTATCTGTTTAAAGAGGAAGAGCCTGTTTTTTTTTTTTAATGAAAACTCCTGGGCTCAGCTCAGATGCCACCTCCTCCGGGAGCTTCCCTGGCCTCTGCACGTGGCCACGGCTGGGTCAGGCGCCCTCCCTCCCTGCACCGGCCACGCTGACAGGGCCTGCACTGTCTGAGCCGCTCGGCATCCCTCACCTCGAGGCCGCTGGAACACAGTACTGACCCGCTGAGGCCGAGGAAGTGAAGCAACTTCCCCAAACCACACCGAGGCCTGGGCCCTGGCAGATTCGCTCCCACAGCCGCGGCTGGGCTCCCTCGCAGGCTGGCCTCAGAGCACGTGCGCTGAGCGGCCACCCAAGGGTGGGACGGCGGGGCCCAGGAGGAGGCAGGGCGGCTCCGGAGCCTGCAAGTCAGCGAGGCGGACTCAGCCGGGGAGGGGGCGGCCAGTGTGGGAAGGAGCTCTTGGCCCAGCCTCGCAGGGCGCACGCCTGTGCGTGAGGTGCCGGGAGTGTGCCGCACCCTGGCGCTCACCTCTTGCTGAGCTCCTTCAGGGCTCCGCTGCGGCACAGGCCCAGGTAGTCCCCCAGGAGCTTCAGCTGCTCCCGGCTCCTCTCAATGTGGCGCATCCGCTCCACGTGCTCGTACAGAGACGCGTTGACCAGCTGCAGGTTGATGAGGGGCTGTGCCCGGATCTGCGTCAGGAACTTCAGGGCCTGGCGGCAAATCTGGGGACACCAGCAGGCGTTGGAGGCGGGAGAGCATCCCCGTGGCCAGGGCTCCCTGGCCAGGCACTGCAGCCCACGCCGCCCTCCCGCCCGGGCCCCTATGCTCCGAGGGAAGCGGCGCTGTCTCCGCTTTACCGGCTGGAAACCCAGGTCCCAAGAGATGAGTGACATGCCAGGGTCCACGGCTCATAAAAGCCATAAAAATTCGATCTGTCCCTTGACACCCAACCCTCCGCTGCCTCCATGGCACCAGCTGCTGGTCCTCCCGGCCACGCCTGGACTCCACTGGGCATGAGGAGAGGATGCTCTGGCCAGTGCCCCACCCCGCCCCAGGCCGCCTGGCCCTTCCCACCGTTTCCTGTCCTCTCAGCCCCGCAGTCCAGCCCACAGGAAACAAGCACTGCCCCTGGACCCACGCAGGAACCAGGTGCCTGTCTGAGTCAGGTTCCCAGCACAGGAAGCCACAGATCAGACATGGCTTAACTCGAGATTTCCCAAGCTGCGCAGGTTTCGCCAGCAGCACCAGCTGGGGTTCCCCCAAGTCTCCGAGTGGAGGTGAGTGATTGGTGCCAGGCCCCCTCAACTGACACGGTACTGGAGGCTCTACCCTGACCTGATACCAAATCCAATCACGAATGCTCCTCCTTGTCAGTGCTGGGCTAGGACCTTAACCAAACCTTTTCTTCACCCCTGTAATGACTCAATGGGGAAAGGGCCCCATTTTACAGATGAGAAAATGGAGGCTCAGAGAAGCCAATGTGGCCGAACTGAAGCACTGTCTCCCAGCAAGGAGCTGCCACACTGATGAGAAGGCCACCTGCCGTCTCCTCGCCTGACAAGGGAGGCCAGCCTGCCGTTCTCTCTGGCCGCTGCTGCGCAGTGTTTAGGGGTCAGGCTTTGGAGTCAGAACTAGGTTTGAATCCTGGCTCCGCCACTTCCTCTCTGTGTGACCTGTGACACTCCCTCTGTGACGAGGTTTCTTCATCTGTAGTATGGGAAATCATCTACCTCATAGGATTATTTTGAATTTAGATTAAAAAATACACATGTAAGCTCCTAGCATGCAGTGGGCCCGCTGGTAAGTGGGGGTCGCCATCAGACCCCGTGCATGTCAGCTGGGCTCCACCATCCCCTGGAGGGCAGGGAATGTGGCAAGGTCCTCAGGAGACTGTCACCTGTGGTGCAGGGGCCTCTGCAAACTGCCCGTCCACGGGCGCAGCCTGAAGCCTCGGGTGAGGGGCGGGTGAAAGGGCAGTCGGGGCGCTGCGGGGAGCTGCCCAGCGCTGCGGCCGGGCTCAACTCCTAGGGGCTGTTTCTGTCCCGTGGGTGGGAGAAGGCAAAGACAGATGTCCTGTCCTGGGCTGGCATCCTGCCGGTGGGCGGGCAGCCTGGCACAAGCAGGCCCACCGAGCTGCCGACAGAACAGGGCCCCAAACCCGAGATCGGCCACTTTCTAGCTGGAATTTTTCTTTCCCAGAGAGCTGGATTATTTCCTGATCTGAGACATGCTTAAGGAAGTGTTGTCATTTTCTAGCTGGAAGAAGGAAGTCGCACAAGGATTACAGCAAGGAACAGAAGCATCTGGGCCTCGCAGACACTAAGTGTATTTTATGGCCTTTGTGGTGATTCTGAGGTCAAATTTTCTCTGTGTAGTCAAATACTTAACACTGAGGGCAGGGGTGGGGATGAGGTAATCAACCAAAAAGCCAAAGTGATGCTGACATCTTAGGGCTCCTGTCCCGAGGGAGGTGGAGTTGAGAACCGGATCCCTGAGCTGGGGGAGGACACACCCCCACATCAAGGGTGCGAGGCTCGCGGGCCCTGGGTCTTGAGAGAAGCAGGCAGCTTCTCCCTCAGGTTTCTGCGCACGGCAGAGGGCTTCGCTTCCCAGAGGCAGCCACGTTTGTGCACCTCGAGGCGGCCCCTGACCGAGTGGACTGGGGCAGGTGACAGGTCTGGGGACAGGGAAAGGGAGCACTACGAGGCACTGGGAGGCCAGTGTCTTGTTTAGTCCTCAGGCGACCCTAGGAAGCCCCATTACAGATGAGGAGGCCAGCGTCAAATCATTTGCTTGTGGTAACACCATTAGGTAAGCGGCTAAACTTAAGAAAAAGATCTTAAAATACATCTTAATCAAATGTATTTGGGGAACATAAAGTAGCTGGTGTATAATGTGAGTGGAGCATATTACAAAGCAGTGTGAGAGCAGGATGATCCCAGCTTTACAATAAGACACGGAAGTTAATAAATGCAGTCAGCTATTGCGCTTGCCCACCCACCGCATCCCCCACACCCTACCCACGCCCCTACCCCCCGACACCCCCCACACCTCTGCATCCACTCACCCACCTACTCCTTCACCCATCCATCCATCCATCCATCCATCCATCCATCCATCCATCCATCCATCCATCCATCCATCCAACTTACCCTTCCTATCCACCTCTCCAAGTGCTGATGCCTTCAACAGTTTTGTCTGAGGCCATGGGGAGCTAGAGAACCTTCTGCAGACTCCTGCCTGAGGTCTAAGGCAGGTATAGACAGAGCTCTGTCCAGGGGCCGGAGGAACCCCATTTCCCTCCTGGCCTGCATCACAGGGTCCAACCTGTGACCCCGGCTTCCCTAGAGCCAAACTCCTTCAACAGGCGTCCGGCAGCAGCAGAGCTGTGGCCACCCGGTCACAGGCTGCGCGTGAGACTTACCGGGCGCTTGGTGAGGTCCCAGTTGTGGATGATCCTGGCTGGAATCACTGAGGCATCGTCTTGGTGGCAGATGTCACAGTAATAGAGGCCAGAGAAGGCACAGAGCTTAGGGCGTACAAATGAGAAGCCGATCTGCCGGGAGCAGCCTGGGGAGCAGAAGCGGGGGGACAGTGAGCAACTTGGGCCAGTAACACAGATGCCAGGTCGGCGCAAAGGGCCAGCTATTTCAGGGAAGTATAGAGAGCACAAAGATAAAAACCACCGCGCTCGTATTTCCAACACTCAGAATCAACCCTATTCATTAACCTTTACAACGAAACGCTGTAAAAATTACTGCCACTTTACAGCTGATGAAACTGCTGCAGAGTGGTCAGGAAACCTGCCAAGTCACTCAGCGCTTAAGAGGCGCAGCTGGCCTCAGATGTGGCTTGGGCTGGTTCTAGAGGCTGCTCTCCCCTAGCCAGCTGCCCTCGTTCCGTGCTCGCGCTTGCTCCTCGCTGCCAGCCTCCTCTAGGTCCACGCCTCCACTGGGGCCCAGAAATGCAAGCACCTCAGTCAGGGCCTCGGCCACAGAGGCGCTCGGGCATGGACAGCCACTGGGGGTGGGGTAACCAGCTGGTAGCCAGTGTGCAGGCACCGGACACTGCCAGAGCTGCCTGACACCTCTGGATAGGGGTGCAGGGCCCAGCTCCAGTCCTCTGCTGGACTCCCTCCATGGTGGGGGCAGTGGGAGTGGGGTGTGCCCAGAGCAAAGGCCTGGCTCAAACCCTGCCTCCACGGGGCCAGGGGAAGAGTCCCCGGGCCTCAGAGGGCTGGCTCTTCTGCCGACAAGCCTCATCCTGACCTTTACCGAACTTTTCAAGGCTCCATTCTGGTATCTGTACACTGCAGTGACTGTTGCTATGCTGTGGGTTTATTAAAGACCCTGTAAACTCTGATCTGTCAGTGGCTGGTGTGTGCCTGGCTGTTGAGCTGTGCCTGCAGGCAAAAGGAGAGCTCCCCTCAAGTTCACAGTCTTCCTGGCAGGCGGGCGGGTGAGTGGCTGGCATGGGAAATGCTGTTTCCTCCCCCCACCCCCCACTCACACGCACAGGCCTGGGGTCCTGGTGTCCTGCTGAGCCCGGCACCCTAGGCTGTGAATGTTAGGGGCTGGCGTGAGCAGTGGTGTGGAGTTTTCTGCAGGAAGCTCTGCTCCGCCTAGCTTCTCCTGTGTCCAGAGGCGCCGCCGCAGACCTCTTCCTTGCAGATGATGAAGCAGGCTTCCGCCTCTCGTCCCACAGCCCACCCTCAGAGCATACGGTTTTGCGTGCAGCTTGCTTGGCACTCTGCAGCAGGGTGACCTCTTCACTGGTCACCCTGAGGCTCAGGGGACTGTAAAAGGGCCAGGTTTGGGGAGCAGAGCTAAAAATGGAAGGTGAATGGTGGGATATCATGCAGCCCTAAAAAATGAGTGAGTGGACAGGCTAGTGGGGACTGGGCCATGATAGCCTCTTGGGTCTGCCCCTTAAGATCCTTGCGCGGGCTCTGCTAAGTGAACCTGGGACAAGGTGCTTTACCTGCCCGTGACTGAAGTTTCCTCAGCTACCAGCAGAGGTAACAGCAGCAACTATCTCTAGAGGACTCTCCTGAGGACAGAGGCAAAAATCCAAATGAAGCCTCTGGCGCAGTGCCCAGTGAGAAAGAATTAGATTTGATGATCATGAAACAGCTGATGGCCTAACTTGGAATAACAGCCACAATGTATCATTACGTAGAAAAAACCAGGTCACAGAATAATATATAGAGAAGAGCTATGCCAGCCCCAGACACATGTACCATTTAAACACGTTGAATTTAAACAAAATCGAAAACTCAGCTCCTTGGTATTCTGGCCACACTTTAAATATCTGTAACCACACGCTGCTTATAGCTATGTATCAGCACAGATCTGGAAGGTTTTCATGACCACAGAAAGTCCTATTGGACCGTGCTGAGTAGAGGACCAATTCGTAGCTTCAAAAATCGTATGCACTTGCAAAGGCACACACAAAAATATCTGGAAGGGCACCGCGCCCCTGTTCCCTGAGAACAGGTGGTCGACGACAGTGAAGGCGTGGAGGCCTGAACCCTGAGCAGAGGCAGCAGCGCTGCCACCCACAGGTCCCCCCTCGGCAGGGGGTGGCGGGAGGGGCAGGGCGGGGTTCCCACAAGCAGGGGCACTGGCCCCAATGGCTGTTGGGAGGAGCAGAGGCTGCAGGAAAACCTCATTTGCTGAACTACTGGAGTGGGACAGGGGTGCTCCTGGTGAGGCAGGAAGGGGTGGAGAGGCAAAACCAGGAGGCCCAATGAGGCTGCAGGCGAAAGGGCAGGAGTGCAAGCCCGCACCTGCGCAGAAGCAGCCCTGGGAGTCGAGGCCTTTCTCTGTGGGGATGGCCACCAGGTACTGAAGCAGGAAGCCGTTCTCCCGTGTGGCGAACTTCAGCACCTCCTGACAGTTCTCATCCAGACTCCCGCCGAGCGTCACAGCCTCCTCGGCCGTCTCCAGGTAGGATGCGAGGACCGTGCGCACCAGGTCCCGCCACAGGGCGGCCTCCTCGGCGCTCCCGGCCTGCAGCTTGAGGATGGCCTTGGCCGTGATGATCTTGAAGAAGGAAGGGCCCCCTAGGCTCGTGTCTGGCAGGATATCTCGGATGGTCTCGATTCCATGGCTGTCACTTAACATCTTCTCATTGTTTCTCAGGCGGAAGCATTTCAGGGACTCCAAGGACAGGGAGAATATACAGGGCACCCAGGTCCTGTCCGCGTACAGGTACAGAAGCGACTCCTTAACAGCGTCTGGCTCAGGAACGTGTGCAGAGGACCACTCGAGCGGCGGGCCCTGGAGGGTCTCTGGCTCCGGGAGCAGGTCCGAGTGGGAGAGGGTGCCGCCCTGGGGGGCTGCCGGGGGGTCCTCGGGCTGGTCCGGGTACTGGATGTTCACCCACTCGTCCTCCTGCTGGGGCCGGCACTTCTGCAGGGCCTCCCGCACCCGGTCAAGCCAGTCCTCGGCCTCGTCCTGCGAGGAGGCTCGCAGCATCAGCTTCTTGCCCGAGAACACCAGTTCGAAGCGGCCATCGCTGTGGGCCGGCCCCACGGACTCACAGCGCAGCAGGGAGCAGTTCTCCACGCAGGTGCGCTCCCCGTCGCTCAGGTAGAGGCGGAACTCCAGTGGGGAGAGCTCGCAGAAGAGTTCCTTCCAGATGCCCACTGGGCCTCGCCGCTCCACCGTGCCCAGCTTCATGAGACCCCGGAAGGGGTTAGACAGCCCTGGAGGCGCAAAGAGGCAGTTTAGCCAATGGGCCTGTCCCTCCACCACCCAACAAAGCCCCCAGAGGCCGAGGTCTGGAGCGGATGTGGCCAGTGACTGCTACCTGAACACAGGCCGGGCCCGGGGCTGGCTGGGATATGCCCACCATGCCCTGAGTGGCTGACTTTGCTCCTGAATTTCTCAGAAAAAGAAAGCTCTCAAAAGACTACCTCCATATGCCCGTCACCACCTCCCCTCTCCCGCATCTGTACCCAGAATGCTGCTGTCACCAGGGATGCGCACACATCCCCCACCCGCCCACTCCAGGACAAGGGTGCCTCCCCAGCCATTCTCCCTCCCCCGACTCCGTTTCTCCCTCTTTACTGGATCACTCCTGGCAGCACACAGATGCACGGCCACAGCCCCCTCTTTACACATGCCTCTCTGGACTCCATCACTTCTCCACCTCTGCCTTCTCTGCCCCTTTGCAGAGAGATCCCGGGGCACCAGAAGTGTCTCCAGCTGCCCTGCTCCCATCAGGCTTTGTCCCCTCACGCCACGGAAACTGCTTGGGAAGGGCACCAGGGCCTCCTGGGATCCAAACCTAAAGGCCAATGCTTGGCCTGCGTGTGGTCTGAGCCGTCAGCCATGGCCGGAGGGGAACTCTCCTCCCTTGGCCTGGGAACCCACCTGTCCTTCTCCACCCTCTGCTCGGTCCCTGGGGCACTGGCCTCCTCCCGCGCTGGCCTCCCAATGGTGCACCAGCGCACAGGCCTGGTGCCTTTGCCGTACACACCCATTTCCGAGCTGGTCTCACTTGCACTTGGGGCTTGATGCCAATAACTCCCAAATTTGTACCTCCAGCCTGGACCTTGCCCTTGAACTTCAGATTCAGATTACCACGTGCTCCATGTACATCTGACTCCTCAGAGTTCAAAAATGGTTCCCGATCCTCCCACTCCTTATTCTCCCGCTCCTCTCCTAATGTGGCTCATCTCATAAAATGGCAAATTGCATCCATCCAGCTGCTTGGGTCACCAGCCTGGGAGCCCCCTACCCCACTTCTTTTATACCCCTATCGGAACCCTCTTGGCATGTCCAAACCCTCGCCACCACCATCTCACGGTCCAACCCGCCAGCCCAGGCCTGGATAATGGCAATGACCTCCTCAAGGGCCCTTCTCCCCCTGGGTCAGAACGATCCACTTACGAGTCAGCCCATGGCCCTGTGCCCAAACCTGCAGTGTGGCCAGCTCCTCACGGCAAACCAGAGTCCTCCTCTGTGGCCCACTAGGCTGCCATCACTCTGACCTCACCCCTCGCCATCTCCATCCCCATCACCTCTGCTCCAGTTTCCTCTGTTCCCCAGACACATCAGTATGTTCCCACCACAGGGAACATTCGCGCTCCCTTCTTGAAATGAAGGTTGCCGTGCCCCGTCCCTTTCTCCCTTCCCTGCGACGTCTCCCGGCCTGGGAGGGCTCCCGAGGTGAAAGACTCACCCCGGCCTGATTCTGCTCTCCCCAGCAGTTACTACACTGCCCATACTAGACCTTCGCTTGTTTCTCATTTCCTGCCCCCTGTGCTAGAGCATAAGGCCCAGGAAGATGGGGACACGTACTTGCTCCCCACTGTGCTTTAGCATCGAGAAGCGCCCGGCACGCCTCAGATGCCCAGCACGTGTGCAAGCATGCACACGGTGAGAGTGTGCCTGTGTGCACGCTGCCGGGCACTGCCAGGAGTCCAAAGGACACATAGTTGTCTTCTCCACGCCAGGGCTAGCCCGGGAGACAGGCAGCCCTTGTACAGGGTCTCCCCACCCTCCAGGAACTGATGCCTAGGCACAAAGCGCCCTTCCCTGGCTGCAGCCATCACGTGGGCTGAGGGAAGCGCCTGAGAGAAACCAGCACAGACAGCAGGGCTCTACCCACACTCCCCACACCGGGCCCCAGGGACCCGGCCGAATTCTCTGCTGAGTCACTGCACACAGCAGAGGGGAAGAGCCAGAGAGCCACTTGAGGGCATGCTTTTTTTTGTTTGCTCATCCGTTTTTGAAGGTTACAGAAAACTGAGGTGATAGTTCCTGGAACTTCACTGGGTGTGAAGATACGCTGGCCTCACTGTGAACAGCAGAGAGAGGACACTGAGCAGCGCAGATCAGGTAGGCCCTGCAGAGGTGTTACATAAACCACCTGAGACAAAAGCCTAGGAAGGAGCTGCAGAGAGCCCTGGGGCCTGGAGGCTCAGCGTGCCCCGGGCTATAGACCGAGTGGAGAGTGCTGCAGAATCGCAGGAGAGGATTCTGTCAGGGAAAGCAGCTTCCACTCCAACATGAGCACGGTATTTTTGTACTCTGTAGGCAGTGCTGAGTATGATTTAATTAAGATTTTATGAACGTTCCTGAAATGCTCTCCTGCATTACTCAGGAAGAGTGTTCCTATTTTACATACTGGAAAGGTTTTTCTTGAGAGAAGGTGGCACCTGGCTGGGAAGGGGGAACAGAATCTTGCAGCTGCCTTCTCAAGAGCCACATCCCTGCCCAGGGAGGTGCCCAGGGCCCCACAGAGGCACCTACCCATCTGCCTGCGGTGCACCACCCGGAAGTTCTTGTGCTCCTGGGCCGTCGCGGCGGCCTGGCTTGTCTTGGGTCCCGGGGAAGGCATGCAGGCTTTGTCTAAGGCCCCCGTGGAGTAGCTTTTCCTTGGTCCTTGAGAAAGATGCCTGTGGAGACCAGGCCTTGTCTCTGGGGTCCCCTTGGAGGAGTGCGGAGAGTTATCTGGAGGACCTTCCGCCGGCTCTTCTCGGGGCGGCCGATAGAAGTCATCTTCCGAGATCCAGCTCTTGCTTTTCTAGTGCAACAAAAGTAAAGATGCTGATTGTTTTTTCCAAGCCCCTTTGCGAAGAAAGGATTCATACAGCATTTAAATTGCACAATTTAAATTGTTCAGCACAATTCAGTAGTTCCTGTGTATTCCGAGTGGAGCATCCATCTCATCACCCCAAAAGAAAACTCACATCTAGTAGCGGTGACGACGCACCCCCCCACACACACACCCCCGCCCCAATCACTCCAGTTCTAGGAAACCAGCAATCTCTTTCAAGATTTGCCTGTGCTGGACATTTCACACAAACGGAATCTTACACCACTCGGCCTTCCGTAACGGGCTGCTCTCCCTTAGTGACCACTTTCAGGTGAGATCACATTGTGGTTTGTGTCTGTGCTTTGTTCCTTTTTATTACTAATAATATTCCCACGTAGTGGTGGACGTTTGCTTGTTCTGGCCACTGCGAACATTCACGCACAAGGTTTTGCACGGGCCTGTTTTGTAGTCTCCCAGGGACATGCCGAGAAGGGGGATGGATGGGACAGAGGGTAATTACGTCCAGCTCTCTGAGGAAGTCCCGAACACTTTTCCTAAGTGGCTGTACCATTTTAGATTCCCACCAGCCATGCATTGGAGGGGGGGAGGGGGGGTGTCTCAATTTCTAACCCAACTTCCCTGCTTGTTATGACAGTGGGCCCTCGATAGCCATGAATTCTGCAAGAGCAGATTCAACCAACCATGGATTGAAAATAGTTAGGCCCACTGTAGTGTGGCTGTGCTAAACATACAGACTTTCTTCCTCATCATTAATCCCGAAACAATTCAGTTTAATGTTATTTACATAGTATATACATTGTGTTAGGTGTTACACATTATCTACAGATGATTTCAAGCCCCTGCCAGGACGTGCTACAGGTTACAGGTAAACATTACACCATTTTGGATGGGGCACTTGAACACCTCGGCTTTTAAGATCCAGGGGGTCCTGGAACCAACCCCCCACGCATGCCAAGGAACAGCTGTATTTGCACTCTTTGTTCATTACAGGTGTCTGACGGGCCTGAAGCACTCTGGGGCTTGACAGGCATCTCCCTAATGTCTAATGCACTGAGTATGTTTCCATATTTTCTTTGGAGAAATGACCTTTGAAGTCCTTTGCCCATTTTGAATTGGCTCCTTTGTTCTGTTTATTCTACTTTTGTGTTATGGGTTGAACTGCACCCCTCAAAAGGGATGCTGATGTTCTAACTCCTAGCACCTCAGAGTGTCACTCTGTTGCAGAGTAATTAGCTAATGTGGGATCACACTGGGTAGGGTGGCCACTTCACCCAACATGATGTGTCCTCACAAAGGAGAAGACACACGGAGGGAGGCAGACACGCAGGCAGGAGGCCTGTGACATACCAGATGCCAAGGACGGTGCCGCGGCAGAGCGAAGCGAGGCACGAACAGATTCGTCCTCGAGAGCTGCCGAGGGAACAGACCCTGTGGACTCCTGGATTTGGGACTTGGCCTGCAGAAGGACCAGGGAACTCATCTCTGTTGTTTAAGGTCATCCAAGTTACGTCTCTTTCTTACAGCAGCCCCAGGAAACTTACTAGGCTTGCTAGGGTCCTTCACATACCCCAGACAGTACTTATCAGATGCCTGATTTGCTAATAGTCTGGTTCTGTGGGCTGTCTTTGATGGGATCTTGGGAAGCACAGACATTTAAATTTTGATGAAGTTTAAACTTCTATTTTTTTCTTTTGTCTCTGTGCTACTGGTGAAGTCTCTAGGAAACCAACACCTACGTCAAAGTAAAAAAAATACTCCTATGCTTTTTGCTTGAGTTCTACAGGTTCAGCACTTACATTTTAGGTCTATGCTCTGTTTGGAGTTGAGGAAGGGGCATCTTTATTCTTCTGCGTGTGGACTTCTTGGTGTCCCAGCACTACCTGTTAATGACTACTGGGTGCGCTGGCCCTGCTTGTAGGGTCTGAGATGAGGGAGGCATGGGCAAACAGGACCCGGAGCCCCCGGGGAGCCTGGCCGCCCCTCCCTTTCTGTGGTCGTCTCTCTGAGTCTGCAGCTGGCCACTGGCTGCAGGGAGCAGGGCTTGTGGGAATGGATTCTCGCTCCTTCACCGCATTACTTCAAGCCTTCCCTGCTTTTCTGTGCTTACAAGTAGAGGAGCAGAGGGAAGGAAGCTGGCTGGGCCACCCAAAGTGGCTGTCTACACAGAGGAAATGACTCACGCAGGGCTGGGAGCGGCCCAGCTGTTCTGTTAACTAACCTCACCCTCATGTTGCTGTTTCCAACCCGACGTCAACCGGCCCTGCCTATTCCCATAGCTGGGGAAGGGGGCAGGGCTGGGGCTACCCCAGATGGACTGGTGAGTCCTGAGTCAGGTGTGAGCGCCTCACAGAGCTGGTACTTCACGGCTTCCTCTGAAGGCCCTGGGCATTGGCAGGTGTGTCTCCTGCCAGTGACAGGACAATGTGTCAGTCAGGTGGCTGCTGATCACCACTTAGCCACTCAGTTCTGAACAAGGCCTGCTGAGGTCTCTGAGCTCCGGGGGAACTCCCTGAGGAAAATGGGCCTGAGGAGCGGCTCCCCAGCAACGTGAGGCTGTCCAGGCAGTCTCACGCGGGCCTCACACACACCTGCAAAGTCCCGTGACCTCCCAGCCCTGCTAATGGCCCGGAGACTCGACTTCCGTCACTCACCCGCACCTTTCATCCTTCCCACTCCCAAAGGGGAGGGCACCCCTCCCGGGCTCCTGCCTTCTGTGTGTATCCCATCCTAGAACTACAAAGCTGCTATTTTCTCTTGTGTCCAGCAGTTATAGAAGATAAGGAAATAAATCTTGACTGCCCAAATGTCTTTAACATAAAATAACAAGGGTAGAGTGAGGGACCTGCAGTGAAGGAGACAGAAGTGAGCTCTGTGAGGATGTGTTTGCTGGTGAGGACACCACTCTGTCCGGAGAAGAGCGAGCACCAGTGAAGCCCCGTGTGTCCGTGGCTGCGGGTCAGCCCCGGGAATCATACTTGAGGAAAGCCTTTTGTTCTCTTAAGCAACAGAGAAAAAGAGGGAACACCGGGCCCTTGGAGCTTCTGCACACAGGCCTGGACAGAGCTCTGTGCTGTGCCCCCCGCCAGCAGTAACAGGGAGGGGAGCACACTGTCTCGCCCACACCCCCACCCCTGCCCGGAGTACAGTCTGGTCTGCTCCCACCCCTTCAACTGTTCAAACCATTACTGGCCGGGGACCTAAGCCAGAGCAGCAGCTGCCACCAGGGACCCAAGGCAGAGAATTGCCACCTTGAGGTGCTACTAAAGGTGTCAGGTCACCGCACACAGCTAAGCCCCAGAGAGGAGCCGGCTGAGGGTGAGACGTGAGGTTTCTGCACCACTTTCCAAAGGGCACGCTCTGTGCGGTCACACTGCCCTCGCCATGTCAGGCAAAGGGACCGCCTGGGGAGGGAGCCACATGCCAGAGGTGGGTGGCCCAGGAGGGCAGCGATTAGCACCCAGTCTTTGAACTCACACCATCCACTGGGAGATACACTGAAACCCCATTCGCAACTGCCCAGATGCCACAAATATGAAGTCACCCAGAAACTTTTCCTTCCCAACACTCATCACAAGTATAATTATGATGCGGGCAAATATTTTCTAGCCTCGTGTCTGCCCAAAAAGCCTTGTCCGCCCTGTTCCACTGCTGCCAGAGCTGGGCATGGTCACAGCAGTTGTCCTCATCAAAGCCAAACCTAGAAATAAGCCAAACGGCATTAAGAGAAGAAAGGATGAGACGCTGTGATGTTTTCTTTTAACGGAGCACGAGAGAGCGGGGGAGAGAGCCACAGCCTCATGCCGATGTGCAGACAGAGAGGGATGGACACAGGCGGAGCTCAGACGCCAGACACGGAGCGCACACTGGGGACGGAGCTGTGCGCCTTCCTGAGCAGCCGCTCCAGACCTGGGCCAGGGGAGACACCACACACGGACCTGCCCTACCAACCCTGGAGAGAAAGCCACAGCTTTGGGAAATGACAGCGCTACACGAGAACAAACGTGTCACCGCACAAGGGCTCAGCTTTGCCACTTGACTACGGCGTCCCTGTGCCGAGAGTCCCGAGCCGCCACACACGGCTCCCTCCAGGAGTTTCCCAGGGCTGACTTCCCCTGTGCGATCAGCAGCCCAGACGGGTTTATTCTAGACGGCGCTGTCCGACAGAAATACATGGTGAGCCACAGGTGTCATTTTAAAATATTATGGCTGCCATGTTTTTAAAACATCAAAAGGAACAGGTGAAATTAATTTTAGTAATATATTTTCTGTCACCCAACACAGCTAAAATATAAATATTTTCCTCTGAACAGGTGACCAATCAAAAAATTATAGTGGGCCCACCCTGGGTTAAAGCACAGCACTAGGAAGCTGTCACAGAGGCTTTAGCCAGAGTTCAATCCCAGCCAGGGAGCTGACCCACACAGCACAGCAGACCTCTCCTGACCGCCCGCTGCTCCCCTCAGCATTTCAGTCAGTCCGCCTATTCTGCTCCCCGCTCGGTCCCTGGTGAATCCTCTCAATGCCCTTGTGCATAAATAAATAAGTCTTTAAGAAAAATTACTAATGAGATATTTTAGTTTTTTTCCTACTGAGTATTCAACATCTGGTATTGCTTTCACACAACCCATCTCACTCTGCAACTGGCCACGTTTTAAGTGCTCGAGGGCCACAGTGGCCCTGGGAACAGCCCCGTTCTAAACCGGTTCATGGCTGCAGAGAGAGCACCTCGCCTCCTGATATTTAGGAAACAGCAGCTTCATATCAACCTGTGCTAGAGGGGACATCAAGACTCCACGAGGTAAGTGCCTTGCCCAAGTCTTGTACTCGAAAATTAGGAGCCGAGAGTGTGATCCGGTAAGAACTATCTTCTCCGACGGGGTCAATGTAAAGTTGACAGACCAGGCCCATGGCAGTGACCAGCACGGTGCCTGATCCATCCGCCTCCTCACAGACCAAGTAGTGCTAGACCCACCGCCATGATGCTACGAACACCAGCAGCACGGAGTGCGAGCGGGACTAGTGGGGAGACTGCAGAGACCACCGGGGTGTCAGCTGGGCAGACGCTGCACCCGCTCCGGACATCTCACCAAGACCTCCCTGCACACAGCGCGTCTCACTCACCGGACTCGTGGGCGAAGGAACCCCAAAGCTCTGGCCAGCGTTGTCGTTTTCCAGGGGCTTCTGCTGGCTACTCCTCTGGCCGGCTGCCCTGGCGCTGTCTCTCACAGGACTTGGAGGCTGCTGGCCGGAAGTGCTCCTGGAAGGGACAGTTGGGGCCGTGCCCAGTGGCTTCCAGCCCAGGGCGCCAGGCACCTGGAAGAGCAGCTCCTGCTGGGGGCCACCACCTGGAGCCCCAGCAGAGGCGTGGGCAGGGAGGGGCTCTGCAGGTGCAGCAACGTGCAGGCGTGTGCTGGTGTCCTGGGGGCGGGGGGGCAGCGAGTCCGGCTGGGTGGGGGTCCCTACTCCTCCGCTCAGTCCGCTGGTTGGCACAGAGTTTACCTGGGCTTTGCTGAACTCCGATAACACCCTAGAAGTTTTTAAACAAAGAAACCTGTGAGACAGGTTGGGTTTTCAGCTAGAAAAAACCCGCAGGGTACTGGGGCAGTGTTAAGAATGTGCGACTGTTTTGTGATTTAAAGGAACAAAGCAAACCTGGTGCTCTTAAATCACCCAAGGTGCTCCACAGCTCCCACACAGCCCTCCTGTGTCAACACTCCACACCAAGGACTCTCCCCAGTCAGGACTTGGGCAGACTGGCTAGGCAGGTGAGTCGTGGAGCCCAGGACCTCCGGTAAAAAAGCTCATAAAACAGAAAAAGGACATGGGGCAAAGGGGACTCCGCCCTTTGCCTTCTAAACAGGCTAACTGGGTCTGGAGTTTGCTTGATAAAACAGGGTCCCGTGGGCAATCATGCCCCAGGCCGGCGGCAGCAGAGTCTGGGTCCTGGGCTGGGCCCCACCAGCAGCTCAGACACCAAGCCTCTGTTCCCTGTGGCAGGGACTTAGGTGGCGTGAGGTCCACTTTGTACTGCAACAATAACTGAGCAGAGGGGTGGGGTGGGGTGCAAGGTCTGGTCACTCCAGAGCTTGACTGGGTGTCAAGACATGCTTCTTGTTTGCAGAAATTGCTTCTTGTTTGCAGAAACTGCATTGTTCGCAAAATGGACATGTATGTACACAAGTATGTGGGCCCAGGGTGCCCCGCTCACTCCTCCCAAGGGGCCTCGCACTTCAGTGATGCTCCTGGGGCTGCAGGAAATCAGTGGTGCCTGGGTGCACACGCACGCACACATTCATGCACAAACATACTCCTAGGCCTCCCGGAATGTGCTCTGGCTGGAGGGTTAGTGGTTCCACCTCCCTCTCCTGAGGCTTCTGAGACTCCACTTCGTGTCTGAAGCAAACCTGTTTGCTGCCTCCTCCTCTGTTTACAAACCCAGTAGCGAGGGCCATGAACGAAGGGAGGTTCAAAAGGCAAGAGAGCTGTCTGGAGTGCAAAGGCTGCACACATCTGCCCTCGCGGCTAAAACCGGGTCCGGAAGACACGTAGAAAGCCCCCTCAATGTAGGCCCATGGAAATGAGGACTCTGGGACTCCAGTTTTATTGGAGTGTCTTCCAGCTCTGCTTTAACCTCATAACCCTGGACAACATTCTGGATATTTTTGTGAAGAGCAGGCTACCAACCCATACATTTATGAAGAAATAATGTTTTTAGCAATAATGCAGGGATAATGGAGAGGCCCATGTAAGTGAATGAAGCTGGACCCTATCTCACACCACATACAAAAGTTAACACAAAAATGGACCAAAGACCTAAATGCAAGAGATAAAACTCTTAGAAGGAAATGGGTGCAAGTTTTTGGTTTAGGTGATGATTTCTCAAATATGCTATTTATGTATAATCAAACAATAAGTAAATTAGATAATTAAAAACTTTGTTTCAAGAGGGCTGTCAAGAAAGTGAAAAGACAGATTAAGAAAATACTTGCATATTCTGTATTTTGTATATTTTATATGCAAATATTATCTATCTGATAAAGTTCTAATACCTAGAAAATAAAAACAGCTTACAAGTCAATAGTAAAAAGGCAAATATCCAAATTTTAAAATGGGTAAAGGATTCGCACAGACATTACGCCAAAGACACACAAATAGCTGATTATTATATGAAAAGATGCTCAACAGCATTAGCAGCTATGAATGTAAATTGAAACTATCAGAGAGACACTACTTTACAACAACCAGAATACTACAGTCACAAAGTAACAAATGTTGGCAAAGACAGAGAAGTTAGAATTCTCATATGTTGTTGGTGGAAAGATTAAGTGGTGTAGCTTTTGTGGAAAAGCTTGGCAGTTCCTCAAAAAGTTACCACTTGACTGAGCAATTCTACTCTTAGGTATATGCCCAAAAAGGAATTGAAAATTTTACAAAAATGCTCATAGTAATGCTATTCATTATAGCTCAAAAGTATTGACTTTTGAATGGACAACAAATGTCTTATTAACTGATGACTGGACAAAGTGTGGTACAGCCATTCAGCAGCTATTCCTCAGCCACGATACAAGCTATAACATGGGTGAACCCTGAAAACATTCGAAGTGAAGGAAAAGCCACAAAAGGCTACGCACTGTAAGATTCCATATATACTAAATCGCCACAATAGCGAATGCTAAGGGTTTTCCTTCAGGGTAGTGAAAACGTTTTTGAAGTAGACAGTAGTGAAACACTAAAATCCAGTGAATCTTCCACTTTAAAATAGTGGGTTTTATGGTATGTGACTTATTTCTCAATTAAAAAAATAGGAGGCCAATTAGAGAAAGACAGATAGCTGTGGTGAAATAGTTGTGGGAGACCTGGCTTTGCCCTAAAGCCAGACAGGAAAATACAAGAGTGTAGCTCACAACATGTAGGCAAGGGTGAGTTCTGGAAAAGAAGGGGTAGTTTTCACTGGCAGAGAATGAAAGTATGTTTGTCAACAAACTGTATGTGCCCACCCACTGTGACAGGACGGAGCACCTTCTGAAGTGAATTCAGGAAGGAGATTTTCAACAACTGTCCCCTGTGAGGTTCCAGCAGCACGGGGCTCCAGAGTCCACCTGGCCTTGGTCGGCACATTGCTGGGCACCCCACGAAAAGTCCCCAAAGTTCTGGAACTTAATTCCCTTGTTTGTAAATCAGGTAAGGCAAGAGCATGTACCTTTTATCACCATGACAAAGATTAAATGAGGCCATGTAGGCAAAATGCTTTGTAGAATGTCTAGCACAAACACTTAATAAATGGTAACCTTAATTTCTGTAGCTGTTTATATCATCACTGATAAGTCTGCACAGCGCGCGCGTGCACACACACACACACACACACACACACACACACACCAGCATTACCAAGACTCCTAATCTGTAAGGAAGATTTTAGTGGCACAGAGCAGATGGAGTGGATTGACAGCTGAAGAAGCACCCCCAAACAAGATGCTCAAGTGATAAGTCAGAGTCAGAACCAAGGTTGACAAGGTGAAACTAAGTTCATGGGTTTTCACCAAATTGGTACTGGTCTTCTGAATTAAAGAGAATAAGAGAAATATGTATAGCAAAAGGGAAAAAAAGTATAGAGACAGGATTTTGAAGGAAAGGGAGAGTAAGAAAAATTTCAAAAATTCTGAAGAAAGTAAAACTGTTCCCATTCCCAGGCTTCCCACTTCTGGCTGGCTCAAGGCAGCAGTTTCAAATGAAAACTTTGTTGTTTTCACTTAGAAAACTATCTACTATCTGCTACAAGTAAACATGTTCTGTATGTGTGTATATACCCACACATACACACATACGTAGTATGAACACTGAAATAGTGCAAAGTACGGCCTGGAGAACCCGGATGGCAGTCTCTCTGCAGAGCACTTCTGAGTCTGTGGTTTTCCGGGATGTCGTGGTGGTACATGGTACCTACCATCTGGCAGCCCAGGGCCACTAGGCATGGAGCGGAGGGCTGGAACCACTTCCCTCGGGGGAGGCCTTGTGAGACTGAGGTCTGACAAATACTACTCACCACGGACTTGTGGCAGCGCAGAGAGAGACAGCAGAGGGCGAGCAGACACTGGGGACCAGCAGTGACACGACCACCTACTGAGCACTCTGAACGAGTCAGGGTCTGCTCCAAACGCTTCGCCTCTCAATTCACTTCATCTTCCCAGCAACCCCCACTTCACAGAGGACACCGAGGTCAGCAAGGTTGAGTAACTCATTCAAGGTCACAAGGCTGGAGAAGGGCTGACTCAGGCACTCTGGCCCAGCGTCTGAAGCGTACCACCAGGCTGGGCCTGCACTGGCGCCTGGGGTAATTATAACTCAGACTCCTCAAACACAAGAGTCTACGGATCACCAGGCAAACGGTGATTTGGTTTCTGTAAAACATTAAGTGACTAAATTTCATTTGGAATGTTACGTGGGCTGGACTTGTATGTTCAACTTACATTTGGATTTTTTTAGTTGGAGGGTGTAAGCATTGGGTACTTATGTTTTTAAGTGACATTAACTCAAAAGTACATTTAAGTGATTTTAAATATCAAATTAAATTATTTAAATGACTTTGTTACATTTAAGTCATATAATAAAAGTAACTTAAGTTTGTTAGTGAGAATCTTTCCTCTTAAAACATACACTCAAAGAAATGTGCCTTTGAGGAAGCTGAAGGACAAACTTCAAGGTCAGCTCTAAGAATGACGGTGCTGGATTTCTGTACCTGGGAGAGTCGTGTTTGCCACATCACTGTCCAATTCTGGCCTGCCCATCCTGACTGTCTTCCCTCACGCTCCCCCAATACCCAGGACGGCACTTTGCACACAAGGTGGCTGGTCACTGATTCAGTGACCTTAAGCTGGAATTTTCCAATCACCAGACTCATGAAAGATAAACCTAAGACACATGACAAAGTGGGGCTGGCTGGTCTCTAGGAGGAAGGAGAGACCAGGAAGGGCTAGACCAGACTAGTGCATGAACCTAAATCATGTCAGGGGTCCCGCCATCACTGGGACGCGGCTGTTCCTTCCCAACCGTGGCTGAAATCTTCCCTTGAACATATGAAATTCTATCGAATGGGCTCCAGTGCTCTGAAGCTATCTCTGGGGCCTACCTGTAAGACATTCTGATGTGTGCAACTAACTAGCAGGCCTCTGTCTTCACTCTCAAACAGGCCTCTGAGGGAATCTCTATTTTAAAAATAGAGAAACAAAACTGCAAAATAGTAAGCAATCTGCCTAATGTTACTGGATTTGGATTTGTCCACATATCTCTGGGCTCCCTCATTGACCACCCCCACTAGGCACCATTCAGTCTGTGTCTTCCAGGTCAGAGAGGTCACCCAGGAGATTTGGGGAACTTGGAATACAGCTTTGAACTATTAGTTTCCTTCTCTCCGAGGAAGAAGCCAACAATTTCTTTCACAGTCTCAGAGATTGAGAAACTTGTGAAAGGTCACACGGGGGTAGAGCTGCAGACTGAACCAGTTCTGAGTCCTGTATAAACCCATTCTCCTCACTGCCCCCAAGGTGTCTCGGTTACAGCCCCCTGAGACTCCAGGCCCTGAGGACGTAAGATGGTGCCCCTTCAGTGCTTAGTGGCAATCGCATGTTATAGGAAGGGAGGGAGAGAAAGAAGAGAGGTACCAGGACTGACACCAGATCGCTCCAAAGCAGTCCACAGCATCACCCAACCCTGGTGCTATTTCTACACCCTGGGAAGACCTGAACTTAGGTGTGGGTGGGCAGCAGGAGTGGAAAAGGTGGTCTGAAACACAGGCTGATGGAACATGAATGAAATGCTTAATAGAAGGTTATCAGTTTTGGCCTGTCCCATGAACAAATACCCAAGCTTTGATAACACCTTCTGTGGACAGGCTGAGAGGAAACGGGCCCATCATGATGGAGTGCAAATGGGCAGTGTCTGTGAAAATTGCCAATTAATTTATCCTTTGGCTCAACAATTCTGCTTCTGGAAATTTACTGAACAGAGATACTCACACAGAACAGAAAGACCAGACACATGGGTACAGACAGAAACACAGAACTCCAATGTCATCAATACATGGCTGATACAACCAACTAAGAGACAGTCATACGATAGAAAAACATAATCAATAGAAAAAAAAGATAAAGAAGGCTGATATAAAAAGAAGCCTCCACCAGAAGGTGTAGAATAATGAACTTATACTTTTCCTTTTGTGGGAAAAGAAGAGGGATCAGAAATAAGAAACTTTACAAAAGACCTGCATATTCTTATTTGTTACAGACACATAGAAGCAGTGAAAGAGCCTGTGTGACAGCAACAATTGTGGCTACAGGGGGAAAAGACTTCACTGTGTACTTAAAATTTTTTTTAACCAAAATTAATGCAGAAGGCTCTGTCCAGGCTTCCTCCTCTAGTTGAGGTGTCCCATCTGTATCCTTTCTCCACATATCTCTGGGCTCCCTCATTGACCACCCCCACTAGGCACCATTCAGGCTGTGTCTTCCAGGTCAGAGAGGTCACCCAGGAGATTTGGGGAACTTGGAATACAGCTTTGAACTATTAGTTTCCTTCTCTCCGAGGAAGAAGCCAACAATTTCTTTCACAGTCTCAGAGATTGAGAAACTTGTGAAAGGTCACACGGGGGTAGAGCTGCAGACTGAACCAGTTCTGAGTCCTGTATAAACCCATTCTCCTCACTGCCCCCAAGGTGTCTCGGTTACAGCCCCCTGAGACTCCAGGCCCTGAGGACGTAAGATGGTGCCCCTTCAGTGCTTAGTGGCAATCGCATGTTATAGGAAGGGAGGGAGAGAAAGAAGAGAAGGAAGGACAGGCCAGAGGGAGACTGGGAAGGCATGGGGCAGGGGTACTCACTCTTGCAGAGATGGGTCTGAATCCTCGGCATTTGCTGCCCCCAGGTCTGAGTCGTAGGACATGGGCTCCTCAGAACGGTCTGGACTCTTGGACCCATTCTCTTGGAGAAGGCAGCTATCAGAGTTTAGGCTGCAAGACAGCTGGGACGAACTTGCTGTGTCCAGGCTGAGGGAGGAGGCAGTGAGCTTCCTGTTCCGGCGGATCTTATGGCCTGAGTGCTGGACTTCGATGTCCTCTGAGCCTGAGGAATGGGAAATTGAATCCAGAGACTCCTTCCGCTGTAGTTCTGTGCCAGAGGTAGTGAGAGGGTCAAGTTCAGAGAGTGGGCAAAGCCCAGAGAGGGCTAGTGGGGTAAGCGTCCACTCATTCAAGATGGCGGACTTGTAGGAGAGGTCAAAGGACAAGGATGTCAGTCCCTGCAGGAAGCTGAGGAGGAACTCGCCCTCCTCAGCATCTCGAAGCAGGGCCGTGGGCTGGTAGTACTCGCGCAGCCGGGTGTGCTCCTGGAGGAGCAGCTTCAGGTAGCATTCCATCAGGCCGTCGTTGAGGGCCAGCCGCAGCCAGGCCCGGCAGCGGCCCACGTCCGTGCTAACAAAGACCAGGTGCTCCAATTCCGAGATGATGTGTCTGGGAATGGGAGGACAACTTTTTTCAAGAAATGATTTCAAATCACTGAGATGTTATTTTCTTAACCAATCAGTAGGAAGCAACATTGCAAGAATGCCAGTGTATACAGGCAAGAAAAACTCTGGGAGAGCAGTTTTGAGTGAAGTTTAAGAACATGAAGCTCTGACGCCCAGTATTTTGAGCTGGTGTCACAAAGGACATTTGCATTACAACCAGTCCCTGGGCCCCGACATCATCTGCTTACCAACACATGATTGCTGAGCCCCCCAAGTTCAAGGTCCTTGGAGGCTGAGGACCAGGTGAGGACATGCCCTGCCGTCAGTCCAGGGAGTACACAGAGGTGAGCTTTGTTAGCAGAGCTGGGGAGAGGCCAGGCAGTCATGCCCAGGCTGCAGTAAGAGGTAAAGGTGAAGGAGAAACTTCTAGGCATGAGGGACTGACAGAGAGGCATAAGGTGCAGGAAAGCAAGTGGCCTGAGACAGGAGTTGCTCGGCACTGGGTGCTCAATATGATACTCATAGCAAGGTATGGGGTTAGAAAAAAACAAGTGTGGAGTCCAGAGAGAGCATCTGGAGACGAGAGTGGCGATTCGGTTACAAAACCAGGTAATGCAGGGCCTTGCTTGTCAAACTGGTGAGGCAAAGTGGGCAATAGCTCTCACACCTGGATGGACATCAGCATTAGCCAGGGGTGTTTGGGATACAGGTTCCAGGTCCCTAGCCTAGTAAATCAGTCTCCGGGGGGGCATTTGGGAGTCTGTAGGCTACAGGTTTTTGAACGGAAAAGTCACAGCTACACAGACTTCAGGCTGGGTTCCTCAGGCTCAGATCAGACCCCATGTGTCCCGCACACTGTATGACAGCCTGTCTGATGCAGCTGCCCCTGCTTGGAGTCACCCCGACCCCGTGGCAGGGCTCCTCCTGGGGGGCAGACCACGCACTACAGGACGCAGTCACTGAGCTCAGTTAGCTGAAACTCAGGAAATATTCATCAGCTAACTGACCTAAGGAAAGACAGAATGAGACGGGCGCAATTAGAAACACTATCATCATCCTGGAGTAAGGCAAGAACCTCAGACAAGGCTGTGGCAGTAGGCCCGGAAGGGAAGATGAGAAACTGATAAGTTGCCTTGGGGCCAAATGTAGCATTTAATAGCCCTCAGGGGTTCAGCGAAGGAGCAAAAGCCAGTTGGGAACAGGGCCAAAAAAGTCAAGTATCTCAGGGAGTATAGTCAGATGCTCTCTCTGGATTCTATGCTCGTTTGTTTTTTAATCCCATACCTTGCTATGAGCATCATATTTAGCACCCAGATGTTGGAACACTGACGGACAGGGCAAACAAACCTCGTCTGTGCTGGGCCAGGGAGTGCAGGGTTTGGGCTTTGCAGGCCTCAAGCCTCTGTGACAACTACCTAACCGCTCCAGTGTGGAAAAGGGCTGTTCCTGCCCAAAGGCCACCAGCCCAGGGGTTAGTGGGCTGCCTGAAGGGTGACAGCCTGGCTGTCTACAGTCACCCTGGCTGGGAGGCTGGGACTAGTGCTAACCCCCACCTCACCCAGCTGCTCTAGAACACAAAGCTCTCTGTTGATTTCTCCCTTCTGGGGAGGACGCTGGGTGTCCCGCACTCTGAATCCCACCCCAAACCTCCTCACTGATCTTACTTGTGGGTGACGGCTTTTAGGAGGGACCAGAAGACAGGCTGAGGCAAAGGCTTCTGGTGGGCACTTTTCTTCCGTTTTCCTCCAGCCTCGGCCCGGATGTGCCTGGCATGCAGGCCGTGGATAAACACAGCCTCCAGGGCACTGCACATGGTGTTGGCATCGCCGTCTTCACTGGTGACCACCGTGTCCAAGGACACATACTGCTTCTGCAGCGCCTTCACGGATCCCACGAGCTTCTTCTTGATAACCTGGCAAAGATGACACAGGCCTGCTTTTAGCAGATCCCATGGCAACTTCTGGAATGCATCTACACCGTCACCAAAGGTATGCGTGCCCACACGTGCGCACACCAGTTTATCTAGACATTCTTTCTGCAAAGCTAGCACATGGTCAGCATGTGCTAGCTGATCACAGAAAACAGGGCTCAGAGAAGCAAAGGAAAATTACACATACTACCCAGAGACAGAGTTAACAGGTTTTTTGGCAAAGATATCTGTGTAGATTTTTTCTTAAACCAGACTTACATTCACTGAAGTCTCACAGATCTTGTGTTTAAACAGTGGTTTCATCAGTTACAGCTGTGGGAACTTGGGTTAGATATCTACAGCAGGGTGAGGCTTGGCACAGCCAACATCCCCAAGTCAACAAGTACCACCAGAGGCAAAAAAAAGTCCCACCAGAGAGCCAGAAAACAGGAAGCTGGTCTAGATCTTAGACCTGGCAGTGAGAGGCCTGAGTTTGGTCCCCGCTCTATTGGTCAAAAGGTGGGCACCTTCAGACATTTCACTTATCCTCTCTGAGCCTCAATTTCCTTTTCTGTTCAATGAAAATAATACTTCCTGCTCTATAGCAATCAGGGGATTACTCTTGAGGGCAGGACTTGTTTATTTATTCATTAAATTGAGGAAAACTTGTTTACAACACTGTATATGATGATTTAGGGCTCACACCTTTTAGATGTAATTACCACACCCACCATCACTAAGTCACCCATAATCCTCCGTGACAGTCTACCATGGACAGTAAGAAAAACACCATGCCCCTCCCACCCTGCTCTCCTCCTTCTTCTGGTAGCTATATTCCAAGGTTTGTTATTTGTTTGGTTTTATATGACCCTTTGTTTTGTTTCTCTATATTCCACAGATAAGAGAAACCACATTGCATTTGCCTTTCTCCTGATTTGTTTCAACATTATCCACCTCCCTCCAGTTCCATCCATGTTGTCGTAAATGGCAAGAGTTTATCTTTTATACAGTTGAGTAGTGCTCCACTGTGTACATACCACACCTACCGGATCCATTCATCTATCCTGAGTACTTAGGTTATCTCCCTAACTTGGTGATATTGTAAAAAGGGCTGCAATGTGCTTTACTTACAATAGGAAAGACATGGAATCAACCCAAATGCCTAAAAGTAGATGTGGTACATATACACAATGGAATATTACTCAGCAATCAAAAAAAGATAAATTCATGCTTTTTGCAGCAACATGGATGGAGCTGGAAGGGATTGTGCTTAGTGAAATAAGCCAGAAAGAAAAGGAAAAATACAAAATACCAGATGGTTTCACACATAGCAGGAGCATAAAGGATTGGGGGGAAAAATAGTAATAATGAACAGCTATATACCAGAGACAGTTTACGGGGGTGGAATGGGGAATGGGATCAAAAACAGTGGGGGGAGGGAAATGCACTGGACTATGGTGATGGCACACGGGTGACTCAGTGATGGGAAACCCATGTTGATTACAACTGAGATGGGAAAAGATGCAAAAGGATGTAAAACTACACATTTAAAAAAAAATGCTGCAAAGAACACACGGATGCTTCTACCTTTTCAAATTAGCATTTGTGCATTCTTCAGTAAATAATACCTAGGAGTGAAACTGCAACATCATGTGGCAGATCTATTTCCAATATTTTGAGCTACTACCACACGGTCTCCCATAGGGCTGGAGCAGTCAACATTCCATCAACAGTGTTTGAGGGTGGTGGGAATCGTCTTTTAATCATCCTCTGTCCACACAGTTGGTAAAGTTCCTGGCACATGCAAGAGCTCAACAAGTATTTATTTAAAGAATAGATTATAGAAGAATAAATACAGAAATACAGTTAAAGACCGCTCTATCATAACGTGATCACTCTCAAAGTGTTGGGAAGAGGACCAGAAGGGACTGCAGAGACTGGCTTGAATAGTTAGGTGAATGGATGATGGCGAGTTTTTTTACTGTTTTGTTCTAATTTTTTAAAAGATTTTTAATATTTATTTATGCACACAAGGAGCGTAGGCCAGAGGTGAGAGGATTCACCAGTGACAGTGACAGAGTGGGAGCGGAAGAGGCAGATTCACTGAAGTACACTGCTGAGGGGGGCAGTGGGCGGGTCAGGAGCGGTCTGCCGTGCCATGTGGGTCACCCCCTGGCTGGGACAGCTTCATGGTGCTGAGACATAACCCCTGCCCCACCAGGGAGGCCCTGTTTTGTTCTGATTTTTGCCAAAACCAGTTCATGCAGAACAAAAAGTTAAATGTTTTATAACAGCTTTGATGCAACATACTATACACAGCATAAATACACTTACTTTGTTTATAGTTCAATGGTTTTTAGTATAATCACAGACCCATGCAACACTCACCATCTAATTTTAGAACATTTGCATCACCGCCAAGAAAGAAACACTGTGCCCATGAGCAGTGACTCCCTTTCCCCCTCCCTGGTAACCCCCTAATCTACATTCTGTCTCTATGGATTTGCCTATTCTGGACATTTCATAAAAAGGTCTTCTCCACCCTCTGAGCCTGGCTTCTTTCACACCATATTTTCAAGGTTCATCTATGCAGCCGCTCCCATCAGCACGTCACTCCCTTTTACTGCAGATAATATGCCAGTGCACAGATACACCACATCTTATTTATCCACTCATCAGTAAGACATTCGTGCTGTTCTCACTCTGGCTACAGTGCTGCAATAAACACTGATGCAAGGTTCTGTGTAGACACATTTTTAGTCCTTGAGTCTACACCTGGTAGTGGAA
Organism: Condylura cristata; assembly: GCF_000260355.1. NCBI lineage: Eukaryota > Metazoa > Chordata > Mammalia > Eulipotyphla > Talpidae > Condylura > Condylura cristata. The sequence goes on along the minus strand of NW_004567118.1, from coordinate 1,093,526 downwards.
TTGCTAGGTGGTGTGTAACTCTGCATTTAACTTGCTGAGGAACTGCCATGCTGCTTTCCACAGTGGCTGCACCCCTGCGCCTCCTCACTAGCAGCATAGGAGGGTGTTGATCTCTCGTCCTCACCAGCGCTTCTTTCTGTCTGCCATTTTGATGACAGAACCCTTAGTGTGAAGAAGTAGCTCATGATTTTGACTCACATTTCTCTAGTGTCTAATGATGCAAAGTATTTTTCACGTATTTAATGGCCATTTTTATAGTTTCTTTAGCACAGGCCTCTTCAAATACTGTGCCCACTTTTTAATTGGGTAATTTATCTTTTATTGTTGCACTGTAAGAACTCTTTATAGATTCTGGATAATAGACCCTTTAAAGCAAAAGCACAAAAAAATTAATGTTGAATGTTCTTTTAGATGTAAAGCTATTATTAGTACAGTATGTAAAAGCACAAACGTTTCATTCAACTGAAAGCCTATTAGCAAGGGGATGCAGAGATGAGCGCAGCAGACGCTACAGAAATTCTTATGCTCGCGAGTGGATCCATACAGCCCTTGCCAGGAGCTCAAGCTAGTCCACCTCTGCCCCACCTCGGGGGGCCCCTGGGGAAAAGGCCCAGTCACCATTTGGGAAAGGCCTTTGCGGGAAAGCTGGGTATTCCACTGTGGTGAGCAGCGGGAACGTGCCCTGAGGCCCACAGCTCCTTTCAAGAAGAGTTCTCTGAACTGTGGCCTGTAGTAAGGAGGGACCGAAACCCTGGCTTAGGGCTGTGCTGAGGGGCCAGCTCAAAAGCTGACTCCACCTTCTGCCTCTCCAAGGGACCTGCCTGCCTGGGCCCAGCAGCACACAAAGGGCTTTCCTCGAACTGGTCCTGCCACTGGTCCTGCCACTGGTCACTGGCTGGAAAGAGGTAAATATTCAAGGATGGAGTACACTGCCAGGTTCCCCGCCTGCTCTAAAGCAAACCAGTGCCTGGGAATATCTATTTTTGACCAATTCAGTGCAAGGCCAAGCTGTGATCAAATCAGGCAAGAGAGCAGACGCAGGGCTGAAGGTCCGAGTGGAAATTCTTTAAGTCACCAACCTCAAATCCCCACTGTTTTTCATAAATGCCTGCTGGACCACCAAAATGATGATCTAGAAAGGGCAGATCTCCTCAAATCCTGCTTCGGCTGTAACTTTTTCTCAGCTGGAGGCCTCTTTCCAGAGAGCGCACTTCAAAGTGCGACAAGGGAATGAGATAGAGTTCGGCCACCTCTTCCCCACCCTGATTCTTCCTTGCCACTTACTGGGATGGCAGCCCGGGGGTCCAGTCCATTCTCCGCCACTGAAAGCATGTCCACTCACGCAGCAACACCCGTGGAGCATCACATGACACCTGCAGAGAGAGATGGCCGGCAGGTGAGGAAGGGCCCAACTCACCCCAGAGGCCCACAGCCACAGTTCTCAAAACTACAACCGAAAGGCCTCTGAACACAAAAGTAAAAACTGAAAGTAGATGTTAAGGAAGGAACTGAGGAAGGGGAAAGTGTCTGAGGGTTTAGGTGTTGGGAGATGAGCGGGTCTGGCAGACCCACAGGTGGGTCTGCCCCACGTAGGTGGTAAGGACTGTGCCACAGCAAAGGGGGAAGGTGCCACCACCGACAGGTACCAGGGCCTGCAACCGCCCACCCCAGACTTCTGCGCCAGTCCAGTGCCTGCAAGCTTGGCAGTGACAAAGTACAAATGGCATCATTTCAAAGGGGGAGGAGGGCTAGGGGAGACCCCCCAGTTCTAACACTCACTGACCACTGACCAGCTAGGCATGCCAGGACACTCTATCAGAACTCTCAGATGAAGGCTGTGGCAAGTGCCCCACGTGAGGCCTGACAGTTATATGTGCAAAGGATATCTACAACAACAAATCTAACAAAGAAGCTACTGCCAGAATGAGTAGGCAGCCCAAAGAACGTACAGCCAAAGTCAGAACAGTCAAATCTCTCAGGGCAGCTGGCTTCCTCCTGGGGTCGGGGAGGGGAGGAGATGGGACCGCTGCCTGGGCCAGAGAAGACTGCTGGCCGGCCTCGCCCCACCTCAGCAACTTACACCAGGGCTGGGCAAGCAGAGTCACTTCTACACTGATGTCTGGTGGCCACAGAGCTACGCAAGAGGGCCACGACGAAAGGCTCCTGCTATCACGGCTCTCGAAAAAATCAAGGCCCAAAGAAGCTAATAAAACCAAGTCATGCTAAATGGGTTTTGCAACCTCTGCACTGCTTCATTCCTACCTCATGACCCCTCTACAAGTGATACTTTATTTCCTCCTGACAGATAAGAACCAGGAGCAGGCCTGGTCAGGGAACTTGCTGAGATCCCAAGGTCATGTGTGGCTCTGCCACCTGCCCCCCTCACCCTCACCCTGCGTCAACCAACCCCAGCTGGAGGGAAACCACCTGCTCCTGGTGGTGAGCACCACCTCCCTGCCCCAAGAAGCCTGGGGGGCAGAGGGAGACTGGGAAGGGGACTCTTGAGCTGGGCCAAGTGAAGGGGCGCAAGGGAACATTCAGGCCAGGCGGGCAGGAAAGGCTCACAGGAGAGCAGTGGAGCGTGAGGTTGCAAAGGAGAGAAGTGGGGTGTCCCCATATGGCGGAAGGTGCTATGATACAATTCCTGGCTTCTGGGGTTGGCAGAGGGTAAACAGGACCCAAATGAGGGGTAAACAGGACCCAGGCAAACATCTCCCCAAGCAAAGACATGCAGCGGGAGGAGGGGTGTGAGGCTGGCCCTTGCAGAGCCACCTAGGCGCGGGGAAGAGCCCTGGCCCTGCCCCTGCCTCGCTGCCCGCACCCTCCTCACCCGCCGGCCACCACCCAGAATTCTCAGGTCCCTCTTCTGGAGACCAGCTCCACACTCCATCTGCCAGGGCCTCAGGAAAAGGGGGGAGGTCCTGGTTGGATTCCTCAGAGCGATCCTGTGCAGACCAGGAGTGCAAGTCCAGAAGTCCAGTTCCGAGACTCAGGGCTCTGGTCCCTCTCAGCCATGCCATGGCCTGAGGCCTACCCTCAGCCCTGCTCGTCTTGCCCCAATCCTCAAGCGCCAAGCTGTCCCATCCTCAGTCAGCCACAAGGCCGGGAGCTCAGACCTTGACAATCCGATTAATAGCAGCCTGGGTCCGTTAAGGCCTCATTAACTAATTAATGGCGAATACTATGAGTATTTATTGGAGGAAGGAGGAGCTATCAGTAAGTGGTCGGCCAGTGATGTTCTGCTAAAATCAAAACAGTAAACTGCTGAGAGGACCAAGTGTGGCCAGACAAAAGCAAGTAACAGTCTCCCCAAACACTGTCACAAAGGCCACAAAGTGACAGACAAGCGCCCAGAGAAACTCAGAACAGCCACTTGACAATTCACAAAACAGGCCTAAGACTTTGGGGTTCAGGGCATACCTTTCTGCACAAGAAGCGAACACCCAACCTGCACATGTCTGTTCCATAATGCCGTGGGAGGCGGGACTGGCAGACCAGGACAGGTGTATTTCCAGGAGAAGCAGAACAGGAACCAGAGCCAGAACTGCTGGGCAGGGCGCTATCACCCCTGCGGGGACCCTGACTCCAGATCTACCGTTCTATGAGGCTGGTTTCACTTCCGTACAGCAGTCGTTACTGACATCAAGAACCAACCAGAGAAGCGTGTTTTCAAGGAGACGGCGGCTGCATTGTGGACGCGGGCAATGCTACTGCGGGACTCTGACGCTCCCTGTGGTGGCTGAGCAGGAGAACCCCGGCCACCCCAGTGCCGACTCACCCTAACGCAGCCCTCGGAGTTTCTGGCTCCGTGTCATTGCGACAAGTGTCCTGTAGAGAGACGACCACTCCCGCTTTAGAGGAGAACTGAGGCTCAGTAGAAAGGGGCCCAGGAAAAGGGCAGAATCTTTGGTTTCCCTAGGCCCAATCCTATGCAGTATCTTCACCAGTATCTCAGGTCCTTGGTTCAAAGTATGTGTCAGGCAAACATACTACTTACAGATTCTTTGGCACCCACATGCTCCATTTTATTAAATAAGGCCTAAAATGAACAGGAAACAACATGTGGATCAGATCTGTCACCCCACTCAGCTGAGCCCAGGACCGTTCCGGTAACGAGGTTTCAGCTGCCTTCTCTGAAATGTCTCAACACACAGGAAGGTACTGCCTCACGACACTGCCCGGCCTTCTGCATACTGTATGTTCAATTTCACTTCCTTCAGAGATCAAGGAAGAAAGAAAAGAGAATAGCTTAGAGGAGCCTTCCATTAAAAGAAGAAACGGATGAGCCAGCTTTACTGCTTTTTAAAACACTTTAAGCTCGAGTAAACAGCAAACTCCTCTCCCTAAGACTTCCCAGCCATTTCCACAGCCTCCTGTCTACTGCCTGGATCCAATCCTGTGCCTGGCTACTCCAAACAAAGCCTGGTGTTTAAGCCATCCAGCTGCTGTACCCATTAGTGAATCATGTTTTTCATTTGGAAAAGAATGACAAAGTTCCCTTCTGATTCAGACAGGCAGCTGACCTTTGAGCCATGGAAGTTCTAAATGAGTAAAAAACACCTTCCACCTGAACAAAGCGGGATGTGTCCCATGAGGGGTGGGATGGCGGTGTGTGTGGTGAGAAGCAGGCCTTTGAGCAAAGGAATACCGACTGAGGATGAGAACCTTCTAGCGTATGCCCCTCAGCCAAGGGAGTGCAGGCAGGAATATGAGGTTGGGCAGCTCTGGGTACCTTCCCTTCCACTTGCCTTCCATCCCGTCCTCTCGGATTCTCACTCCACAGCTCTTAGGATTCGAGCAAAGACCAAACTCTGGATGAGTGAAAACAGAAACTTTGCCCAAGTCTACCATGCCCAGGTCTAGGCATTCCTAGTGCCTAGAACAGTGGGGGGAACACCATGGGACTCAAGCAATACTTGAGTACTGAGCATATACTCCAGAAATACTTGCCAAATGCACTGATAAAATGACGACACAACGCAGTCTGTTCCGCACCGCACACTGTGGAAACTGAGACCACTCTGCAGCGGTGGGCCTGTGTAACTCCTTCTGTAAACCCAGCTGCCAGCAGGCTGAACCCGTTCAGCACGGCACACCACAAAGGGAGTGAAAGTCGAAGGAACGAGACCCTAAGGCAAGCAACGGCAGCAGGCCCTCTCCGGGACCCTTCGCACGTGCTGCCACAAGTGTGACCCTCTGAAGCCTGGCCACCAACATTTGGGGGTAATGTGCACCCAAAAATGTGTGATACATGATAAATGCTGAGGATGGGGCCTGGACCTCAAGAATGTCCCCCTGCATCATTACTGAGATAACTCTGTTCCCTGTGTCCAGGGGTAAACACAGTGGTCTGCCTAATCAGTGAGCCAGCAGCACCTGTGGAGTAGAGAAAGCAATTCCACGCCTCTGTACCCCCTAGGCCTTGGTCTCCTCAGGACCCACTCTCCCATTCTCGTCACATGTAACCACTTCTGGCACCCATCTGTTCCCTATGTTCTGTGCTGGGACTGAGGCGCAACGAGCTCTGGCTGGGAGCACTGGGTGAGGGGCCTCTAACAAGTGCTGGACAACACACAAGGACACGATGCTGTGATGGCTGCCAACAGCGCACAGCAGCACTCCCCGCTTCTCAGCCAAAAGGAAGGGACGGCCTCACTGCCCCGGACTGGGCACTGTAAGCGGGCATCCCTCACCTTCCAAGTATTTAGGTGATACCTTCCATGCCAGCAGCTGGCACAGTGATTTAATATGAGTGTCAGAAACAATTCCTGAGGGTAGGTACAGGGGATCAGATACCCAGGAAAAACCTCTGACCCAAGGTGGGGGGTGGGGGGTATCTCCTCCTCCTCCACACTTACCATTCAGGCTGCTCAGTCTCCGTCAGGTTCTGAGCAAGCACCTAGATATGGCTGTTGAGGGTGGGCTGTGGGGTTGGCAGGGGACTCTGTACCTCCTCAGCTTGAATGGGGGTTGGGTCGAAGAATGGATGGACAGCTGTGGTGAAGAATAAAGATGGGGCAGAAGAGGTGAAAGTTTATGGATTAATTGTTTTTAATGAGACTGGGTGAGGGTGATAGGAACTGGGGAGCAAGGGGAGGGAGCAGTTTAACGACGACTTAGGGATGCGGTGTCTTCAGGATGGCTGGAGATGGAAAGGAAGTACAGGGTGGGCTTGGAAATTAGGGGTGGAGTCCGTTGAAGACACAATCCACTAAAACTTGGCAAAGGACTGAGATCAGTTATCAAGAAAGAGGTGAGCTCACAGGGCATCTCCTGGGGTGATGGTCTTTCATGAAAGTGGGGGTTTGGGGGTGAGGGTATAGGAGGGTGGGTTGTTTAGGGCAAGAAGACCTTGGGGAGCTGACCAGGGGTATGTGGGATACTGGTATCAAGAAAGCTGAGCAGGAAAAGAGGAAACCTGAATGGTGGGTCTCCAGGGTTGCGGGGAGTCTTAGGATTGTCAAGAGGTAGAGGGGTGAGGATGAGATGTATTGGGGAAAGCGGAGGGCTGTGGCCGAGACCTGGGTGGAAGCGAGCTGGAGAGGGGTCAAGGATGAGGCTGCATCTAGAGAAGACCAGTGGTGAGGGGTGGCCGAGC
>NW_004567118.1:1058776-1086828 GCF_000260355.1 Condylura cristata | reverse complement strand
ATAGGGGTCAAGGATGAGGCTGCATCTAGAGAAGACCAGTGGTGAGGGGTAGCCGAGCGTGGGAGGAGGGGGCGGCCGAGCGTGGGAGGAGGGGGCGGCCGGCAGCGGCAGCGCAGGGGCCGGAGCGGGGCTTGGGCTGGGCAGGGTGCGGGCTCTGAAGCAGGACACCACGGTAACCGAGGAACTGGGAACACGGCGGCCAGCTGCCCCCTTGCCCCTTCGCGCCTCCGCCCCTCTGCTGCCCGCCTTCCTGGCCCCTAACTCACCACAGGGAGCGGCGAGGGGGTCGGGGGACACTCCAGGCAGTCGCAACCCCTTTGCCTCCGAACCGGCGCTGCGGCCTCGGAGCCACTGACAACAGGAAGTAGCAATCGCGGGACCTGACGTCATCACGTCGGCGCGCTGTTAGGCTCCGCCTCCGTCACGCGAGCCAATCGCAGGGCCTAGGGGAGCCGAGGGGCGGGGCCGGCGCGCTCCGGGTCCTGAGGGTCCCCCGCCTCTAGCGGGGCGTGGTCTGTCTGGACAGCCTTACACCCTGTAACCTGGCGTGGCGCGGGGGCCGGGGCTCCGCTCTGGACGCCCGGGTCTTCCTCGGCCTCCCAGCGCAGGGCCTGCGTCAGGTTAGATCCTGGCTTCTGGCCTCCCCTGGTCGCAGCACCTACTCCTTAGCGTTGGGGCGGTCGCTGGGCCTCCTGGAAAGGGAATCCCGCAGGCCTTGTTTTTGCCTCCCCAAAGGCATCAGCGATGAGCCCAAATTAGAACCTCCTGCCTGGCGGCTCTCAGGGAAAACAAACATGTTTTGATCACATCTTACACCCAGGGAGCACCTTTTGGTCCCCGCGGGCATTCTGGATCTGGAACCAGCCCATCAGCACAGTGATGCAAGAGTCCAAGGGTCTCTTATCTCGCCTAACTTGGGCTAGGAAGACACTACTACCCCTTGAGGTAGCACTGAAGACAGAAACTTCTAAACAAAATTCTATTGATGCTCAAAAAAGAGAAGGAGGTCACAGTACCCTAAGGGGTGAAAGAGTGAAATGCACGCACATGGTGTATTTTCCACAGATTTTTCCTTTTTTTCTGAGGCCATCAGCTACAGGGGAAAAAATCTCACATGACCGTGTGATTTGATGATGAAGGCATCTGCAAAGTGCTTTGGGCCTAGAGAAGAGCCTTGAAAGTTATTCTGGAGGAGATGATTTGGATTTGAGTATTTTAGATGGATAGAAGGGGTGTGCCAGGGAAGGGGCTGGCAGAGAAGTGTCTGGGGGTGGGGTGCAGGCCTAGCCCAGGGGTGGAAGGAAGCACCTGGAGTTGAAGAGGAAACTAGGAAGTAAGAAGCGGTAAGGGGCCAACACACACATACGCACACACATGCACACACTTGGAGGCCGGCAGGAAAGGCTCAAGACATTTGCAAAGTCAGTTCACATTCCACTGGGCTGTCAGCTTAGATGTCAAACACTGTCCAGAGTTACTTAAAGCTGGCTAGGGGAACTACAAATCCCCAGGGGACAGGAGCAACATGCAGATTCCTGAGCCCCATCCAGCCCTAAAGAATCACAAAATTTGGGCTTGACCCCCACCCCACCCTCACCCTCTGCTTTGAAGCCTAATAAAATATGAGTATCTGTGCCCTAATGGATTGTGGAAACCGAAGCCCCTGCTGTTTGCCTGGTAAAAACTGTGATATCTTCTATTCCAGACTAGTTACCTGGAAGGTGGGCACACTTAAGAATATTAGCTTAACAGAAGCTAAGGACCCAGGGCCGTGGGGGAGGCTTGGATGCCCAGGCCACACAATTAACAATAAATGGTTGAAGCAGAAATCTCACCCAGCTCTTTCTGACTCTATCATAGTTGAGTGGCCGAGAAAGTAGACTTTGGAGACAGGGGAACTTAGGTTTGAATCCCAGCTCTCTGCCCATACTGTTTGCTAGACTTTGCTGAAACTGTGCAGAGCCCAGGGCAACCCAACATGAGAGTGACCATCTGAGAGAACGTGCCAGTGTGGTATTTTTCACAGTCCACTAGGGAGAGCTTTGAAGACAGAAACTTCTAAATTGAATGTTAGCAGAAGTCACAATAGCTGATGGCCTCTTAGGGTCATGCTGAGGGGTCAGAATGTATTGTTGGGAGTGACCAAAGATGTACTGTCAAGGACTGAATTAGGGCGGTAATTGAGCCTTGCATTCAAGCTTGATAAGGTAATAAACTGACCCTGCATCCAGGATGGGACTAGCTGAAGGTGATAATGAACTGGGCCTCACATTAAGGACACAGCGACGAATCACCCCTTTGAAATCTGAGCTTAGGACCTATGTAGGAGGCCCTTCCCCCTTATTGAGTTGGCAGTAGCTGCGGACCCCACTCTAGGGGCTCCTGCTGCTGTCCGGGAGCAACAAACTGCTTGTTCAGCCCTTCTGCCTCCGGCCTTTCTGTCTTTTGTCTGGTCACAGAAGTTGGAACAAAACATGTATGACTCCCGGGAAGTTTCAAACACTCTCTGACCTTGGTTCCTCATCTGTAAATTGGGGAGACATCAATTGAGATGAGGATTAAGTAAGATAAAATCTTTAGGATATTTTCTGGTCTGTTGTAAGCAGCTGAAGATGACTAGTTGTTTGTTACTATTACAGTTATGGATAATTCTCAGCCTCCCAATGGGTCAGCTCCCTGCCTTTAAATGTTGTGGAGAGAGACCCTCTCTTGTGTGAGCCTCAGATACAGTCTGACTTAGCATCTGATTGCAATCATCAGACCAGTATTAAATCAACTGTCTAGCAAGTATTCTCCTAGGTTCTGTTGTAGGAAGTTGGTTCATCCAACTTTTCTTTTTTAAAAACGGATTAAACAATTTGCATTATTTGTAATGTTAGGGTCCGAGAACTCGATTACCGCGAAAGACAGAGCATCACGCAAGAATGCAATTCGCAAAGTAGAGTTTATTGGGCTGGCTAGCCAGGGTCAAGCAGTTCGCTGCCGGACACGCAGGATTCAGGCCAGACCCCGACCAAAGTTAAGTCAGGGAATATATTGGCCTTGTTGGGTGTTACATACGTCAGAGCTTACGCAGATTCAACTTAGCAAATGGATTCAAAGATTAACAGACGTCACAGCCTGGGTCACAGTTCAACCACCCAATGACAGGTTTCCAGGAATAGATGTCTCATTTCTTGGTGCCTCAGGTCCAATCAGCCTGGGCCACACCATTCCCATTATCCAATCAATTTTAAATGTGTATTGTCCCTCTTCAACCTATCCTGCATTCCGGGGGGTGTGGTGGGGTGTTTGCCTCGGCTAGTCTAGTTTTGCTCAGGCCTGCATTACTTCCTGCATTCCTTCAATGTTACCTCAATAAAGTGGACAAAATTGACACAAGCTATGCAACTTCAATCGGCAGACACGATATGGATGGAGGGGAAATGCTCTGAAAAATCAGACTTTCCACGCTAACTTATGTTATGAACTCCCTTTTTTGTATAATCGTAATATCAAAATATTCTAAACAACCTTCAGCTTACAATTGGATTGCCTCAGCCTCATAAGGCGCTACCTGGCCCTGACAAGCAAGCGCTGCAGTAGGGTGAGAAATTCCTCTTGAAGTCAAAAGTCATTAAACAACTGGCTGATTAATAAAAGCAAATGGCTGTTACTACAGTCTCTCTTACTGCCAGACAGAGGAAAATCCAAATCTTATCACTCTACTATCTCACATAGCCTTCTATTCAGTTTCTAAATAACCACTCAAACTTCTTACTATCTAGTCTTTAGATATGGAAATTCACCCAAGTCACCTATTCAGAGCTAATCAGGTTTTCTACCGTCTAGACTTCAAGGAAACTCACCTAAACTTTCTAACAAGTTTTTCAAAGAACCTTACCATAATTTGATTTACAAGAAATTTCCTCTTCCTGCCCTCACTTTACTTTACCCCCTAGGATGTCTTTATGAGAATGAAAGCCCTTAAGTAATAGATAATATTTCAGGGACTTTATTTTGGTTAATCTTCACTGTGGAAAATATAGTAATATTAGTCTTAAACTTTGTGAATCTATGTGCCTGTTTTAACCTTGACAGATTGATTTTAAAAATGTTATAATCTCTACTAAAGGTCAAAACGACCCCCAGACTATTCTTAGAAAAAAGGTGATTGTGATCTCAGCCCCTTTCATATGCTAATGTCATCCCTCTGCCTGCTTGAAATGTATAAAATAAACCTCAGCTGAAGGCAGAGCAGGAAGACTTGCACCAAACTCCTATTCCCGTGTCTTCTCGCGCCTGCTCCTCTTTTCCCCCCTTTTCTAGCAATCTCTGCTGCTGACGCCATTCCCACCTTGAGACCCTGCCTGTTCTGCCCCCCAATAATCCGCATAGGGACAAAGAGTTTCCCACACAAAACTAAAAACACAAAATAACAAAAGTCTTGTTACACATATCATTGATAGTTCACATAGTGCCCGAGGAAATCAATGAAACATCTTGACCATTCTTGCCCTCCTGAGCCCACTCACCCCGCCTGGGTGCCAGAAGGTAGGAAGAGTTGACTTGTAGCTGAATCTTCTGGTGCTTATCTCCATGTTGTTGCACTTTTACTTCTTGATTGACTGATTTTAGTCCCTGTCCATTGACTTACTAGTAACCTTCTCAAGGGGTTAGTTCTTTTATACTCCCAACCCCCAGTCCCTTGAGCGTAGGACACAGTTTTCAGTTCGTTAATGAAAGGAAAAGGCGGAGAGCAGGGACGGATGCCATGAGTCTGTTGCCAAGTTCTGTGACCGGCCACAAGAAAGGAAGGCTTGAGGCAGAAAGGCTGAGCAAGCAGAGTTTATTGCTCCGTGGACAGCAGCTGAGACGGACCCCCTCGAGTGGGGTCCGCAGCTACTGCCCCCTCAATAAGGGGGAAGGGTCTCTTATATAGATTCTAAACTCAGATTCCAAAGGGGGTGACTCATCGCTGTGTCCTTGATGTGAGGCTCAGTTTGTTATCACCTTCAGCTAGTCCTGTCCCGGGTGCAGGGTCAGTTTATTACCACCTTATCAAGCTTGAATGTGAGGCTCAATTCTTTACCGCCCTAATTCAGTCCTTGTCAGTAAATCTTTAGTCACTCCCAACAGTTAACAGCCTTAGGAAGCATGGCTATTGTAAATACTGTTCTCCACGACCTTAATAATGTGCTCTGATTACATGTTTCTCTGCACCTCGGGCATTTAATTTCTCTCTGCTGTTACCACATCTCACGTGCTCAAGTAGGTGGTGCGGGCAGCAGGCAGGGCCTCTCGGCTGTGTGTCCTAGTAACCCCGGGGCGCCTGACACAGCTGCCTGCTAGAGCTTCCCCATGGCTTCCTGGGTTGGGATTCCATTTCCTGGCCCCCTTCTCACTTTGCTTTCTTGGCTGAAGCATGGCCTCACTTAAGAATCCCTTTCTAGTATGCCAAAGCAGAAAGGTGTCTGGACCTCCTCATGATAGTAGTTACACCTTTAGTATCCATTAAATGGGGAAGAATCACCATGAAACCACTGCTTTTAAATGAAGTTGTGTTTTACTTAACACAGTGGCATCTATGAACATGTGAAAACCTGTCAAGAGTTTAGGCTTTCGAGTTAGCTCCAACTAGCTTCAGTCTTTGATCCTCCGCTCCTCCCGAGCTGTCCCCCTCCACTGCAAGCAGCCCGACCCTCTCTTACCTTGAGTCTCCTCCCCATGCTTCAGTGCGTGTGACCATGGCTGGCCAATCAGAGACTCCTGGCAGACACTTGCTAGAAGCAGGCCAAGCGGAGAGCTTTTGCTCTGAGAGGCTCCCTGGTAGCCTTGTTGGGGTCACTAATGACCATCTTTGCAGTCATGGGACATGAGCTCCCCCTAAGCTGATCACAGGGGAGAGCAGAATAAAAGGCTGCTACCAGCACTCACTGCTACTGATGCTGAGGATTATCTGAGGACATGATAGTGGCAGATAGTCACTGAAAGAGATGGGCTGGAACTACAGCCGGGTGGGTGTTGTTTGCTCCCCAGATGCAGCTAGCTTTAAGCTCATAGGCCACCTCCCCTCCCCACCCCTCACCCCCACTTATGTGAGCCCATGTACTGTAGGACATTTTTGGTTTAAGCCTGTATTAGTTGGATCTCTTTTCTTCTGGAACATAACAGTTGGTGATATCTCATTATCTTTGTGAACTTGGGCAAGTTATTTAGCCCACTTCCCCCCACCCCCCAATATCTCAGTTTCCTCATCTTGTTAAGGTCCGAAATCACCCGGTTGCCTCCCTTGACAAAGGACAGAACTAGAGATGCACAAGCAAGTGGAGTTTATTGAGCCAGCTAGCTGGGGTCAAGCTTTCTTGCAGGAATGCAGGCCACACAAGGGAAGCAAGACCCTGACCAGAGGGATGTCAGGGAATATATAGGCCTCATTAACCTTTACAGGAGTCATAGCCTGCACAAATTCAACTTAGCAAATGAATTCAAAGATTAACAAGCATCACAGCTTGTGTCACAATTCAACCACACAAGGGCTTGTTTATCATAATCCAATTTCGACCTGTCCCAGGGATTAACACTAGGGTGTGGTATCTGCCTGCATATCTTTTGGGCTTAGGGAGGGGTCACACAGACTCAAAGGAAGGCAGAGGGGCGGAATTACTAGTCAGGCCCAACAATATATTAATTGGGGAGAATAGCTCTCTCTCAACGGAAGATGCAAGATGTCAATAACATGCATATACTTTAACTATATGATCTCTGTCCGTGACATAATGTAGTTATATTTGGTTCATCACTGATTACAATAACCTACGTTACCCACTGATAGGTGACTGGATAAAGATGGGACAATATTCCCCTAGAAGAAAAGACGAAATTCTGCCCATTTGCCTATCATGGAAGGACCTTGAGGGGATTATGTAAAGTGAAGTTAGCCAGAAAGAGAACCACCAATATCAAATGATTTCCATATATGGGGATATAAGAAAACTAAATGAGCTGAGAAAGCAAAATAAAAATAAGTCAGTAGGCATTGATAGCCGAATTGACTTGGTCACTGGAGGTGAGGCCAGTGGGGGTGGAGAAAGGGTGAGGGAGGTGTAAGGGGTGGCAGTGAGCATTTGGGTTTGCTTTATTTCCCCTTCTATTTTTGTTTTTTTTGGGGGACTGGGGGGTTTCTCCAAATAAATTTCAAAAACAAAGTTCAAAATGTCTTCCCGGTTGCCCACAAGACCATACTGAAATACTTTTGAACAAAAAAGTTAACTCTAGAAAATGTTTTATTTTTTCTTCCTCTTTTTCAGGAAAAAACCAAAGCATGCATCTTGGCACACACATGCACGAGAGGCGCCAGCTGGCCTTCTGTGGTCACTGCTCCTGGGGAAGCTTCTGCCTCTCCTTCTCCACCTGGGGCCACTGTTTCTCTCAAAGCACCGATTGGTGGTGCACACTGCGCCCCTCCCCCCCGCTGCCACCTTAACCTGCCCGGATGCAGGTCACAAGCGGTGTCCTGAGCCCCAATGACCCCAGTTCTCACCTTGCTCAGGACGAGGCCCCTGGAGGGCATAGCGTTTCCTGCGGAGCTGTGACAGAACTAGGGGTCCCCTCCCTGCGGCTGCGGTTTCCTCGCGTGCACTAACATAAGCAGCTGCATGCATGTCCCAGGAGAAAAACTGCCACCAGGACTGGTAGCTGCTGAGTTTCCCTTTTACCTGCCCTTTCTCCTTGTTTCCCTCTGTTGCCTGGAGCAGCAGGCAGGAGCAGAGAGATGGAGGCTGGGAGGAGCTAAAAGTTTAAGTTGTGGGGCAAAGAGAGGGCAGTCATTCTATTTTGTTTTGGATAGATTGCCAAATCATTCCTGGGAATCATTGTCCTGGTACAGTGGCCCTATTTGGGGAGTTCTAATTCCAGCTTTCTAAAAAATATTGTCTTTTAAACGCAAGCACATGATGGAATATTCAGAATGGACAAAGTAAACACGGTGCTGCAGCTTCCCAGTTTCCTTCCCTGACAGCGGTCACCATTTCCGGTGTCGTGTGTGTCCTTCGAGACGTTCTATACCATCATCATCCAACAGCACAGCACCGGCATGACAGCCACTGGCCACAGGTGCCTGCTGTGACCAGTGTGACCTTGGAGTGGACTTTTATTTCTTTAAAGATTTATTTATGCATACAAGAACTGGGGTACAGGCCAGAGATGTGGGGATGGGGTGTTTGAGAGGATTCCCCAGAGACAGAGTGGGGAGCAGAACAGGCAGATGGACTGAAATACACTGCTGAGGGGGCAGCGGGTGGGTCAGGGAAGGTCTGCTGTGCCCTGTGGGTCACCTCCCTGGCCAAGATTGAACTCGTGCTGCAGTGGGCTGTGGGTAGCTTCATAATGCTGCAACTTAATCTCTTGCACCACCAGGGAGGGCCCTGAAGCTCGCTGAATTTAATGTAAATGTAGGTGGCGTTTGGACACACGCGTGTGTAGGTGGCCATACCAGGCAGTGCAGTTCTGTACACGACACACCACACAGAGTAACACACCAGAGACACTGCACACTCCGTGCACTCACAAGGCAACCCCTTGCTGTTCCCACCCCAGAGATCCACAGGCCATCCCTTTTCAAATAAGCTCTAGTCTTCTGTGCGGTGATAGCCACCACACCTCTCAACAACTTGGGGTTCCCCACTCTCAACTTTTGCCAGCCTACGCCTGAGGTTGCCCGAATAGTCCCTTTTAGGCACTGGGGGAACAGTGTGCCCTGCATGAGTCGCCGCCCTGAAGTACACTCTCGTCCCACAAGCCCCGTGCTTGGAATTCACTGGTGAGGGCGGCATTTGCAGTCAGTCATGGCTCTCAGTGCTTCTCCCTTGGAGTACTAAGTCTGCTGGGAAAGGCAAACATCTGGGGTGGTTTTGTTTTTGCCCTGCTGAGGGGCCAAAATGACGAGGGGCTACAAGGCCCTTCACTGAGGCCTTTGTGGAGCTGCGGGAATTTGGCTACGTTGTCTCGGACACTGCACTGCCTGCAGTCCACCTGACTTTCATCCCAGCAAGAACTGTCCTGAGACCAAAGGAAGGATCAGCTCCAAGCGTTTCTCCAGTCACCTCTGAGGACGACTCCGTGTCATCAGCGTCTAGTACCCAACCTGCTTCTCAGCTGAAGTGCCAATACCTTTTGCGGGCTCTGGCTTAGACCGCAGTCCACATTCTTACTCCATGGAGACGACGCCACCCGCCCTTACAAAGCCTTGAACACCCATAAGAAAAAGCAGCTGGGCCAGTGAGATGTCCTTGTGTGCAACGTGAGAAAGAGGCGGAAGTGGTTCTTGCCCCCTTACCCGGCAGACCTGCAGCTGCAGGTGGGTTCCCCACTCCCCCACCAGCCGGCAGTGAGCTCAGCAACGGCTTCCTGAAGTTCCCTGACTTCTGGGGGGGGGGGGGCCTGTATCAGCAATCGGGGTCTCATGACAGTAGGCGTGGTCAAGTAGCCCGAGGGCTGGTGGTGCAATCCTGTCACCCCAACTGTCACCTCCATGATGCCGCCCCTCCCATCATAAGCACCAGTCAATTGTATAAAATCTTTACTTTGCTTGAAATATCCAGGGTAGTTCTGGTGCTTTAAAGTACCTGTAAATTCGATTCTTTCTTCTAAAGGCAGATTCTAGTGACCTGACTCTGTGTTGCAAAACCTTTCTCATTGCAGAATTTGAGCTGGCACGGGGGCGTGTTTCTGTCCTTGTGACCTGACAGTGTGACTCCTGCATCTTGTGCCGGGCCTGACCCAAACAGGGGAAGAAAATGTGTCCACCACCCACCTCATCCTCAGTATTGTTAGGGCGCTTGGGTGCCAGCAGTGCCTACGCTTCTCTAGCCCTGCGCTGTGCCGCGGGGCAGTGTGAGAATTAGCAGCCTTTGGGGAGTCCCAGAGTCCTGAGCTAAACCTTCGCGGTGCTGCCGTGTGGCCTGGGGAGGGCGCCCACCTTCTTTGAGTCCTGTTTCCTCATCAGTCAGTTGAGAATCATAGAATATGCTTCTCCAAATTGCTGGGCCAGATAAGACTATAAAATGCCTAACTCGGGGCTGGGCACCAAGCCGGCAGATGGTCAGTGAGGGCTGCGGCTGCTTCCTGCCGTTACTACTGCTTAGCCTGTGTTTCTAGTACAGCAAATATCTGCTGGCTCACCGAAGTCACCACACAGAAGCACTTGGTTTTCACAGGGGACCTGGTCTGGCACCAGGAGGGCAGGTGTCCTGGCCCTGCGCAGACAACCCAGACGGGCCACTGACAGCTGATACGTGCTGAGCGCCTGTCCCACGGTCAGGACACTCGCCACCTCGTACTGCCACACCACTGACATTCAATGGCGTCCATTTGGTAAATTACCAAATCTTGCTCGTTTACAATTTCTTTCACACACGAATGCATTTACTGGCTTTCTAAATGTGATTCATGAGTTTCCTTTCAGGAGCAGGGAAGCTGCCTGTTCTGCCGATCATGCTTGCATTAGTCCGTGGAATCATGCGCCTTGGGTCTGTGCTGGCGAGGAAGGAAGTGGGGAGGCTGGCCTGAGCTGGGGGAGCTGAGCAGCACACGCCTGACACTCGGAGAGGTCAGGAGAGGCGGGGGAGGGGCGTGTTTTCTGAAACAAAGGCTCCAGGAGGGCAAACTTGGGGCGTCACTGCTCTTACATTCTTCTTTCCTCCATCCCTAGCTTGTTAGGATGGAGAACCCCCTACCGAGACAGAGGTCACATTTGTGCATGAGCTCAAGAGTGTCTGGGGACAGGACAAGCCTCCTCCACCCACTCCCCCACTCCCCCCGCCCCGCAATGGGAGTGTGGGTTTAGTGATCCAATGTTCTGGCAAATCCAAAGCCCCTACAAGAGGGGCCAGAAGTGGAGGACCCTCTGTGGGCAGGAGGTCCAGTATGTGTGAGTAACTAGTACTCGGTGAGCCAGGGAGAACAGGCTGTTACCTAACAGCCTCACCCCTTGGGGATTCGTTTTCCAGTTCTCGGGGCCTGGCTACACTGGGGCCTGAGGCAGAGGCCCCCAGGTTGCCTTGGGTGAAAGGGCTGGCGCCTGGAGGATTCCAGCTCCTGCTCTGCTTTCCTTGCCTCTGGCCCTTGTTATTGGTATGTAACTGTTCAAGTATTTACATTTTCAGTCCTTACCACGTGGCTGGAATTGGCTATGAATTTATATTTTTTAATATGATAAAAATAAGTATTTTATAAGCAATGCTGTGAAGTCAGTATTTGAAAATAAAATTTGCAGGTGGCCTGAGGCAGGATGGGGTTCACTCTGTGGCGGTCTCCTGAGCTGCCTCACTCTCCTCACCCGCCTCTTCGGTAGATTCTTCAGTTTTCTCTGTTGGAGTGTCACGGATCTCCCTGGAAGAAGAAGGATAATGCCGACAGTTAAACTTCTCATCACTGCTCACTTCAGACCAACCTGTTAAACTGTCCTAATCACTTACCCCGCATCCTTTTTGAAGATCTCATCCTCGTCAGAAGAGTCCTTGTCATGTAGCTTCTGTGCCATGTTTTTCTTGCGTGTGGCATTAAGGGGTCTGTACATGTCCCTAAGCCAGAGTGGCCGCCTTCTCCAGAAAAAGCCCTCCTAGGGAGTAGAAAGGGACATGTTAATTTTGCATGTCCTCTGCTTTCTCTAGCCAACAGCACTTCATTTCCACGAAGCTACCTGTGTCTCAGTTTCCGACAAACATCTCCTTTGCAGCAGAAATCCAAAGAAGCCCCTTGGGAAAGAATACACAGAGTTTTAGCGATTCATGCCACTGTCCATGTTCCCACATGAGTCCCTCTGGATGCAGTGGGTACCTCGGTCAGAATGACAAGGAGCAAAGCCACCACAGACCTGGGATCTTGAAAATAGTTCCATGCATGCTGGACATCCAGGAGTTCTTTATGTCCCCAGTGTCCTGGGGGAGACTGTGTGTGGTTGCATGCAATACAGGCAGGATTTCTAGCCCCACTCACCAAGAGCACTCCTGCAGCGAACAAACTGCACTACTGCACTGGCCTAAAGTACTAGACTCCCGGGCACTTTTTACTAAGCCCCTCTGGCTTTGTGGCACAGGCAGTGTGTGCTGGAAGGAAGTCGTTTCTATTGCCCTAGCGTTTATCTTCTACGTTGACTCCCACCAGGTAAATCCCTGAGCCCAACCGGCAGTCATGTAGCTCACTAGCTCACACTGCAGGCTGAGTGTGAAAGTCAGTTTAAAGGTCCCAAACACAGTCAAACACAAAGCATTCTTTTTGACTATGAGTAGAAGAGGAAAAAAATCAGAGTGTATTACCATTGTGTTTTACAAACGACCTATGTCTATAAAACATGTATGTCCTGAATTGAGACTTAAAATGTAGCTCGCAGCCCACCACTCGCTGGGACAGGAACAACTCAAACCCTCCCCCCCCACCCCCTCCGTGCTCGTCCCTGACGGGCTGGCGCAGCGGGTGCCTCTGTGCAGCCCCACCCAACTCTGCTGGCCAGCGGCTAGTCTTGCTGACTCTGGTCAGCACATTCGGATAACTAAGTGTTCTTCCTGTCTTTGCTGGGCTCCTCATTCTAAAATGAGGCTCAAACAAGTACATTTTAATCTCTAGCTCTAAAATTCTATTTTGAAAATTGCCAGGCCAGTATTTACCTTGATCTTCCTTCCTTATCTTCTCTCTCTGATGCTGTTCTATGAGAATAAATCTGTTTTGGAAGAAAATGTGATCATGATTATCTACTACCACGACCATTACCTCTAAAATCTTTCTTATTCCTTCTGGGTCTTATTTACCCACTGAGATGATAACTTTTTTGAGAGCAGGGGCATTTTCTCCTCTGATTTTTCTGTTAGTACCTAACTTAGGATCTTGCATGCAGATACCAAATACATTTTATTGATTGTTACAACATTCAATATGTAGTTCCAAATAAGATTTATAGAATAAAGCTACACCTAAAACATAAACAGCATCATTTTTTTTAAGTCAAGAACTAAAGTAGGATGCCCACTGTTACTGCTATTTGTCACTGTTGAGGAAACAATCAATATAATAAGAAAAATGAATTATTAGAAAGGAAGAAACAACATACTTCCATATGAAATAATGGGTAACTTAAAAAAACCAAAAGAATCAACTAAAATTCTATTGGAAGTAATAGGAAAAGTTTACCAAATGTAAAATCAAGAAATCAACGTACAAATCCCATAGCTTTTCTACATATATTATGAAGAACTAATTAAAAAACTAGAAGTGGGCCCTTCCTGGTGGCGCAGTGGGTTAAAGCACAACACTGGAAAGCTTAAGCCACTTCCGCATGAGTTCCATTCCCGCCTGCCCCTGAGGTGACCACATGGCGTGGCAGACCTCTCCTGACCTGCCCGCTGCTCCCCTCAGCAGTGTACTTCATTGATCTGCCTGTTCTGCTCCCTGCTCTATCTCTGGTGAATCCGCTCACCCTCCGCATCTCTGGCCTGTACTCCAGTTCTATATGAATAAATAAATAAATCTTTAAAAAAATAATAATAATAAATAAAATAAAATAAAAAACTAGAAGTACCCCACTTACAATACGAATAAAATATGCATAAAATATGAAGAATGAACATAACAAAATGTAAGAACTTTGATTAAATATTTAAAACTTTAATTTTTAATGTTAATATAATTTTTAATGTAACATTAAAACTCATGTAAAAGAAAAAATGAGCCTTAAGGAAAGACAAATGTTTCTGTTTACAGAAACAAGGGAAATATGTGCAGTAAAGCAAACCAGAATGGACACATGTTGGACTTTACAGAGTGGACAATTTGACAAAACAAAACACACAAATTAGAGGATGGGCCCTCCCTAGTGGTGCAACAGGTTAAAGCACAGCACTATGAAATTATCACAGCCACTGCAGCACAAGTTCAATCCCCAGTCAGGGAGCTGACCCACATGGCACAGCAGACTTCTCCCGACCCTCCCACTGTTCCCCTCAGCAGTGTACTTCATCAGTCTTCCTGTTCTACTCCCCACTCTGTCTCTGGTGAATCTTCTCACCCCTGTACCTCTGACCTGTACTGCAGTTCTGTATTCACAAATAAATAAATCTTTAAGAAAAAAAAAACTAGAGGAACTGACAAATGAAGTGAGGCTTCTGAGGTTTAGAGGGAGAAGAAGAGAGAAGTGGTTAAGGAGGTTTAAGGGATGGAAAAAATTATAAACCTGCAAATTGGATGAGATAATATTCAAATCCCAAGGTAAGGACTTTTGTTTTCTTTTGTTTTTAAAATTCATCAACTAACATTCGGTAGTGAAAATATGCAAGAATCGCCATGAAATGTATGAAAAAGAAGGTCAATGGCCCTCCCTGGTGGCACAGCGGGTTAAAGCACTGCACTGAGAAGCTAAAGCCGCTTCCGCATGAGTTCGATTCCCGCCTGCCCCTGAGGTGACCACATGGCGCGGCAGACCTCTCCTGACCCGCCCGCTGTTCCCCTCAGCAGTGTGCTTTGTCGATCTGCCTGTTCTGCTCCCCACTCTGTCTCTGGTGAAGCCTCTCACCGCCCCTGAGCCTCTGGCCTGTACCCCAATTCTGTATGTACAAATAAATAAATCTTAAAAAAAAAGAAGATCAAAGAGCAGTAGCTTACCCTAGTAGATAGTCAAGTATGTCCTAAAGCAGCTGGCATTTAGCCGTGTGGTACTGGCACTGGTAATAGGGAAAGATGACTGGATCAAGAATCCAGATACACAGTAGTTCACATCAGTGAAGAAAGAATGAATCATACAATAAAAAGATTTTAAAACAACTGGATGGATGTTTGTGTGTGTGTGGCGGGGGAGGGGGGGAACTAGAAACCAAATTTTAGATGGATCAAAAAGTATTAACAGGTGTTATAAAAGTACTAGAAGAAAATACCAGACTATTTTTATGCCATGAGGTGACAAAGGACTTCATAAGCCACACAGAGAGGGCTGGCAGGTGAGGGGACCGTCTGTCAGCACGCCGCCTCCTCGCCACAGCTCTTACACTCCCCCCGCAGTATTTTTTTCTTCTTTGATTTATAAAGTTCTCTTTATTTCACATGTCAATCCTTTCCATGGTTTTCATCAGATTTCAAATACTTCTGAGTGTTCTGGTCTTTAAGGAGCCGAAACAGTGCAGTAGAATAAGGAACATAGGCTTTACAGTCAGCAGAAACTGTCTTCTCCTGGCTTTGCCTCAGGGGCTCAAGGTGATCTCCATATATGGAAAAGGGCTGCTAATACTCTCCTCACAGAGTGGCAGGATTCTATCAGACAGCATATGGGCCAATGTAGGTTTTCCAATATATGGAAAACTGTCCCACACTTGGCATAAATCAGTGCTGTTTGCTACTGGTGTCAATTCTATCAAAGGCTTCTGCCTGTGATTGTCAGGCATAGTTAAAATACTGGGAAATACATTTTTTATGTGTACAGCTGATTAAGGTGAGAAATAGGTGTCTGTTCGAATAGTTAGGCAGCTGTTGTATTACTATTTATTCATTTTCTTCCACATGAATGGTTAGGATATTAAAAGGTGACATTTCAAAGTCTTAGGAATACATGGGGTCTGTCTGCTACTGGATTTGTACGCTACTTCAAATAAATATTAGATTGCATAATGCCTCATCTCTTCCTTGAACACTATTATTGTCTATTCCAGTCACCTTTCCCTGTCACTGCATTATTGTCTACTACACCCAGTAGTAGGCTGGGTGTAGAAAGTTGATCATCTAAATGGAACGAGGACATAATGAAACACAGAAACACAAATGCAAGGGAATTACAAAGGAAGCAGTATGGAGTTCACAGAAGTCATGAAAAGTGATTTGCCACCTGGAGAGGCTGAGGGTACTCTGGCCAACTGCCAGTGACTGTCTTCCCAGAGGCCTTGGCTGTATTGACCCATGCTAGTCCCCAGCCTCCTAAACTCAGAAATCAGACTTTCCTCACTGAGAGAGAACTCATTTCTCCCTCTGAGGGCAGTCTCACATTATCAGTGCCATAGACTTAACCAAAATCAGAATGCCAGGACATCTGTTCTACGCAACCAGGAACTACCTTTTGTAGAGACAGGCCTCCATGGCACCCAACAGAAGGCTAGTTGGTGAAAACAGAGTAAGAGCAAGGGGCATCAGCTGCATCCAGGATTTAATGGGAAGGACTGAGGTAGCAGGATATCCAGCCCTCTCCCCCAGAGGAATACCCTGGTTAGTGGGCCCAACTCCACGTCCGCTTCCTGAGACGCTGCTCCATTTCTGAGCAATGCCAGGATGGCACCACCCATGTTTATCTCTTCTTCACCTTTTCTACACTTTTACTAACTTCCAGCCACTAGACCCGTTTCTCTTTGGCAGTTAACACAACCAGTCAGGCTCCAGTCAGGTTTTACTCAAGTCCGACAATGGAACAGGTCCATACACATCTCTGCTCTGCTCTATGGTGTGTTAACCCTGGTGTTTCTCTTGAAGAGCTACATTTAAAAAATCTAATTACAAGATTTTAAGCATTCAGGGGGAGGGGATGAATCATGATAACTTCATGAAACGCTGGCGAAATGAACAGTAAGGACTAGGACCAGAAAGGCTGGCGAGCCAGGGAAAGCTTTGTGAAGAAAGGTTTGGAGTTTGGAGAGACTCACAGGCCTTCCATAGGCAGAGGGGAATAAGGGAACTTTAGGCAAAGGCAGAGATAAAAGCAGGGATGGGCTTGGCGTGACTAAGGTATGGTGAGGAGCCTTTGGTGGAATGGAGGGCTGCCGTGAAAGCAAAAAGATAAGGAAAATCAGGTTGGGTTGGTAGATTCAAGATTGTCAGCTATGAAAGCAGTCTTTGAGTGTTAGCATCTGCCTGCTGGGAAAAGCATCTAACCATTATGCAACAGAATGGAAGATAAGCAGGCAAGTTCCAGGAGGCTACTGTAAACATGACATACTTTAATTTGATGTAAAGTTTTAGCTGTAGTATTTTATTATTTCTTTTTAAGATTTACTTATTTATGCATACAGAACTGGGCCAGAGGTACAGGGGTGGTGAGAGGATTCACCAGAGACAGAGTGGGGAGCAGAATAGGCAGATTGATGAAGTACACTGCTGAGGGGAGCTGTGGGTGGGTCAGGAGAGGTCTGCCGTGCCACGTGGGTCACCTTCAGGCCAGGATAGAATTTGCATTGAAGTGGCTGTGGCCAGCTTGCAGTGCTGTGTCCTAACCTGTTGCACCACCAGGGAGGGCCTTATTATTTAAGATTTTTTTATTTGTGCATACAAGAACTGGGGTACAGGCCAGAGGTGCAGGGGATGAGAGGCTTGACCAGAGACAGAGTCTGGGACAGAACAGGCAGACTGACTGAAATACACTGCTGAGGGGAAGCAGCGCAGGAGAGGTCTTTTGCACCATGTGGGTCACCTCCCTGGCCCAGGATTGAGCTTGTAATGTGGATCACACCAGGGAGGATCCATTAACTGTAGTATTTTAACTGACGGTGATTTAAGACAACCATCTTACACGCTGGAGAAGAAAGCTGCTAACTGAACGTACAGGATGGTGCTTTTCTTTTAGCCACGCCCTTTCTCCCAGAGTGACTTACAGCTCCATGTGAGGGTGGGAATTATTTATCTTTCATCGGTTCAGCCACCAAGGAAAGAAACCATGGTAGAGTGACAACACGAGTGGTCATTACTTTAAGTACTGACATACTTTTGAATTTAAGAAATTTAATATGTCAACCCTAACATTCTTAAATTCAACTTCTCAAAATAGTATAATGGCTTGTTATCTTGGTTTCAATTCCAGAGACGACCTGCATTGAGGAGATCCTGTGCATGTATTTTGCAATAAAAAGAACAACGTATAGCTCAGACCTTGTGACTGGAAATATCAGGTAATAGTAGGAGGGAAAATGATTTTGTTTGTGGGTTATGAAACTCTGCTGTCAAAATACATTATATTTTGGAAACCTGAATTAATTGTTGTTCTTACCTCAATGAGACAGAAGATTACAATCAAAATCATTACTACGATAGTCACAGATATTGCCAAGATGAGTTTGTTGTTATAGCCATAACCTGGGACTTCTTTTGTGAGCTAGAAAAAAAAAAATGTTTTTAAACAAAGAGAGGGAATGAGTGAAAGCCAGCTATATATTTAAAGCTATTCAAGAACATCTAACTATCCTTAAAGGGCTCTAAAGCCTCATTCTCCCAGGTGAGTAGCTATATGTTCTTAAGAGAATGCATCAAATCTAATGTGTTGTGTAATCTTACCACTAGCATTTTCTTCCACAGTTCATCAAGTTTGTGTTAGACCCCCTTTCTCATCTAAACTGAGGAGAGTGGGAGGTCAGTGTCCTTGCCAAAGTGACATGGCCAACACCTGGAACAGACTAGGAGCCCCTGGCCTTTCTGCCTGGATGCCTGAAGTGGGCATGACCCAAACCCATTAAAAGCCCAGGCCCCATATGTTTTTGGAGTTGTCCTCACCTCACTTGACTTTTGCTCTTTCTGTTCACTCTGAATTTCTGTGCTCTCATTGATGTAGTTCTCATTTTTCCATTGGTCTGTATCCCATTCTGCCTTGGACACCTTTACTTCTTGCTGCTCACTCAGCAGCTTCATCAGGAGACCTGTCCTGGAGATGAGCTTGGCACAGGCCAGTTGCACTTGGGTCTCAGAACAGTCCATTTTCAAAGTCCGGATAACATGAGCAATGAGCCTTCTCACGTCATTGTTGGGGATGAGGGACCGTAACTGCTGGTTTAGTTGAATTTCAAACTGATCACCGGGTGAGGAAAACGGCAAAAATGTGGAACTTGTAGGCCTGCCAGGTAAGTCAGTGCCCACGTCGTGGTATTCCCACTGTGTTTCATTCGTTTGTTTAACAGTTGGCATAAAATTATCTGCAGTCACAGCAGAATCTGAAGAGGAAAAATTCTTATCGGCATTGATTTCAGGGCTAATTTCTTTAGGCATAGCAGTGTTTTCTGCAGAAATATTTTCTTCAAAAATATTTTCTTCAGTACTGTTTTCCCCAGTACTGTTTTCTATGGGAGGTTCTGGAAGAGTAAACAAGTCTGCGAAAGGATTTTCCTGAGAATTCAGTTCTCCTGAGGAGGAGAAATCCTCCCGCGAGGGGGAATTTATGAGGCGCCTCACTGCAGCAAATGGAGGCCTGTTTGCAAGCATTGGCCTGTTGGACGACGTTTCCTTTCTGAATTTTTGATTCCCGTTGGTCTTGGGGGTTCTGTGGACTACTTGAGGTCGAGGTCTATGAAAGCGGTGTTTTTTCCTGGGACGTGATGGTTTAGAGGTCTTCATATTTCTGACTCTAGCGTCCGCATTCTCGAGAACATAAAGAGTGTAGCTTAAGTCTTTAGACTTATTTTTCGTCTCGGGTAAGGGCTGGGGAAGAGCGGAGTCTGAAGAGCTCCCCAAGGAGTGTTTCAGGGAAGAAGCGACTGCTGCCTCACGCTCCTCTGCGCGCGAGGGCTCCGTGGGAAAGGCGTTTCCCGCCAACAGCCTGGGCCTGCGCAGCGCGCGCAGCTGCTCCGGCTGCCTTGCGGCGGGTCTTCTGAGTCGCCTTCCTTTGGCGGCCACGGTCTCCACAAACTTCTGTTTCCTCTTGCCGCCCTTAGCCCCTGCGTCCTTGAAGTGCCTCTTGTGTAGGCCCCTCAGCCTCTTAAGGACCTTGTTGACTCTCAGCCGCCTTTTCTTTTTAGCCTTGGCCTTTTTCTGTGGTTGGGCAGTTTTTAATTTCTTTGGAAAGATTTGGCGTTTAAATTTGGGACCTAAAAGACTAGAACGAATCAGCATTGCTGTTCTTTCTTTCTTCTTAACCTCATCAATTTTTTCTTGGATTTCTGCATCTAACAAATTTTCCAGAAAATAAAGTTTCTGCAATTTCTTCTTGTAAGTTGAATTGTTAGATTCAGTTTTGAGAGAAGGGTTCCCTGTGGCGTTTTTCAAAAGACCCAGAGGCTTATCTCCATACTTTACATTTGAAAAAAGAAGTTTAATGAATGGTAATAATGTTGATTCTACATCTTCTAGGTTTCCCTCTGAGAAATAAGGCAGTATGTAATTTAGTGCACTAATAACATCACTTTCATCATTAAAGTCTAGCTGCTCATTCATGAAGCCTGAAAAATTGATGCCATTTATGTCTGAGGATGGCTTTTCTGGCTCAATAGTCAGCTCAGTGCTGGTGTTCTTCTTCCGAGCTTGTAAGACCTTCATGAATGAGCCTTCGGAATTCCCGATGGATGCTTCTTCATCTGTCAAAAAAGAAGAGACCGCCTTTGATAATGAAAAGACTGAGAGGACAGCATTCTGTTGGTACATGGTGGCACATCCCCGTTGAATAAATTAGGTATCAGCAAACATTTCAGTGTCAATTAGAGGAGAAAAATAAACCAAACTTCAACTGACTAGTGGCAATAAACAAAAGAGAAGCTTATCTTTTGAAAAAGTGAAGATCTCAGAACACTACCTAGATGAAACACAGTAACTATGTTTAGTATTATTCCACTGGTCTCCTAGAGACATGTGCCCAAGATTCAAGAAAATACAAGGCTTTTGATGTTATTAGCACACTAAATTACATACTGCCTTATTTCTCAGAGGGAAACCTAAAAGATGGAGAATCAAGGAGACACAATCCCCAGCTTGGTTAGCATCTCTGTCGATCTCCTGCTATATCACACTCATCTAGCCCTTCCTGTCCTGCCTCAGATGCAGAGGAGATGAGACCTCTCCCCCACTGCTGCAGTGTACACCTGTTCTTGGTGCAACCACAGCTGGCCATGATGACACCCACGAACAGCCCTTATCCAGACAGGCCCTTTTCCACCTACCCACTGATTTCTTGGCTCGGGCCCCAGCCCCACATATCCCAGGCTCTGTAACAGGAAGTGGATATAGTAAAACAACAACACTATGTTCACCCTGTCTTTACTGAAATCTAGGCAGGCATCTGGGTAGAGATCAAGGGATTTGCCAGCTTGGATATGCATGTTGGAGTATTTGTTAAATCTATGAAATAATAGCTGAGGTCCTAAGATGCAGAAGGGAAAAAGCAACGTATGTCACATCCTTACTTTGCTTTCATTTCATTTGTTTTCTGATATTTTTATCTTTACATTCGCAATTTCTGGTCTTTTTTCCAGAAGAATTAAAAGTACTTTTAGTGGTGATGAGGGTCAGAAGAGGAGGTCAGGGTAGTGAGATAGGAGGAGCATGGAGATTTCTTAAGAAAGTAAAAGTGGAAGCTGCTGGGAGTGACCCAGCAGAACCTCTGACAGATATTTGCCCAAGGAATATGAAAACACTAAATGTGAAAAAGATTTAGGCATGCCTCTGTTTATGGAAGCACTGCCCACTTTGCTAAATCATGGAAGCAGCTCAAGTGTCCATTCATTAAAAACTAGACAAAGAAGTTGTGATATATATTCTCAATGGAACACTACTCAGATGTTCAGAAATATTAAATAGTACCTTCAGTGTCACATGGATTAACTATGTGAAAGAAGTCAGAAAGTGAGATACTGATTTCACTTATCTATGGAATACAAATAAGCAAAAAACATATACTGGTAAAATATGGCGAACACAAACTTAAACTTAAGTGAAAAAAATTTCTGGTCCCCAAAGGGGATGGTGGGAGGAGAGAAGAGGTAGTGGGAGGAAGGAGTAGGGCCCTGGCGTAGGAGAGGAGGTGGGGGTGGGGGAAGCAT
This sequence comes from Condylura cristata, assembly GCF_000260355.1. NCBI lineage: Eukaryota > Metazoa > Chordata > Mammalia > Eulipotyphla > Talpidae > Condylura > Condylura cristata. The sequence continues at coordinate 1,065,097 of NW_004567118.1, read as the reverse complement.
GTGTACACTGAGGGAGAAAACATGTAACCCTGAAGTCATATACACGTGTAAGTGACTAACAAATTAAAAACATTCTTAATTGAAAAAAGCAGTAGCACTTAAATTATTTTATAAAATTGCGAAAACAAACACAATAAATGAAAATTTACCTTTCTACTACAAGGCAAAGGGCATTTGAGACCTACTACATATAAAATAAGTTTATAAACTGAGGTACTGCATAGGAGTGAGTTCCCATCTGAGGGCAAAGCACTGAGCCACATGTGAATAACATGTGACCCTAAGGTTCACCCCTCCCTCCATCCTCATGTAGTGGAGGCTGACTTCCCACGAGGGCGTAGTTCTCAGAAATTTAGGGAGCTGAACTCTGACTGAATAAAAATTACACAACTATATTACTAGCTAAAATTTTAAACAAGTAAAATAAAAGCTGATCATCAGGCAATCGGGACTCACCACAACGTGTGGTGTTTGTCAGACATTCGCTATCACAGTGCAGCTTGACTGTCTTGCAGACCACCTCAATGGTATTTTTAAATTGACAGAGACAGCAGGCCAGACGACTTGGTAAAATTCTGTAAGTGGAAACATATGTAGTAAAATTAGTGGTAAAGAAGTTACTCACCTAGGTAGAAAGGGCAGGTCAAAGCCAATACAGGGGTGTCTCAGAAGGAATTCTTGGGGCGTCTACCCAAAGAGCTGGGTAGGGCCCAGCTTACCAACTGTTGCTTTTAAACAGTGTAAAATTATAGAGGACAGAGTTGGCCAATAGACGGGAAGGCGGCAGTGGGTGTAAAGTACGCCTCAGATAAACGTAGTAGGAGTGACAATGGATAATACGGATTGCAGTTTCATTCAGAAATGTCTCCTCCCAACCTGAAAGCCTAACTTGGGTTGAGAGGACTCAGCAAGACAGCAGACTTCTAAGAAGAGCTAAAGTCCCCAGCATCTACAGTTCGCTTCTCAATTCCTACTTGTGAGTGGTAAGTATATATACTAAGAATTATTTTAGGCATAAAAGCAGCTTGATTTAACCCACATCATGTAGCTAAGCAATAACAAAGTCAAGATTGGTCAAAACTGGACAATTTAAAAAATCAAAACAATTAAAAATGGATTTGAATACACTTAATAAAAAAGATATTTGCTCAAATGAATAGACACTAAGCATTGTCAACTGCTAGAGAAATACAAGTTAAAACCACAATGAGACACGCCCACCCACCGGTTAACAGGCTAAAAATGTTTGTTACAAACGTCAGCAGCGGGTAAGAACATGGAGCAAGCCAGCGCATACGCCGCTGCCGAGCGTGCAGCCTCTCGAAAGCAGTCTGGTGGTGTATTAAAGAGCTGATCTACAACTAGAAATGTCCATTTGGTTGTGCCTCTTATGTGTAACAGTTATTAATGATTGTTGTCTATTAGTTACTGTTTTTAGGATTCTAATGTTTTGAGGTTCTTCCAAAACTTTCAGCCCTTTATGACTCTTTTCTAGAACAAAAAAGTTCTTTATGTTCTTAGCATATGATGTAGCAAGCCCACCCTTAGGTATTTACCCAAGGAAATGAAAACATGATCACGTGAAGATGTGCATGTCAGTGTTTTTAGCAGCTTTATTCAGAGTAGCCCCCAAACTAGAAGCAACTCAGATGTTCATAAAATGATGAGTGCATAAACACGTTGGTATAGTAACATAACTAGAGCACTACTTAGCAATAAAAAGGAGTGAACTGCACAGAGGGGCAACAGGAAGGAAGAATCTCCAAAGGATTATGCTAAATGAAATAAACAAAACACAAGCGGTACCTACTGTATTAACACAGCCATAAGACATTCTGGGAAAGGCAAAGCCATAAGGACAAAAATCAGTTTGGTGTCTGCCAGGGGCTGCTTGACCATAGGATCAGGTTGACCATAAAGGGTCATGAAGAGATCTTTTTGGGGTGATAGAAGTGTCCTGTATCTCAAAGTGGTGGTAGTTACTTAACTATATGTTTCTCAGAAGCCACTTTACTATTACACTTAGAGAGAGTGAATTTTACTGCCTGAGAACTCTACTTCAATAAACCTATGAAAATAATGAAAGAAACCTAAAATAACAACTAAGTAAAAATAAATGTGAGGAAAGTCAACTTACAGTTTTTCCAACTCAAGGGTCATCATGAGGATGCTCTCAATTGTTCCAAGTGACACTTGTGTTGTTCCCATATCTCTGAGGAACGAAGTCAAACATTCATGATATGAAGCCAAATACAAAATCACTCTGCTTAACGAGATACTTAATGACATGACTAATTCAATTCCGGCTTCTCTGTAAAGCCAGATCTCAGAGTTTATTTGCCATAGGTAATAATTACAGAGCGCTCCTAATGAAAAAAAATTATTTTCATCAGGTTGAATTTCATCAACTTTTCTTTGTATTGGATAGTGTAACCTTATTTTTTAAACACTGTCCTATTTTTTGTTTTCAACTATATCTGCCTTCTGCCTCTCCTATTTTCTTTAAACACTAATACATAACTTTTTTCCTCTTTGCTTTCTGGGGAAAATGGTATTTCTAAATGTTCCCTATCTATATGTTTTCTCCAGCACATTGCTCTCCTCCTCTGCTGGCTGTCTTACCCATATACATTCTTTTAAAATCCTTTCTAGCTTGTATGGCAGTAACTCTTATTTCGATAACTCAATTAAAAATTTTTTTTACAAAAGTAAAAAAGAACAGAAATAATCTCATGAGACATGAGGTTGTTACAATACTTACAAATATTTCAATGCTGGCAATTTAAAAAGAAACGAATCTTCAACAGTTGTCAGAGGATTACGACTGAGAATTCTAAAAAATACAATGAAATTAAATTTACTTGTATTTTCAAAAATCACTATGAAAGTTTACATATATATCTATACACACACACACACATTTGGTATGAACCTTGAAGTTAAAAACCTCATTTTCTGTGTTTACCTATAAGTCACACTTAGAATGTGTAAAGCACTCTTCCTATGGAAATTTAGATGATAAAGTGGAGAAAGAAAGAAAAAGAGAGAAAAGTGAACAGCACAGAATAAATATGCCAAAAAACTTCTCAATTTGAAAATCTTAGTGACTATGCTAGTAGAAGTCCTTACTGTAAGGAAATAATATTTCTAGTGTTTTCCATAACTGAAAGTGCTTTTCTTTAATCTTTAAGACGTTAAACAACTTAGAACTTTAATCTACCCAGGTGGATTAAAAATAGCCCTAATTCCCTGGTTTTGGAGCCAAAGAAGGGCTGAGTCTCAGAGGAAGTGGTGACAGCACCCCTCATTGTACACTCCCCTGTGCACGCTTGCAAGGAGATAGAACCCCTGCCTGCTGCTGGCCTTCTGGACTGTCAGCTCCTGGAGGGCAGGACCATATTTTATTTCATCCTGTCTGACATAAATACCTGCTATTTATTAGGCATTTAAGAAATGATTGTTGAACAACCAAATAACATTGTTTACATAACAATAAAATGAACAAATTAATTTTTGACACCAATTTTTATTCCAAAATGCTGGAAAAGATTTTCTTCTCAATTCTTTAAAACAAATAAGAAAAAAAAATTGCCAAAGCAAAACAGGAAGAAAGGAGAGAAATCTGGCTTTAGCTTAAGTCAAGAATCATGAAGTATACTTTTGCAGAATATTACAAAGATAATTATCACAATAGCTATTGGGTTGCCAGGAATCTGTGATCAGCATTTCACATTTAATCTTCACAATAACCTTTTGTGGTAGACATTATTAATACTCCATTTTACAATTGAGGAAACTGAGGCACAGAGAGGTTCTATAACTTGTCCTAGATTGTCTAGTTTGTAAGAGGCAGCGCTGAATTTAAAGTCAGTTCTGACTCCAAAGCCAGAATGAATAAAGGAGGTTTAAAACAACTGTTACTTTAAACTTCATTTCTGAGAGCACTAAATAAATAACCTTTTCAAAGTTCATCTATCCATTCTGAGAGAAGCTCTAAGAATTACACTTTCTCTTGTATTTATTTTCCTTAATCATCTCTCATGATCAAGTATTTAGTTATCCTCTATTGTCACTGAGACTAGAAATTTAAAACCATGTTTAGATGAGTTAATAAAAATGGCAGAATAAGGATATCTGAAAATTTAGTGGCCCCCCCCCCAATAAAATCAACAACAAAATACTGGCAAAATTATCATGGTCTACTATTTCAGAACTCTGGAAATTCTGCAACACTGGTAATTGTAAGAACAGTGAAATGTATCTTTAACTTATCCTATGCCATTATCCTTTATTCCAGCGATAGACTGGAAAAAAACAGCCCGCACTCAGATACCAGAGGAGCAAAATGGAGCTCCTCAAAGCTTCATTCCTGAAGAACTGCCACTGTTTTACTTGTCTGGTGGTTCCCAGTAAGACCTTACTTGAAGATCTAACTCGACTGAGAGATGCCCAGAGTTGAAAACTTCTCCTCAGGGGCCATTTTTGGAAAACAATCATGGATAAATGTTTTTACATGGGTAACAACTGGGACAAAAAATAGCCTAGCCAAAAGCTTAAAAGTAAAGGTTGAGGCATGTCCATAAAGACTTTGCAATGTTCCAAAATATTCTTGGGAAACTGAAAGGCCACAAGATATGTTCTCGGGAATATAGAAATAAAACATTAGCACCAATAAATGAGTTGGTAGAAGACCAATATGTAATAATTAGTTGGATTATTGCCTATTAGCAAAGGGTAATTAAAAAACAAAATTAAAATATTCTATGGGTAATAGCATAAAAATGCTTAGGAAAAATTTAACCAAAGTGTAAGACTCACATACTATAAAGCACCTTGAAAGAAAATAAAGATCTAAACAAATGTAAAGACATGTCCTGTTAATGATCAGAGTAATATTGTTAAGATGGTACTACTTCCCAAATTGATTTATAGTTTCAGCACAATACCCACTAAAATTCCAGTTAACTTCTTTCCAGAAATTGACAAGCTAAATCCTATGGCAACTCAACTCACAATTCTAAAATTCATTTGACAATTCGAAGGACCCAGATTAGTTAAAACGATCTTGATAAAGAAAAACAAACTTACTTGTCCTGCTTTAAAGCCTAACTTAAAGCTACAGCAATCACAGGATGGTCCTGGCTTACGGATAGATATAAATCAGTGGGACAGAATTGACAGTCCAGAAATAAGCATGTTTAAAGGTCTACTGGTATCAGCAAAGGTGGTGTCAGGTCAAGTCAATGTGACAACTATCCATCCACATGCAAAATAACAAAGTTGGACTCTACATTTCATGCCATACTTCTAAAATTCAGGGGTAAATCTATAAGACTTTGGATTGAGGAACAGTTTAGGTACAGTACCGAAAAGATACAGAACCAAAGGAAAAATAAATCAAACTTCCTAAAAATTTAAAACTTTTTGCTTCAAAGTTCACTATCAAGAATGTGAATGACAACTCACAGTATGGGAACAGATATTTTCAAATTATCTGCCTGGAATATCCATAATAAATAAAGAACTGTTACAATTCCATGAAAAGCTAAACACAACCAGCTTTTTTATGGCAAATGATTTGGAGACATTTCTCTACAGAGCACATGAACAGCTATTCTGTGTCTTAAGTCACTAGGAAATGCAAGCCGAAGTCACCACGAGATACCACTTTACACACACTGAGATGGCTGTACTCAGGCAGCAAACAAATACTGTGATGAGAATCTGAAGACATTAGGACCTTCGTATACTGTTGGCAGAATTGTACAAATAAAAAGGTTTGCTGTAGAAAACAGTTTGGGAGTTCCTCAAAAATTTCAACACAAAGTTACCACATAACCCAGCAATTCTACACCCAGGTGTGCATTGTGCATGAATGTTCACAGCAGCATCAGTTCTGGTAGTGAGCAATTGAAAACTACTCAAATGCCTGTTAAGTGATGGATGGACAAAAAAGGTGTGGTCTGCCACGCCATGTGGATCCCCTCCGTGGCAGGCTGGGGATCGAACTCATGGGGAAGTGGCTTAAGCTTCTTAGTGCAGTGCTTTAACCCGCAGTTAAATTCATGGAATCATAATAGTTCTTTATTTATTCTGGATATTCCAGGCAGATAATTTGAAAATATCTGTTCCCAAACTGTGAGTTGTTAAATACAATGGACTATTGCTTAAGCCTTAAAAAGAAGTGAAGTACTACTGTTAAAAGAAATACAAGAAGACACCATGAAATGGAAAGACATCCTCTGCTCATGGATTGGGAGAATTAACATCATCAAAATGGCCATCCTGCCAAAAGCAATATACAGATTTAATGCCATCCCC
>NW_004567118.1:1029281-1056731 GCF_000260355.1 Condylura cristata | reverse complement strand
AAAAAAAAATGCTATGTGAAAGAAGAGAAATGCCAAAGGATCTATGTCATAATGTTTTGTTTGTATGAAATGTTCACTTCAGGCAAATCCACAAGGATGGAAGGTAAATTAGAAGTTGCTAGGCCTAGAGCGAGGGAGAAATGGGAGCGATAGCTAATGGTATTTCATTCCAGTGTGCTGAAAATGGCCAGGAGTTAAATAGTGGCAATTGCTTTACAACTTTGTGAACATGTTTAAAACAAAACAAAAACACAAAAACCACTGAACATTATATTTTATAATAAGTTTTATGCTATCTGGATTATATTTCAATTTTTTTTTTTAAGAACCATGTTGTAATAGAGAGCACTAGTTGCCAGAAGACCAAACACATTGGTAGAGGAAAGAAAGAGTAAAGGCTAAGCTTCTCTGTGATCAAAGAGTAGGTCATTGTCAAGACTAAGGACCATATTATTTGCTCTTGCCTTGGGATCGTCTAGATTTTTCAGCAGCATTAACTTGTCTGATTTATAACAATGGTCAATAGTAAGATGATGTTATAAAGAGAAAGGATGTGATAGCCCCATGTCTGCTTAAGTGTAGTTCCTTAAACATTGAGACTCTGAATGTCATTTGCTTTGAAAAACTTTTTTTTTCTTTTTGGCATTAAAATGCTCTGTGCTAGCAACTTCTTCCACCCTCCTAAGCCTCCCAGGCATTAAGCAAGACATAAAGCAACAGGCAGCAAAAACAATGTAGCAAAGTTCATTTTCCTCCAAAATTTTCTCTTCTTTACTCTTTCTTAATTAGCTTATTGATGAAAGTGTACCCAGTATTCCGCTTAACCAGGCAGCTTTTCTCCAACTGAGATTAATGTCCTTGTATTTAACCCCAGTGATATCAAATATTGGGCCAATCTAAATTATCCTATTTTGTCCTGCTGTCTTTAGTACAGTCTTCCTTCACTAAGGTGAGACCTGGGTAAGGGAGAGAGTGAGTAAGAAATGACTAAACAGCTCAAATTTGGGGGACTTTGAAGCAACTTTTCTCCATAAACCACAATATGACCACAGTGGACACTGCCCTTCCATTTTGGCTTAATTCCTTTATTTTATAGATAAAACTTCTGCTAACTCCTAACCCATTGCCTTTTGACATACATACGCTTATATTTGGCAGGGGTAAGATGTAGTGACTGTCTCCAAGTATAAGAAATATGTTCAGAATTTTTTAAAAAATATATCATATTGGAAGGAGAAAACTCAATTTTTGCTTAAGACATTTGTTGTAGAACAATGCAACAGATTAAAGGTAGCTCGCAAAGCAAGGCAACATTTCTTACCTGCTATTTTTTTTTTCTCCAAATTCTTCTACACAGGTCCAGACAGATGGGCTACGTTTCCTTTCTATTAACTGAGGAGACAGAGAAGAATTGAGGACTGAAACATGCCATCACTGTCCTGAATGTACTGAAATCCTAACAGCTTTAGCTGAAAAAATGTCCAAAGTAGGCAGGGAAAATTAAAATAGGACAAATTCCAAAACTGTCTATGCCAGAGTCTCAAGTCAGGCAGGGAAAACTGGTTCCTTGAAGGTGGTCAAAGAAACAAGCAGAGTGACCTAAACCCTGTTCCAGCAGGTTCCAAGTACTTGGGGATGGAGTAACCCCTTTCCTTTATTCATCTACATAGGTCCATGAGCCATGAGAGCATGACTCTCCATGGGAAGCTCCTCAATACAAGACCCCTAATTGCATCACGTAACTCCTTTCTCAGGGGGCAAAAATCTAAAGAATCTGAAGTGGTGAGTCTATATTTTAATCAAATTCTGAGGACAGCCTTGAAGAAGAGTCCTGCATGAAGAACAGCACAAGAAGCAAAGGGTCAGGCAGGCGTGGGTTTGAATCTGGTCCTCACTTTCTGGTGAAGTGACCTGTGTCATGAACATCTCTGTGCCTTAGCACCATCTGCTTCAGGAGAGTTTGAGGATTAAATGAAAGAGCGGGCGATCCAAGGAAGGAATAGAAAGCCGGGCTCAGAATAGGTGCTCAGCCGTGATGATGTCATAGCTGCACTGGCCAGGGAGCAGAAACCCTGGAGATGCCCACTGCAGATGGCCAGGGGAGTGGAAGTGCTATAAGGAAAGGAATTCCCAATCTCAAAGGTCCTATTCAAATTAGAAAACAGCTTCAAGATACAATGCGAGAAAAGTCAAATGGTCTTCCTTTAGTGCCTGTTACAAGGCACAGCTGAGCTGCATGGAAAATTACTTGCAAAGTTCTCAAGGAGTTATGCCACTTAGTAACTGTTAGTTATCCAGCATTTGAGTTTTGATGTCTTCATCCCCCAAATGGGGGATAATAATATCTACATCACAAGAGTTGCTAGGGAAGCTAAAATGAGCTAGTGTGAGGAAACACGTATGACGCACTCACCAAGAGCTTCAGACATGCTACCTTAAATTATATGATAAGCAAAAGTACTAAGTATAATGCCTGGAACATAGTAAGTACCTAATAAACTGTAGGTATTAAGGAAATGTTGCTGGGCAAAGAAAGACTTTCTAAAGAAGAATTTCCAAGAAAGAAGATACCAGTTGGGAAGCATAAGATGCATTTGGGAAAAGAAAAGTTGAGTAATTGCTAGGTGTGACAATCTCAAAACTTTAAAACTGTTACAAATAAAAGCCTACATCACTCCCAGAAGATAGCTCCGAGTTGTTATTTTCATCCTTAATGTTTAGGCATTTCTGAATTGGAGAAGCAGTGCCAGGATTCCAGTACATACCAAGAAGTGATGACAACACACTGGCGCGTGTAAACTGTCCTGCGGACATGCCAGAAGCTGGCGCTCCCTGTCAGCACCCGCCTGCAGCTTCTCTGTGGCCGCAGCTCAGTCTGCCGTCATACAGATGGTCTTCTCTAGCGTGGCTATGCCCCTCAACGGGCGGCCAGGGTTAGGGTTCCCTTTATTCTCTCTTTGTGCCTTTTCTTGGCACCACTTCGACATAGCGCCCACGAGCCAGCCTGTGAATGTGCACTGTCTGGGTAAGGTGTGGCCTTTCTACAGTGTACAGTCCTTCTGTCTCTAAAACCAGGGAGCTCAGATGGTTAGAGCCAATGAAGTGACTTGAAAGAAATTTTTAAAATAAGCCATCAGTCTGGACCTGTGTAGGTGAATGAAGGAGAAGCACTTTTTAGTTGGGGGAAAAGTATACTTCACATTTGGTATTATTAACCATTGCTGACTTCCATAATGTATTTCAGCTGAAAGAAACATGATTATTATTATTATTCAAAAATCATACTTATTAGTAAACTTTTGGCCTGTCTCCGAGGTGGATTTCACATTCAAAATAGAGTCTTTACCACATTGCTAACTTGTTGATTCAGTTTGTCAATAATATAGACACTTCATTCAAGAAACTTACTGTGATATAACTACCTGGAACCCAGGGGTTAATCAAGATTTGTGGGGCCTGGGTCCCATCTACTACAGGAAATCCTGCATAATGAATGCATGTAAAATTATGAATAAAAAATTGCTAGGACCCCTCCCAAGACCAGGTCTATGCAAGCAAGAAGCCCTCCAGCCTAAACCTCAGTCAACTCATGGTAAATCCATCTCAGCTTGGTTTTTTTAAACAAACGTATTTAACTCTGGAAAAATATTGTCTCAACTCATAAATCCCAGCAAGGTAATAGCTAATCAAATGACTTAACTTGAGGGGTGGTATTCTCTTTTAGCAACTTGCCTTTGGGAAGAGACAAGTTTATATTTCAACAATGTTTATATTTCACCATAGCAAATATTACTTGGAACAAATTAGCTTTGTCTATTAGAAAACTTTGGCTCAAAGCAAAGGAGTCCAGCCCCCAGTGAATATTGTGACAATCTTTTGAAAGTAACTGTGAATTAAGTTTCAGGAGCACAATTCTATTCCAATCATGACACGAGTATTAGTTTATTTCCAACACCACTTAGCTCTTATTCTTTCATTACCTTTTCCTGTCATGAGATGAACACAGAAACTCAAGATGAACGAGCTGGATGTCTTCCAACCAACTGCCCATTCCCTACTATGCCAGTTCAGACCCGTCACCACTATGCCAGTTCAGACCTGTCACCACCAGCAGGGGCAAGTGCTGCTCTGGTAGGTTTCCCCATTAACACCCATCTTCCTCCTTACAGTAGGAGTTTTTGGGGACCAAGACCCTATTCTAGCCTTCTTTGCATCAACAGTATGTGTACTGATGCACAGGAGACATGTTACTCAGCACGTGTTTCTGAATGAATTCATTAATTTTTTTAACGGTGAATGTTATTTATTTATTTATATAATAGCTTATTATTACATCACTGTGCATTTTTTCATCTCAGTTGTACAAATTCATTAATTTTTACCAATGGTGATTCCACAACTTTTTGATGAGTTTTTCTTCTGTGGCTTACATAACTACACCGAAATAGAGTCTTATAAAGGACTCTTGGTGTTATACAATGATCAGTAAAGATGATGAGGTGAAGAGCACATTGACACAACTGAAGTTTCTCGGTGGAGAGCCCTACTTGGCCTGCTCTCTGGCATGTTTGTGGGAGGAAAGCCGAGCATCAGTATTCCTTTTCCAAATTAGGCTTCAGCAAATTAGTGAGTAGAAAGGGGAGGCATCAGCTGGGCTTCTGCAGAAACTCTTAATCCAGCTTTCAGAGACACCCTGAACATGTTCATATAACCTGAAGGAAACCATGAAAACTGGATATCTGAACCACAAGACAGGTAGAACTATCTTTTCCAGTGTCAGGTCTAAAGCAGATCTCTACCTTGGGACTAAAGTCCCCCTCTAGCCTAATGACTGAACATACCCATAATGATTTCCTGTGTCACAGAGAAAGCACAGATTTTTTGTTGTTGTTGAAAGGCAAGAAAGTACATGGGATTAAGCTGCAGTAATGTGTTTTCTTTATGAATATTCCACACCTCAAAGGCTCCTATTGTTCAGTTTTTAAAAAATGTTCTTGGTGGGTCTTCCCTGGTGGTGCAGCGGGTTAAAGCACAGCACTAAGAAGCTAACGCCACTTTAGCATGAGTTCCCTCCCTGCCCCGGAGCTGACCCACATGGTGTGGCAGACCTCTCCTGACCCGCCCGCTGCTCCCCTCAGCAGTGTACTTCATCAGTCGGCCTGTTCTGCTTCCCGCTCTTACTCTGGTGAATCCTCTCACTGCCCCTGCACCTCTGGCCTGTACCCCAGTTCTGTATGCACAAATAAAGAAATCTTTAAAGAAAAAATGTTCTTGGTGATTTGGGAGAAAACGTTCCTGTGGTGGGTGTTCAGGAATTCTTTCTGCTTTGCCAAGTCAAAGGAAGAATCCATGTCTGTTCCTTGGAGATTTTTGTGCTAAACTTGATTCTTTGTGGCTCTATGTTGCATACGTACAAGCAGTCATGAACTTTACACAGGAGGAGGAATCAAAGTTAAATTCAAAATGGCGTTTCAAGGGGAATACACATATTACAGGCGCCATCTCTGGGATCCCCAGATCAGTGCCGCTCTGGTGCCTGTCATTGACCAAGGCTCCGACGGCAGGAGGGAAAGCAAAGCATGTCACCTGAGACCATCTCTTGGCCTCTTTGTACCTTAGTTTCCTCATTTGTAAAAAATGAATGGACTTGAAGACATGATTTTCAGAATTCACATTGGATTTATACTCAGATAACCAATAATGGTATGATGTTTCTACACACAGTTTGTTACATGTACTCAGCTTCTACTTTACTTACAGCTTATGTAAAAACTGCATTCCATGCCAGGCCTGAAATGTTCCAAAGCTCAGTTCTGTGAGTAAATTGCAACCAAGATTTCTGAGAAAAAAAAAAAAAGAAAAATTATATTCTTTTAGAACATGTGTCCTTTGGCAGGAATTCTAAGTTATGTGTGATGAAGTATAACCCCAATACTTTCTCCATGCACTAAAGAAATCTCGTGGTAGAAGATATTTGCTTGTGATCTATACTGTCATGTTTATACATAGGTGCAATCGATATAAAATAGTAAATTCCCAGTAAATACTTTTGTTAAGTGACCTTTATTTCTGTATAACTGAGTTTCAAGACTTCAGCACTGTGGGTATTTTGGCCTGGGCCATCCCTTGTTATGGGGCAGCTTTCCTGCACTCTGCAGGGCATTTTGCTGCATCTCTGCTCTCTGCACTCTAAGGCCAGGGCCGTTATCAGTTCCGACAAGACATTGCCAAATGTCACCTGGGTACTAAGTCACCCTGGTTGACTGTTGTTCTAGAATGATTCAGCCTAATCTGTAATTTTCACACTAATCTTTATTAGAGACAAAAAAAAAATTTTTTGGTAGATAATTTTGGTAGCTTTCTACTAATAAAAATTTTAATATTTAAAAATGAATAACAATGAGGTTTGTAACTAACTTTTGTAAACACCCCAGATATAATGAAGTTATATTTGTAACTTACATAAACTGCAAGAAAGGAAGTGGTTCAAATGTACGCCTTTCAATAGACTGTATTTTATTGCAGGACAAATCTCTAGGAAAAGTAAAAGGAAAGTATTGCCTCAATTAGCTACTAGGTATCTGATTTGTAGGAATAACTAGTAGAGGTCAGAGTGATAATATCGAATGAGTAGCTCCTCCCTAAACTTTAAACCTTAGGAACTGAAATTTGAACCTTCTGGGGCCCTGAAAACCCTGTCTCATCTCTCCCACCTTCATAATCTTCGTTAAATAAAATATAGAACTATAACTTTTAGTAGATTTTGGAGGTTATCTTTCCTGATAGCAGAAGGGTTGACTAGCTGATCTTTTGTTTTTATTAATTTCTATGAGCTCAAAGTTTTAAAACTCTATATATAATTATTATTTCCACTATTAAAAGGAACATTCTTACATTTATACCTTGTTGGTTTAGTGATATTTTTCTGGGTCAATTCAATACCAGAAGAAATAAAAGATAACCTTTCACATAACTTGAAAGAAAGTTACTCCTCTGATTTATACATAACTTTGAACTAATTCACTATTACACTTTCCATCATATTAATAGAACTTCATGTTTTGGCTTTACATTGTCTTAATAGTTCATGAACTTCATTGCTTCCCTTGTACAGTAGCAGGGCAGCAGAAAACGACAGGCACTAGATTTCTATTTTAAACATCTATTACCTTTGACTATAGTTGACTCTCCTATTTCTATTGTTTCCAGCTTAGTCCCTCACTTTCCACCGAGGTGGGTGTCACCTCTAGGCTCTGCCGTGCTAATCCATGCTCACACAGTTACCAGATTAACCCTCGGAAGTAGTTCTCAATACAGCCTCGCTGGAAAAGAGATCACTTGGGAACTTAGTACTACGCATACTTCAGCCCTACTGTGAAATGGCTGAATTAGTCACTATGGGGGTGGGAACTATATTCAGGGAATCCATAGTTGGGGGTAGGGTGTGTCCTACAGCACCTTTGTGATAACATGGTAGTCAGGCTATAAGCATTTCTAATTATACCAGTTAATCATCCTTATAAACATTACTTTTAATACTGGCATAAAAATTCCTGCATTAAAAACCTTAACACCAGTCTGCTCACTTGGTAACTTACTATGTTCTTGATAATACTATTTATGTGATACATCTGCTTAATCAAATATTTCATATTTGTTAATTTAGATTAATTTGGAATTCTGGCATTCAAATTAAGGTGTTCTACCAGGGGAGAAAATAATAACGATCAACTATATACCAGAGACATTTTACAGGGGTGGAATGGGGAAGGGATCAAAAAGGGGGGGAGGGAACAAGTGTACTGGACTATGTTGATGGCACGCGGGTGATTTGGTGACAGGAAGCCCACGGGGATTACAACTGAGATGGGAAAAGGCAAACAATGATATAGAAATAAACTATTATATTATTTTTAAAAAGAAAGAAAAAAAATAAATATAAAACAAGTTTTTTTCAAATCTTATCTGTAAATGCCAGACAGTAAATAATCAAGCTTTGCAGGTCATACATGATCTCTGTTGTGTGGCCTTCTGTTTCTTTTACAGACTTTTTTTTTTACCATATAAAAACAGTTCTTAACTTGTGAACAATATAAAAATGAACCATGGGTCATGGGATTTGACCCACGGGTCAAATATAAACATCAATATGAGCAGATGGTTTATGAACAGTTACATAATTAGGTTCATATGGCTGTTTCTAGCTGCTCAGATCTCATTGCTATTTTTCCTCTCTAACTGAATTTTTTTCTGTCAATATCTTGTCTATATAATTAAAAATGCTGCAAATGCATAAGAATTACTTAATGCTAGAGATCAGCTGAGACCCTTCACAGACTGACACAACTGTAGAATTTTATTACTGGAAGAAATGGTAAAGATTATTAATTTGAATTCCTTATTTTATAAATAACTAAAAACTCAAAAAGATGATTAACAACTTACAAATACTGGAGGGATAGCAGGCCTTCAAATGAATCCTTGTGTAATTCAGTCAAATGATTTTCACTGATAATCCTGAAAAATGAAAAGATTACTTCTGGATCCAAATGAAAAAAAGTATTTACTACACGGGATCCATGACTACATGTGGGGGAAACCTGAGTATGTGGGACACCCCTAAAGCTAGGGATGGTGACCTCTGCCTGTTTTAACTCAAACCTTTCTTCTCATGTCCTCCTTTGCGTCCATCTCCATCTGTCTCTCTCACACGCACACTGCTATTCTCCCCAACCAATAGGATATTTAAAGTCGTCTATCTACTACCTAGATCAAAAAGTCTGTTAGACCCAAGCTCTGGGTGGCCATTTCTCCTTCTTTCCCCAAACATACTATAGAAGCCCCATACAGAACTAGCTCGGGGCTACAAATGAAGCGATTTGATATTTTTCCCCATTAAATTTTTTGAAAAGTGCAATGCTTATTGCAGCAGGAGCAACCTAATGCTCGTTGACAGAAGACTGGGTAGGGAGATGTGGTGTACTGACACCATGGAGTACTATTCAGCACCAGGAAAAGACGAAATGTTGCTATTTACAGCACAATAGCGTGAATTTGAGGGAATCATGTGCAATAAATCAAGTCAGAATGACAAAGACAAGTATTTTGGGCATTTACCAAACAGATGATTGGAAAAAGTATTTCATTTTGTATAAAGATGGTCATTAATAAACAACACTGAGGGAGAGAAAACTGTCAAGGGATAGAAGGGGTGGTGGCGGTGAAATATTTTGAGAAAATGTACCTAAAATGAACACAGCTTAATAATCATAAAACAAAGGCCTCCATGAGTTCATCCATGTCAGGAACGAATGCTGCAGGCTTCCCAGTAGCCCCTGCGTGCCCCTTCCCAACCACAACCTTCTCTGACCCTGAAAGGTAATTACTTCTCTTACCTTACCTATCTTAACTGGTAGTAACGCCCTTGTTTTTAAACATGTACCTCTACTTATCATCTATAAGCCATAAACAGCATAGTTTAGTTTTGCTGCTTCTTGAACTTCATGTAAACGAAGTCATTTATGCATTATTCTCTACGCTGCTTTCATCAACATTCTGCAAAATATATTGTTGCATTAGCTAAAGTTGGTTCATTTCCCTGCCTGCTACCCATGTAGCTAAGTCACAGAGACAGGTAGAGAGCTGAATTTCTTAATCTACTTTAATTATTTAAAGTGTTTAATTTAAAAATGGAAATG
Organism: Condylura cristata; assembly: GCF_000260355.1. Taxonomy (NCBI): domain Eukaryota; kingdom Metazoa; phylum Chordata; class Mammalia; order Eulipotyphla; family Talpidae; genus Condylura; species Condylura cristata. Next base: position 1,047,033 of record NW_004567118.1, on the reverse strand, counting down.
ATGCAGTTATTTGAAATTAAGTGTATTTGCAACAATTTGGGTACGTGATGCTACTTTTTCAACTGTAAATGTTATGAAATCTGAATATAGATCAATTCTTTTTGACAAAAAATTAAGTAACCATATTGAAATTTCAATTAGTATGGAAAAATAATATAAACTCATTAGCAATTTTATCCTCTGTACATGTAATGATATATTACTAATGCATATAAAAATACATATTGAAAGTTTTTGATATAAGGATTAAATAAATATATCAATATATTTTTTCCATCTATTTATTCCTTTATTTTTTAAGAGGCTACCAGAAAATTTAAGATCTTGATATGGCTTGTATTATGTTTCTAGCGAGCTGGATTCTGCTGTGCTCATTCTACTGTTGGTGGACAATAAGATTCTTGTAGGTTTTAGCTAACACTATGAACATCCTTGAGCATGTAGCCTGATACATATTTGCTTGCATTTCCCTAGAATATAATAGGGGGACAAAGCTGTTTTCCTGCTAGTGACAGACTGAAATATGCCAACTCTCTACCTGTCCAGCCTCCACCAAAAATCCCTAAGAATGATAGAAAAAATATAATAAAAAAATCCACAACTTTAGCTTAATGCATAGGAACAGCTCCAAGAATTGCTTTCTCACCAGAAATGACCAGGGGGAAGTGCAGGGTGACTGGCTGGGCTGTGTAGTAGGCCCGTGAGCAGCACATCAACCCCACATGCTTCCTCTTTGGACAAGGCAGCCAAAGATGCCTCCTCCAGGCAGGGGCAGTTGGCGTTAGAAAGGATCAGGGTGTGCATGCCCCGACTAGCCGCTAGAAGCACCTCCCACCTCTTGTTTTCAGGGACATCAGTCAGGAATAGAGGCCCCAGGAGTTCATTTCATACCTTTTCTTGAGCAGAAACAGAATTTGAACTACAAAAAAGAATCACACTTAGGAATGAATCAACTCAAGATTCTTTGTAAATTCTCCAGAGATGAGATCTTGGTCTGTTTTGTTCTTGGGTCTGGACCCTTAATACATAAAGCAGCTCTTGGCACATAGTAAGTATTCTATAAATATATGTTGAATGAATTCAGAAAGTTAGAGTATCAATTTTCAGATATACTACTCTCACTTAAAGCACATCATCTATTATCACTCATGAAGATAAGTAGAGATTATAGGAGAATTGTCTTTCTTTTCCACTACATTTGTGACTCAGTTCTTTGAGACAATAACCCTACAAGAATTTCATAAAAGTTAAGGGCCCTTTCCTAGAAAACTATACTTTCTTGAATACATGCAAAGGTGTGCATCCAATTTCAACATTTGGGGATCATCCTTTTAGGGGAGGCATCCATTAACAGAATGAATAGAATTCAGGGCACCAAACTTAGAGGGGAAATAAAATTTTATCTCTCTCTCACAACTTCAAATACATTTTATTCCAGTGTGAATGTAGGCAACAAGCCACAATAGATTAACATCTGGTCTCCAATAGAAATCACCTATTTTCATATATTTGTTACAGATACCACAACTTGGAAGTTACAAGGCAGTTCATATTTTATACAGCCCTACCACTGCAATCTGTTACTGTGTAAAAAGAAGATTTACTATGATATTTATTACTTATCACCACATTTAAAGAATATATTTTGAAAACTGTATTTCAATAGAATTGTTTCCTATATATTAACTTATTATGCATCTAAAAACATTACCCTAAGCTTCTAGAGATCACCAAAAAGATCTATAGTGGGGGGAAAATAAAAGTTAAACCCTGCCCTGGGGAACTATGGCGCCCTGATTTAGTAAACTCTGCCATACAGGTATAAATAAATCTCAAATTCAGACATCTTGAAGCTTCACTAGACTCATGTTATAGTCTCCCATGTTTTTTTTTTTTAATGCATGTTTTCTAAAAATTAACTTTCAAGCTTCAAAATTCTTACTCAAAATAAGGATTTTACAATGCAGTTAGGGTGATTTTTTTTTTTTTTGGTATTCATATTTAGAGAAAATTTACTCACAGTTTCTCAGCCCAACGGTATGAGTTCCATATATTTTCATCAATGTAAGAAATAGAGTTTCCTTGGAAATTTCTGTGAAGAAACACAGTTCATATCCTTGAATAGGTAGGAAAATGGACAGAATAAGTGAAAGAATCATGGCAACCTTGGGGGGAATGTTCAAACACAGAAAAGCCCAGCTTTCTAATTCCACAGCTCTCAGCTTCTCAGTCTGCACCATTAATGCAGACATGTGTAGGGCCATGCTCTTCAGAACCTGAGTTTCCCTGTCTGTCCAGTTTCTTGGGTACACAAGATAATGCCAGTTAATTTGAATATGTTATTCCCCTCCCCCGCTACTGATGTGTTTAAAATAACTCCTGTTATAAAGCAGTGAGAAAATGATAAACACTTAGACAGAAAAATGGCAAAAATTTATCATTATGAGTCAACAATGACTCATGCAACTATCAGTGCCATCTGTTGAATCTCTTGAGGTGTTAGGAGGGTAATGGCAATTACATAGCAGAGGGACTAATGTGGAAATATCTTAGACATTGCATAATGAAAAGGACAAATCAAGTAACGCCTTGATGGGAAAAATGCAAAGGAAAGAGACTGGAAGGAAGCATATTCCATAATGCTAACAGGAATTATCTTATGGGGGTGAGGGAGGGTGGGATGGAATTTTCATATTTTACCTTGTACACTTCTTTGACATTTTTCTAACAGTGAAAAATGTCCCCATAAATGACATGTCAAATGTCTGAAGTTTGGTTTCAACCACTAACTGAGAACAGCAACAGTTTACCTATTTGGTTTATGGGCATATTTTTCAGAGCATCCAGATAAATGAGAAGCGGTACCTGTCTGCCCATGTGCTCAGCAGACATTTCCACTCAACCAGAGAAGTCTTCTGGCCGATTTACACTCACCAACAGATATGTCTAAAACTCAACTCATCTTTAAACTGGGCTTTTCCCCCCAATTGCTGTACTGCCACTACTTATACCACCAGCACTGTCATCATCCAGAATAGAAACCTGAGTCATTTGATTTTTCTTTCCTTTTCCCCCAACTCTAGTCAGTTACTAAATCCTTTTGGCTCTCTGTCTAGTACTTTCAGGATTTCCTGTCTACTAGCACACTCGCTCTGATTCACCCCTTTCTCACTTAACTCCTAGGCTTTGCTACAGCATTCTTCTGGTCTCCTTGAATCAAGCTTTCCTTTCTAGCTTACTCTACTAATAAATTCTTTAAAATCCCACCTTTTAATTTGTTGAGCTAGTGTTAGTTATATCACTGTATTTGGGGACCAGAGGACCCCCCCACACCCTTGTTTTCATCTTTGGTCTTCTTTGAAAACTTTCAGTAGTTCTCCATGTCTCAGAATGTAACTTTCAAACCCCTTTAGATGATACTCAAGATTTTTTATAATAATTTTTCATTACTTCATAATCCATTTCCTTACAACTTAATTGTTTATTAAAGCCTGATCATTCCTACAGCTTTGCTTTTGGTTAGACTATATTCTCTCTATTTAACAAATCACAGTTATTCTTTAAGTTCTGGCCAAAGTTTTAGCTCCTCTATGCTGTTTCCCTGACCTTCACACTCCGATTATAGGCTCTGGTGAATTAAAAGCATCAATAGTCTTTATCTCTTCTAGTACTTCCTTTATAGACATATTCCCTCACTTCTGACTTATCACTGTCATATTCTAGAGACAATATCATACTTGCAACTCCCACACTACTTAGCCTTGGGCTGGGCATAAAATAGGTGCTACATATAAAAGTCAGAGAACAAAGGTGAATTCTGAACATAACTGAGGGGATTGGATAATAATAATAGCTAATACATATATATTACATATATACATATATCTTCTTATGTAAGGCATTGACATAAATGTTGTATAGGTATTAATGAACTCATTCAAATCCCAGAAAGATGCTATGAGGTGATAGTTATCATAATCTCCAATTTACTACAGATAAAACATAAAGCTAACAAATGACAGATCAGGGTTCAGACTGCTGGCTCCAGAATCTCTACTCTTAACCACTTGGCAGTATTACCACTAATAAAATGGGGAGGACAGAATACTGCAATAAAGAGGAAGAAACAAAAATGAGAGGAGAGTAGAAGTTAAGGAATGAAATCATGGGGCTAAAAAATGGATGAGGGAGTAAGAGTAAGAGCAATTACAAGTTAGACTAGTGAAGGGGGATAAAAATGAGGAAAACAAAAGGTAAAAGCAGTTAGTCAGTGTGGGCTGGGGAAAGGAGGAAGGCCAGAAAGTTTGAGGAAAGGTTGCCAAGTCAGGCAAGAATGAGGAGAGTGAATGAGAGGCAATCCTTACAAGGTGGTGAAGGTGCCATTGTAGGTGTTGGGCTCTGGCACAGGCACTCTGCGGAGTCTCCGCTTTGGGCTGAGACCAGCACATGAAAGTGTCTCATCTTTGCAGGTACAGAGTTCACATATATTGATGTGTGTAGTGGCATTCTGTCCTGGTTGGTTGGTAAAATTCATGTGTCCCCTTCCTTGCTCATATAAATCCTGAGCTACTGCAAGGGCAAACACTGTCTCAGTTGATTCTTGTTGCTGAGTTGCAGGAAATTCCATGTCCACAGGTAGAATAGTGGCTTGGTTTGTATGTTGACTCTGAGGAGTTATAATCTTCTTTTGGACTGTAGAATGTCCAGCTTTCATAATATGCTCTGGAGTTATGGTGAGGTTCAAATGATTATCTGTTGCATGGTGTGAGGTAGAATGATGACCTTGATCTTGACCTGAAGTTGGAACTGTCACCTCCTGAATGAATGGCTGCTCAACTAGAGCTTCTTTAGGTGGTTCTAGAGAGTGAGCTGAAGTCTTCTTCATGATGGGAGAAGGTTCAACCTCTGCATAGAATCCTGCAGTCGTGTTAATTTCCAGACTTTCAGGCTGAACTGTTGCATACTGACTCTGAACCTGCTCTGATTGTGGAAGTATCACTTCAGGTTGCTTTAGGGAAGTTGTAGTCTGTTGCAGGACTATAGAAGGTTCAGCTTCTGTAGTATATTCTGGAGTTATGGGGAGCCCCAGGTCCAAAGGATGATCTATGACATGGTATGAAGTAGAATGCAGAACTTGATCTTGACCTGAAGTAGGAACTGTCACCTCCTGAATTAATGGCTGCTCAACCACTTCTTTAGAAGGTTCTGGAGGGTGAAATGTCACCTCTTGAATTAATGACTGCTCAACCACTTCTTTAGAAGATTCTGGAGGCTGAGCTGATGTCTCCTGCATGATGGGAGAAGGTTCAACCTCTGCACTGGACTCAGCAGACATGGTACTTTCTAGATTTGAAGGTTGAACTGTTGTATGCTGACTCTGAACCTGCTCTGGTTGTGGAACTATCACTTCAACTTCTTGTGGAGGAGCTGTGGTCTGTTGCAGGACTGTGGAATGTTCAGCCTCTGTAGTATGTTCTGGAGTTAAGGTAAGCCCCAGGTCCAAAGGTTGAACTGTGACACTGGATGACAACGAATGCTGAACTTGATCCTGATTTGGTGTTGGAACTGTTGCCTCCTGGTGTACTGGAGACTGAGCTACAATAACATCGTTAAGTGGCTCTGGAGGTTGATTTGGGGTTTCCTGAATAAGTGGAGAAAGTTCAATTTTCTTACTGGCTTCTGGAGTTATGCTAAATTCCAGGCCCACAGGTTGAACAGTGACTTCACTCAAGATTGGATACTGAGCCTGAACCTGCTCCACGTGTGGAAGTGGCACCTCAGTGTCCTCTGGAGAAGTTGTTGTCTGCTGTGAGGTTGTAGGATGTTCAGCCTCCACAGGATGTTCTTGAGTTATGTTAAGCCCCATGTTCAAAGGAGAAATTGTGACGTTGAGCAATGGATCCTGACCTTGATCCTGTTCTGGAATTGATTCCTCACTTTGGAATGGAGATAGTGGATCTGGAAGTTGAGTTGTGGTCTCCTGCGTGTCTGGAGAAATTTCAGCCTCCTTACTGGGTTCTGAAGTTATGTTCAGTTCCAGGTCCAAAGGATGTAATGTGACTTCACTCAAGGTTTGATGCTGAGCCTGAGCCTGCTCTGGATATGGAAGTGGCACTTCAGGAGTATTCTTCTGGATGATCGTAGAATGTTCTTCCTCCATACTAGCTCCTAGGGTTATGCTAAGCTCTAGGCTAAGAGGTTTAACTGTGACACTGGGAAAGTTTGAATGCTGAGTTTGACCCTGTCCTGAAGGTGGAATTGCAATGTCATCAAGGACTGAAGGTTGAACTGGGGTCTGCTGGGCTGGAGGAGTTTCTACCTCATTAGCGGGCTCCAGAGAAGTTGGAAACTCCTGTTGGTTTGGAGGTTCCATCTCTGTATTGGGCACTGAAGAGAGAGTAGGAGAAACTTGCAGATCTGGAGAGGATTCCACCTTTTCAGGGGTCTCTGGAAGCTGTATTGGGTACTCCTTGGGGGCTAGAGAGAATTCTGTCTCATGTGGCTCAGGTTGAGCTGCAGCTTCCTCCTGAACTAAAGATGTTTCAACCTTCTCAGGGAGTTCTGGAGGCTGAGATAAGCCCTGCAGTTGAGTTAGAGAAGATTCTACTTTCTTGGGGGGCTCTGGAAGCTGATATGGGGTTTCTTGCTGGGATAGCGAGCCTGATTTATCAGGGGACTCAGAAGATATAGTTGGATCCACCTGAGTAACTGGAGATTGAGATGGAGTCTCTTGCTGGGTTGGAAGTTTGACCACTTCAGTGGGCTTTGGAGGATGAGCTAACATTTCCTGTTCAGCTGCAGATGGTTCAGTCTTTGTAGGGGGTTCTGGTGGCTCATCTAGGGGCTCCTGTTGGACAGAAAAACCTCCTGTGTTCTCAGGGGGATCTGGAGTCTGAGCTATAGCCTCTTGTTGGTCTGGAGAAGACTCAACCTTTTCAGGGGACTCTGGAAGTTGGGAAAGGGGTTGAGACTGTTCAGGGGGAGCTGGAGGTTTAGCAGGGTCATCCTGATGCAATGGAGAATTGTTAGCTTCCTTAGTAGGCTTTGGAGTTATGGTGACTGTCAGAACCATGGGTTTGGCTGTGGATTTAGGAAACACTGGATGCTGAGCTTCACTTCCAGGTTGAGCTATAACATTCATAAGGGGCTCTGTAACAGGTGGGCCTTGGTGATCTGGCGGTCTGGTTCCCTCACTGGGCTCTGACTGTTGAGTTGGGTCCTCCTGCTGAACTGGAGAAAACCCTACACCCACTTCAGGCAGAGCTGCGTCCTCCTGTTGGTGTGGAGAATGTTCAACTGTTTCAGAGAGGACTGGATGAGGACCTGGAACTTCTTGTTGGACTGACAAAGTTTTCAGCTGTTCAGAAGACATGTCAAGCATATTTGGGATCTCTTGTTGGGGGAACTCTTCAACCTCATCAGTGAAATCTGGAGTTACTGTAAGTACCAAAGACAGAGGCTTGATGGTGACATCAGGCAATGTTGGAAGCTGAGCTTTATCTTGACCTGTAGAAACTTCCTCCACGTGCTCTGGAGCATGAACTCCAACTTCTTCATTAGAGTGTTCTGATGTTTCTGATGTCTGAACTGGTGTCTCCTGTTGGGTTGGAGAAGGTTCAGCCTTCTCAGAGGTCTGTGGGAGCTGGGCTGGGACCTCTTGTTGGGGTGAAGTTTCCATAGGTTGAGCCTCATTCTGAATTGGAGAAGGTCCCACCTCTGTAGAAGTTCCTACTGTTATGGTAACCTTAACTTCTGCAGGTTTGACAGTGGCCTTGGTTAAGTTTGAATGCTGACCATGATGGTGACCTGGTGAAGCTACCTCATGATGCTCTGGAGGTTTAGCTAGCTTCTTCTGCTGGGTTGGAGAAGGTTTAGCTTCTCCAGAAGGCTCATAAATTTGATCTGGTTGCTCCTCCTCACTAAAAGGCTTAACCTCTGGAGATTCTGGAGGCTTAGTTGAGGCATCCGGCTGGGTTAGAGAAGGTTCTGTCTCCTCAAGGCGCTCAAGAGGCTGAAGTGGGACCTCCTGCTGGGCTGCAGAAGATTCAATATCTATACTAGGCTCAGAAGCTATGCTAACTGTAACACTGGGCAAGTTTGAATGAGTTTGATGCCGACTTATATGTTGAGTTAATCCTTCATTACTTGCTGGCACTTGAGTTAATTCATTAGGATACTGTGGAATCTCAGTTGGAACCTTCTGATAGACTGCAGGTTCCACCTCTTCAGAGGGTTGTGCAGGTGGAGCTGGCGCCTCTTGATAGGCTGGAGAAGTTTCAACATAATTAGTGACCTCTGGAGTTATGGTAACAGTCACAACCACAGGCTTAGCGGTGACAGTGGGCAAGTTTGAGGGCTGAGGTGCATTTTCACTTGAAGATGGAACATTTCCCTCATCAGGTGCTGATGGTTGAGCTCCAACCTCTACAGATGATTCTGGAGGCTGTGCCAGGGCCTCCTGAGAGTTTGGAGTGGGTTCTACTCCCTCAGGAGCCTCTACAGCCTGAGCTGGAGCTTCCTCCTGGACCGGGGCAGGTTCCACCTTCTCAGGGCTCTCTGGAGGTTGAGCCTGTGCCTCCTGCTGGGTTGGTGCAACCTCACTAGTGATCTCTGGAGTTATGGTAACAGTCACAACCACAGGCTTAGTGGTGACAGTGGGCAAATTTGAGGGCTGAGGTTCATTTTCACTTGAAGATGGAACATTTCCCTCATCAGGTGCTGATGTTTGAGCTCCTCCCTCTGTAGATGATTCTGGAGGCTGTGCCAAGGCCTCCTGAGGGTTTGGAGGAGGTTCTTCCTCCTCAGGAGCCTCTACAGGCTGAGCTGGAGCTTCCTCCTGGACCGGGGTAGGTTCCACCTCCTCAGGGTTCTCTGGAGGCTGAGCCGGTGCCTCCTGCTGGGTTTGTACAACCTCACTAGTGATCTCAGGAGTTATGGTAACAGTCAGAAACACAGGCTTAGTGGTGACAGTGGGCAAGTTTGAGGGCTGAGGTGCATTTTCACTTGGAGTTGGAACATTTTCCTCATTTGGTGCTGATGGTTGAGCTCCAACCTCTACAGATGATTCTGAAGGCTGTGCCAGGGTCTCCTGAGGGTTTGGAGGAGGTTCTTCCTCCTCGGGAGCTTCTACAGGCTGAGCTGGAGCTTCCTTCTGGACTGGGGCAGGTTCCACCTCCTCAGGGTTCTCTGGAGGCTGAGCCAGTGCCTCCTGCTGGGCAGGAGTTATGGTAACAGTCACAACCACAGGCTTAGTGGTGACAGTGGGCATGTCTGAGGACTGAGGTTCATTTTCACTTGGAGATGGAACATTTCCCTCATCAGGTGCTGATGGTTGAGCTCCAACCTCTACAGATGATTCTGAAGGCTGTGCCAAGGCCTCCTGAGGGTTTAGAGGAGGTTCTTCCTCCTCAGGGGCCTCTACAGGCTGAGCTGGAGCTTCCTCCTGGACCGGGGCAGGTTCCACCTTCTCAGGGCTTTCTGAAGGCTGGGCCTGTGCCTCCTGCTGGGTTGGTGCTACCTCACTAGTGATCTCTGGATTTATGGTAACAGTCACAACCACAGGCTTAGCGGTGACAGTGGGCAAGTTTGAAGGCTGAGGTTCATTTTCACTTGGAGATGGAACATTTTCCTCATTTGGTGCTGATGTTTGAGCTCCAACCTCTGTAGATGATTCTGGAGGCTGTGCCAGGGTCTCCTGAGGGTTTGGAGGAGGTTCTTCCTCCTCGGGAGCCTCTACAGGCTGAGCTGGAGCTTCCTCCTGGACTGGGGCAGGTTCCACCTCCTCAGGGTTCTCTGGAGGCTGAGCCTGTTCCTCCTGCTGGGTTGGTGCAACCTCACTAGTGATCTCTGGTCTTACAGTAACAGTTACAACCACGGGCTTAACGGTGTTACTGGGCAAATGTGAGGGTTGAACTTCATTCTGCGTTTGAGATGGAACATTTTCCTCATTTGGTGCTGATGGTTGAGCTCCAACCTCTGTAGATGATTCTGAAGGCTGTGCCAAGGCCTCCTGAGGGTTTGGAGGAGGTTCTTCCTCCTCGGGAGCCTCTACAGCCTGAGCTGGAGCTTCCTCCTGGACCGGGGTAGGTTCCATCTCCTCAGGGTTCTCCGGAGGCTGAGCCTGTTCCTCCTGCTGGGTTGGTGCAACCTCACTAGTGATCTCTGGAGTTATCATAATAGTCAGAAACACAGGCTTAGCGGTGACAGTGGGCATGTCTGAGGGTTGAGGTTCATTTTCACTTGGAGATGGAACATTTTCCTCATCAGGTGCTGATGGTTGAGCTCCACCCTCTGTAGATGATTCTGAAGGCTCTCCTGGAGCTTCCTGAGGGCTTGGAGGAGGTTCTTCCTCCTCAGGAGCTTCTACAGCCTGAGTTTGAGCTTCCTCCGGGACAGAAGCAGGTTCTACCTCCTCAGGGTTTTCTGGAGGCTGAGCCTGTGCCTCCTGCTGGGTTGGTGCAACCTCACTAGTGACCTCTGGAGTTAAGGTAACAGTCACAACCACAGGCTTAGCAGTGACAGTGGGCATGTCTGAGGGCTGAGATTCATTTTCACTTGGAGATGGAACATTTTCCTCATCAGGTGCTGATGGTTGAGCTCCTCCCTCTGTAGATGATTCTGAAAGCTCTCCTGGAGCTTCCTGAAGGCTTGGAGGAGGTTCTTCCTCTTCAGAGCCCTCTCCAGTCTGAGCTGGAGCTTCCTGCTCGGCTGGGGCTTCCTGCTGAACTGGGTAAGTTTCAACCTCCTCAGGACTTTCTGGAGGCTGAAGCTGTGCCTCCTGCTGGGTTGATTCAACCTCATTAATGACCTCTGGAGTTGTGGTAATAACAACCACCACAGGTTTAGTGGTGACATTGTGCAAGTGTGAGCGTTGAGCTTCATTCTGACTTGCAGATGGAACATTTTTCTCACGATGCAGTTGTGGCTGGGCTGCAAACTCTGTAGATGGCTCTAGAGGATGAGTTGTGGCTTCCTGAGTAGATGGAGAAGAATCCACTTCCTCAGGTTCCTCAGTAGGCTGAGCTAAAGTTTCCTCCTGGTCTGATGGAAGTTCATCCTCTTCAGGGGAATCTGAAGGTTCATCTGGGGCTTCCTCTTCACCTACAGATAGTTCTGATTCCTCAGAAGACTCTGAAGATGCAGCTGGGGCACGCTGTGTGGTTGCAGAATTTTCAAATAGCTTAGCAACTTCTGGAGGTGTTGACTCCTGCTGAAGTGGTTCTACCTCTTCAGAGGACTCTGGATGCTGAGCTTGGGGTGAAAAAGATTCCTCGTCCTCAGGAGTTTGTGCAGGGGCTTCTTCGTGGGATAGAAGTTCACCCTCCTGAGGCTCGGGACGTGGTTCTGGGTCTCCTGTTAAGTCTGTAGGTTGGTTGTCCTCGGGATAAAGGATATCCATGCTAGTATCTAGATAATCCTGCAACTTTTGAGGCATTGGCTGATGTGTTTTTGGCAACTGGCCTGGAGTTCTAACAACTTTGGCAAATCTTGGATGCGCAGCTACATCTCTCTTCAGGAGTTCAGGGGAGAAAATGAAACTCGTTGGTCTTGAACTCTGCCTATCTAGAGGTGAAAGACGTGTTTCATAGGGTTGGTGATCTTCAGGCTGATCTAGAGCTACAGTCAGAATCTTACTTTTGAGTGGAGGAAACAAAGTTGGGGCCTGATTCTGATCCCAACCTCGCATTGGAATCATTTCTGGGGCCCTTTGATGCTGGGTCAGCTTGCTATTCACCTCCTGATGTGAAACCACAAACTGATCTGGTCCTGGCGACAGCTCTCCAACTGAATCTGTGACCAGAGTCCCAGTCAACTCCTGAGGCGGCGCCAACATCTGGGCTGGAGAGGAGGATTCCGGGTAATTAAAACCCCCTGGCTCCGCAGGGGGGGTGAGCGCTTGTGGAGATTCAGGTGGGCGATCGGAGGAGTGCGAAGACCAGGGCTCGATAATCCCTGGGGGGTCGGAGGCCAGCTGGACTGGGTCCAGGGCCAACTCCGGAGCCGCCTGGAACAGCAGCCACAACGGTTGCCACGTGAGGAGGAGCCCTGGAGCCCAGAGGCGCAGCCGGGACATGACATGCGGAGGCTCCCGGGCGCAGCGACCCAGGCCAGTGGGGCGCCGGCGCCCTGAGCGGGAGCCCAACCGTTATGGCAGCCCCGTGATGCCCGCGCACTTAGCAACCACGCGCCCCTCCCCCACTCACGCCCCACCCTTTGTTGACCACACCTTTATTTACGCCACCTTTATTAGTCTCGGGCCAAGATAAGTTCTGTGCCCCCAGAGCGAGCCCTTTTTCCAGAATCACCAAAGCACGAGCCTTCCTTCGCCCTGCCAAGAACACACCTACTTCCAGCAGGGTCTTCTTTTCCCCTTCATAGAGGCAGGATTTAGACTGCATACGTGGGTGGCCCGGGACTCCAACAGCTTGGGAGTGGGTGGGTGGGAGATTAAAGGACGTGAGAGTGGGGGGTGGGAGGCACAGAGCTTCCCAAGAGAGCCATATAGTCAGGCATCCTGGGAAATTCAAAAGTGCTGGTCCAGTTCTGGCAATCCGAACTCTTCCTCGTCAAAGCTGAAATCTGAGAGACATTCTTCTTCTCCTTGGCCATACTGCTTCCAAGACAAGTAGTTGACCTGAAAAATGAGCACGAGTTAGAGTGGGATGGGCTGGGGGAGATATTTTACATTTAGTTATTCTGAAATGAATCCATTTCTTCTAAACACTCAGTATCCATTGCTGATCATTAACTCACTATAAGATAAGAGCTAACACTGAGTGAGGATTCCAAAATTTCTGCAGGAGGGGTTTTGGGAAGTGAGCAGTTCACTCTGGAAGAGAGGATAGGAAACCAAGTAAACAAGCCATTTTATACAGGCATGGGATAACTTCCCCCATGTTCCCCTGGCTCAGCACAGCAATGAATCCAAGAAAGTAAATATGCCACTTCTCAGAAGTCTAACCTCGGTGGACACATGAAGACACTCAGGATGTTAAAGTTAGCATATTAAATAATTTTCTTGAAATACTGTAACTAGCACCCAGTTTACTTCCTTCATGGCCCCTCTTATAATCTGTTTTAGTCTTGCTTATTGTCTGACATACCTCTAGAAACTCCCAGAGTAAAGGGGCTTCACCTTATTCCCAGGGTGTGGTACATAGTAATGGTTTTTGAATGGAATTGATTCAAAGACTGGCCTCAGATGATCTGTTTCTATAATCAGGTTTTTGAAATCTTTAGCATTAGTAATGAATCTCTTCCTCTGACATCTCACAGTAAGTTAGCCTTCTTAGGACCTAAATTTGGATAAACTTGATGTTACCTTGAGTGGTTTGATTTAAGTTGAATTAAAAACATTTATTTTGCGCACACACACACACACACAAAATCATTTTTCAGACTGTAACCACCTTTTTCTTTCTTTACTTTATTCCTTTCCAAGTGATCTTTGCAACCTTGGGGTAAGCTAAATACAAAGAAGTATAGCCTCAATCTCTACGACATGACGTACATTTTTTTGCTCCCACTTTTAAACATCCCATGTGTAGTATAATAATATTTTCTTTTAGAAATTACTTTGACAATTTACTCCCTAACTCAGAGCATCCACTTGATTTATTTCCTTCAGCAAGTTTTCATACAAGACATATATGAGATGTCAGGATCTGTGTATTACACCTTATTTAAAAGTGCAATAATTTTCTAATGCTACAGCGTAGTCACTCTTAAAGTCATAGTTCCTTTCTCCCCAGATTTCTGGGGTCTTGTTTGAGGGGAGTTGAAAGGGTGTGCTTCTGAGGTCTCTTACAACTACAGGAGTATTCTGAGTGTTCTTAGTTCTCTCCCAACAAGGGGTCAGAGCCAAGCCAGGGCTCCAGGAAAAGTCTTAGAAAGTATCTGCACTCAAAATCAATTTCCGAGTTTCACATTTTCATGTGTATAAAAGAACTAACTACATGCCAAAGACCTCCCAATCCTGCTGATTCTTTGAATTATGGCTATACTGACTGTGCAGTCCTCAAGTTTTGTCTCTACATACTTCAATTAAATCCTGAAGTTCTTCCTCAACTCTGGCATCTTTGATGTCTTCACCGGGTCTGTACTCGACAGCTATTTTACCACTTTCTGAAATAAAGTTTACAATGATCAGTTCAGAATTTTTTTTTTTAAACTTCCTGTATACAGTAGAGGTATATACAGCAATATTGGGTGTTAGTTTCTGTTTACACCTAATAACTGCACATTCCTTTGATTTTTAAAAGCAGAAAATAGGAATTTTCCTAGAAGTTTTCTCACCTCAAACTTCATATTCATATTCATATATTTATATATATATATATAGTACCAGCTACTAAAAAACTTTATGATATTACAGACAGGGACTAAGAAATAATAACAAAAAGCTTAAAATTGCAGAAAAAAATGTTTATAAATAAGCCAACAATATGATTAAATATTATATTGTGGTTCATGTGAACTCAAATATAAGCTAGTGACTAGAGGAATACAGGATATACTTTATATTAGAAATAAGTCAAATGTCTACTATTACTTCCTGGGAGCCAGAATTCCACCCCTTGAGGGGTAAAGGGAGGGACGTCGGGGTGGAGGAGCATGAGCAAAACACAAAAACATCTGAGCATTTTATTGGCAGAAACTGGTCCATGTACCTTAAAGACAATGTAGCCCAGTTATGCAGTCTAGAAGGCTGGGGCCACTCCAGGGTCACCTCTTACAAGCAAATAAGGTCTTTGACAACTTAACTAGAGTTTCTCAGTCTCTAAGAGTGCAGGTATGTGAAGCAAGGGAAAATTCTCTTCAGATATTGTCTGCTGGTCAGCATTTCCTTTGGGTACAGACCTCTGCAGAATTCCACAATCAACACTATTCAGAAGCATGCCTGCTTTCAAGGCTCACAAAACATAGCCGACTCTCCCATAAAAGTCACATTCACCCAAAATGTCAGTGTCAGAAATAAAAATGACCGGAATTGATACTCCAAAAACATAATCTGATAAACGCTCACTTGGACGAACAGCAGCAGTAACAGCTAACACACTGGGTCTGCTTGTAGCAGAGTGATCCAGGGAGAGGGCGGTCGGCTTCCTGCCCCGCCCTACGGAAGGGTGGAGCTGAGCAGGAGGCGCTCGAGGAGACTGAGGATGAGTGAGGCATGGAGGAGACCTGGCTGAGGAGAAGCAGAGAGATGGCGAAGGAAGACTGCAGGAGGCACGAGGAGCGGAGAGCCGTGAAGACGCTGTGTTTGCGCTCAGCGTGGACTGGTACCAGGACTTGGCTTACGTGGGAGGAGACGGAGATGAGGGGCAGAGGTGAAGGCTGCTGATAATGGCGGCCTTTATCTTGACTTGGGTTTTGACTTTGCCGTTTTCCTTCCAGACTTGCTGCCCCCTCTGCCCCTTCCCTGTGGTCCCCACCAGAAGATGCCTTAGGCTGGCAGCGGGCTTTGGGCCTCAGCATTCTGCTCTGGGCACACTCTGTTTGACTGGTGTTTACCCATGAAAGGATGAGGCACTTTGGGTGTTTAGTTGAGAACTATTTTAACGGTGTTTTCTCTTTTCTATTTATTTCACACTAGTTATATTAGTTATTTTCTGTTGAAGGTCTGATGCACTACAGTATGTTTTGTCTTGATGTGGTGGATGGCAGAACCTATTTAGAGAAAGTAGGTTTGGGAACCCCAGGGCGCCCCTCACTCTGCCCCTAACATGCTTACCAGGGTCTAAGCATAGTGCTAAGCTTTTACATTCATGATCTCATCTCCCCTGAAGTAAGCTGAAACACTAACTCTAGTTTGTAAATGAAGAAAGTGAAGCTTATAGTTATTAAATACCTTCAAGTCTCTCTGGGTATAAAATCTAACACTGCATAAAAAAACCTAAGAGACAGAACTCAAACACATTGTCCAAAGCTTATAGTAACTATACTACTTTGTATAGGTAGGCAAGCACATCAAACACGTTCTGGGTGAACTGAGGAAAGGCATTCTACAAGTCATTCTACAGTAAGACAATAATATTTACTGTCATCTTTCTCATAAATGTCATAAAGAGCAAATTTGAGATTGCTATTGTGAAGGTATTTTGTGAATGTAAAAAATCCAGAGTACTTGAGACAGCTATTATTTTCATGCAATTAACTTTTCAAAAATAGTTATTTTTTGCCTATTGAAACAGATATTTGAAGACAATCAAGAAAGTCTTACCTAAAACCACAATCAACAGTTTTTGAAATGCATCTGACACAGCCTTCTGAATAGCAAGTTTCTGGGTTGTCTTCCTTTTCAAAAGTAATGACAACGGCCCTAAATTCAACCAAAACACATGGATTTAAAATGCCTCTCTGAGTAATTGACGTGTCTCTTATATGTCAAAAATAATGCATCCACGTTTCTAAAATCATTGTCTTAGCAATACAAGGATGTAACTGCTTTTCTGCAGATATGTCCTGGCAGGGTACATTTTTACTGCCTGATCTATTCTACAAGTTCCCAAAGAACTAAAAGGGAGGTACAAACCAATAACTTGGCACATATCTCATGGTACTCACAGGTTTCAAATGGATAAGTTGAAGTTACACTCCTAGACCCTGCTCTCCTGTGCATCAAAGACTGGAATCACACAATGAGACAAGTTTAAAGTGGTGCAGATGACTGGATTTCCCCCAGTCTCTGACCTACCAGAGTCAACGCCATTCCCTCACTAATAGCTCTGCTTCGGGAAGGCAGCAAGACTCACCCTATACCACTAATACTAGCTCTGCCCCTCAACATTCTGCTGAGGAGCACAGATTTTAAGAAAAAGCTCAGAATCAATAGGAAGACCCTTTCTAGATATCTATATTTGGCTTGTCCACTCAAGCCATTTCTATAGGAAGTAAAGTATACAAGAGTCTACTTAAATCTTTAGATAATGGTTTTTCTGAGCATTACAATTAATGTAAATTTGAAGGACTTTTAGCACAAAGCACAGTCTTTATCAAAAACAGGGAAAATGTTATTTCCCTCTGCCTTTGTTTCTTGGCAGGAAGTTGGCTTTAAAATTTTGAAGTTAAAGTTGAAAAAAAAAAACATATGATAAGGCAGAAAGAACACTCCCCAGCCTTTAGCAGCTTAGCAAAGGGAGGATCTGATGGTTCATCTGAAAAGATAAACTTTGGGGAAAAGGCTGATTCTTACCACCCCCCACCTCCTGCGTGTGCGCACCCCCAACCCCACCCCTGGAGACCGACCTTCCTCCACGGTGTCCAGAGGCCCCTCGGCTAAGCCGACTCCAGGACTCCTGCACCCATAGGGTGGCAGCACCACCTCTAGAGCACAGAAGAATTTCAGGCTTGGCTTTTGAAGTGATGCCACAGTGTCTTCATTTTCCCTTTCGTTCAGGTCAGAAAGATCCTGAAGCTATTAAGATTTTGAATATAAGTTTCTTCCTAGGATTTCAATGTAGACTTCAAAATGTTTTTGTTACTAGGAAAAAATAAACCAGACCCAGAAATCTCACCTAAGAGGTAGCACATCTTATAGCTTCAAAATCAAGGTAAGACTAAGACTTGAAAATGAATTACTATTAGATATAGATAACTACATATACATACCTATTATATACATACATATATCATATATAATATGAACATGTTATATGTATAACATACATGTACACATATATTATACATATAATACTAATATACATATATTATACATGTGTGTTTGTATTATATGTGTATATAATACATATGT
>NW_004567118.1:1013357-1028979 GCF_000260355.1 Condylura cristata | reverse complement strand
TATAAAATTTATAAAATAAATAAAAATTTTAAAAACTATTTGAACACTAGACAACTTCCTTGGGTGATAGTACAGGTAGTTTTCCCAAATATTCATATTATATGTGAATACATGCACATATGTATTATATATAAAATATGAATATATTATATATGTATATAATATGAACATATAAACATATTTATTTATTTACTGAAGTGTATATGGACTGTAGGCCAGAGATGTGGGGGTGGATGGTGGTAAGAGTATTCACCAGAGACAGAGTGGGGAGCAGAATAGGCTGGTTGGGCCCTACCTGGTGGCTAAAGGGGTTAAAACACAGCAGTATGAAGCTATCGGCAGACACTACAAGGGTCTGAGTTAACCCACTTATTTTTTTTTTTAAGATTTATTTATTTATGCATACAAGAACAGGTACAGGCCAGAGGTGCAGAGGGTGAAAGGATTCACCAGAGACATAGTGGGGACAGAAAAGGCAGACTGAAATACACTGCTGAGGGGAGCAGCAGGTGAGATAAGAGAGGTGTGCTGTGCCATGGGAGTCAGCTCCCTGGCCTGGGAATGAACTCAAGCTGTCATGGTGATAGTGTGCTGAGACTTAACCCCTAGGGAGATTTAACCAACAGGGAGGCCCAATGCTCAGAGACCGCATAGAGACTGCTCACATTTCCTCCCCACAACTGAATTCTAGTCTATTCTAAAGTCTAACATTTCAACGTTGAAAGGAGTCTGGTTAGCCAAAGAAAATCTATAGCTTACCTTGATGATCCTTTTTGACCATCCATTGAAACCAAAGTAGTAATTTGCCAATTCTTGGCATTGGGAGCTGTTTAAGGGACGGGTCTGATGATGAAATGCCTTATGTCTGGTGCTGAGAAGAACCTAAAGAGATAAGAGACAGACCTAGAAATATCACCACCTGTTAGAGATTTATCAGTACCAGTTTCACAGAGTGTTTGAGAAGATAAAATAGGATAAACATTTTAAGCACAGTAAGCCCTAACTAAATGTTATTTTCAAGTCACAGTACTATTCTGCATCATTTCCAGGGTATCTGATAACTTGGAACATTTCCCTGACCTTTTATGGTGAAAGTGATGATGAAGTCAACTAAGGAAGCCCTGGAGAAACAAATTATAAGGTGTAGGTAAGCACAGGATATAAATTATTAAGATTGTTTCATTCAGTAGCTCCTGTGTAAGACTATGGCTTAAAGAGCAGCTAAAAAGAATCCGCCGTAAGGTAAGACCTTCCTCTGCGCCATCCTCTCCCCTAGTTATTAATATGCATGTCTAAATCTTATAAGCAACCAAAATAATTCATGTTATCTGTATTGCCAAGGCTCTTTGAGAATACAAATATTTCCAATGTTACTTATCTAGGTAACTTACACATTACAGTGGATTTCTTACATCATACACTCTTTAAATGTCTATTTCACTTTTAAACTGTGTAGTATATATATTCCTAAAATTGAAATAAAAGCCAAAGTAACAATAAATCTTTATTCATTTATTTGTGTAGTTTTATCAAATACTAGTTTATAAGCTTTTTAAGTGCTGAACGGAATCATCTGCAATGCATTGATTTCTGGAAACAGAAAAAGAGTTCTGAAAAAGCTATTTGAGAAAAATGATGATGATGACAATGATGATGACAAGGACAATGAAGCATCCTTTACATTACAATTGAAAAAAATGTCAACTCAGGCATTTTAAATTTACATAAAAATAAGCAAAATTTCTGTGCAGAGATCTTGGATTAAAGAACAGAACAGCATGACATGAGGTTTAACATCACTAAGTTGGATTTGAGTTCTAGCTTCTATAGTTTCATGATTTTTTTTTTCATAGAATGATTGGGGTACAGGAAAGGGCCATCAGAGGATTCACCAGAGACAGAATGGGGAACAGAACAGGCAGATGTACTGAAATACACTGCTGAGGGAGCAGTAGGCGGGACAGGAGAGGTCTGCTGCGCCATGTGGGTCACCTCCCTGGCCCCGATCGAACTCAGGCCAAAGCCAAGATAGTCCTGCCACTTGACCCCAAGCCACCAGGGAGGCCCCTTATTCATGAAACTTAAGAACATCATTTAAATCATCCTGAGTTCTTCCTCCAATAAGCCTAGAGAACAGAAGGTGGAAGCTGGATTGCTCCTGAAAACACCTGCTTTCTGTAAGCCAGGGAACGGTCCACAAACTAGCCTACTAGTGGGGAGTCCCGCACCTCACTCGCATGGAGCTAAGAACCCCTCATTTGGACCCACCTTCACTGGCGAGGTCTGAAAAAGCGGCTTCTGGTCGCATGCCTTTTGGGCTCTGCGGGCATCCCTCGCTGAATAAAACTTGACGATGGCATAGAAACCAGGGCAGGCCACCGCAGCGTTTGGGAAGACTCGGACTGAGTACAGAAGGCCAAACTGGGAGAAGACTGTGGACAGAGAATGCTGTGGGGTGACCCACATGAATTAAGTGCCGACATTTCATGCCTGGGACACAAAATTTCCCCTTCCCCTACATTCTCCAAGCCTTCTCCGCAAGCAACCGTAGGGAGGACGCGGAACACTTGTCGTTTCGTGGAGGTTTCGCCTGAAATCCTACAATTCGAGAAGCATCACAAAGCAACGTGTGCTGAGAGTTTAAAGTTACCAGCTGCTGACTCCGGCGGTCCGGGCCAGAACTAAGATTCCTCCGAGCGGGGCTGCAAGGCGGGTGGCGAGAGCTGAGCGGGGCTCCCTGACCCCCAGGCCCGGGCCGGGGCGGCTTTCTCCATCCCTCCCGCCCCCTTGGTCCAGCTCACATGCAAAGCCTCGGCCGAGGGTCCGGCGCTCAGCTCCCACACCAGTAAGGTTTTGTCACTCTCTGTGGGGACCTCAAAGGGGACCACCTCCGCCATTCCACCGTCCTGGCGCGCGGTGACGGCTTCGGCGCCACTACGCCTGCGCAAAGCACGACCGCGCTTTTTTTAAACGGGCGCGCGCGTGGGGCGGGGCCATCTCGTCGGAGGCGGGGCGAGGGCCGCACTCGGCCCGCCCCTTCCGCCCCGCCCACTCCGGGTGGCTGCCTGAGCTCGTCTTCCTTCTTCAGCACCACCTGCCTCTGCGCAGTTCCGTGCGCACGTTTGAGTCCGAACTGGTTCCGCTGAAGGGACCGGCCAGGTTATAGCAGCCGGTTCGGAAGTCACTCCCGGAAACCAGAGCATCGGGTGGTTAGCACAGCCCTCTCGACTTTGAAGTAATGAACCTGCCGGCTGTGCGTGGGAAATGGTCACGAAAGATGCAGTCATTTGACTCAGTGTTTGCAAGGGTTTTAAATATGCAAATCAAGCTACAACTCAAGTCATTAACTGTCTGAGATCTTAAAAAAACAACTTCTGGGCCCTCCCTGGTGGTGCAGCGGGTTAAAGCACAGCCCTGAGAATCTAAAGCCGCTTCCGCATGAGTTCGATTCCCGCCTGCCCCGGAGGAGACCACATGGCGTGGCAGACCTCTCCTGACCCGCCCGCTGCTCCCCTCAGCAGTGTGCTTCATCGATCTGCCTGTTCTGCTCCCCACTCTGTCTCTGGTGAAGCCTCTCACCGCCCCTGAGCCTCTGGCCTGTATCCCAGTTCTGTATGCACAAATAAATAAATCTTTAAAAACAAACAAACAAACAAACAAACAAAAAACAACTTCTGGGCCCTTCCTGGCGGCTACCTCAGCCTGAGTTTGATCCCTGGCCAGGGAGCTGACCCACATGGCGCGGCGGCAGGTCTCTCCTGTCTCACCCACTGCTCGCCTCAGCAGTGGACTTCATCAATCTGTCTTTCTGCTCCCCGCTGTCTCTGGTGAATCCTCTCACACCCTACACCTCTGGCCTGTACCCCAGTTCTGTGTGCATAAATAAATCTTAAAAAAAAAACTCCTTTATTTTCCTACCTACTTGGAATGAATTGTGTACGTGTGTTTGTAGGGGTGGCATGATGTGGGATGATGAGGGAGGCTGAGAAGGAAAAATAAATTCGAAGGAATCATAGTCCAAGTGGTCACCAACATCAGAGCTGACGGTGCCTGAGAATGGAGGTTCTAGGGAATCTGATAGTTGTTTGGCGGAGTAACTTACTGAGGTGGAAAATTAGGTCCTAAAGATTCCTTAGGGGGAAAAAAAGATTTATTTATGCATAAAAAGAACTGGGGTTAGGCCAGAGGCACCGGGGCTGAGAGGATTCACCAGAGACAGTGGGAGCAACACAGGTGGATCCACTGAGATACACTGCTGAGGGGAGCAGTGGGGAGACAGGACAGGTCTGCTGCGCCCTGTGGCTCAGCTCTGGGGCTGTGGGCTCAAGTTACGCTGAAGGGCTGCAGCCAGCTTGCAGTGCTGTGCTTTAACCCTCTGCACCACCAGGGAGGCCTATTATCTAGAATTAGCCCATTCTCCCAAGCACCCCAAATCACTGGCACTTGATGTTTCTTCTCCGCCCCATGGCTACTTACCCCACCTTAATGCTGACCCTGAGCTTCACCTATTACCTACTTCTGAGTTTTCTTTTTACTTCAAAAAATGGTATTTTAGAGGAATTACTCAGATCCTGATAGTGCTTCCAACCAATAATAGTAGATTTTATCACTTGTCCCATCTCCATTGCCATTATGCCTATATTTCTCTGCTTCATCTACAGCACAAACACCCTAAGAACAATAGCTAGTTCTTTTTTCTTATTCCAGTAATTAGCATGCTGTACTCGATTAAACACTCAATTGTACATGAAACCAGTCACGAGTAAGTTAACACTTCTTTGCACAAGGAACATTTTAATAGCTCCAAAAACATAGAAACATCTTCACTGTGGTCCTCTTGGTTTGCAAATGTCAGGAACGAGGGACCTGGGCCTGCATGGAAACAAGAAGGCAGGCCTAGAAAACCACTTATTCCTGGGGCTTCCGGCGTTTGCTTTGTAAATGGGGAGGGAACGACATGGAGTGGAGGCAAGAGGAAGAAACGAAGATGTCCAGGCGAGGAGAGGCGTTCTGGAAGGACCCACAGTGGGCCTGCTCAGGTCTCATTCCAGGTGGCACCCTGTCAACCAGTAGGAAAGTGGGTGGCCTGCGCAGTGCAGCCTCCATCTGACCCTGAGGAGAGAAAGATCGGTTCTTGCTTTCCATGCAGTAGCGGCTTCTCCACAGCACGATGGACTCTTCAAGAACCTCCCCTGCAGGGCAGCCTGAGCCCCTCCACCAGAGCGCTCTGGTGTGCCTCTGACCTGTCTGGTCCTTTACATCCCCTTCATCCGGGCATTTGCCCTCCCCCGCATTTAGGTGCCTTCACATTTGCAAATCTTCATCTTCCTCTGAAGGGAGCACCTGCTATGTTGTTACAAGGCTGAGAGCTGGTGGGAAGAAATCCCAGGTGCAAGCTCAACTCTCCTGCAGAAAGGGCCCTTCCTAGTGGTGACTGTGTCCCTGCTCTGCAGGGTGTTTGCTCGGCAACTTCCATTGCCACAGTAACAAGGAGAAGCAACGTTTGCATTCTTTATATATTCTGCTTGGAGCTCAGGAAAGTGACGTAACCATCCTGATGTCCACCACCGCCACTTTGGGAGTGCCTGGCCAGTCAATAAGACACACACTTATTACAGAAAATGTTGCTGTCAGTTATCCTCGCATGATGTCACTGTCCCTGTACTGACAGCTGATGAAATAAGGAGGGCCCCAGGGTCTAAGCTGAACCCTCAGATTTCTACTCCAGGTACTTGAATTGGTTGCTTCAAACACTAGCCTGTCAACTTGGGGTTGTTGTAGTCTGTCTTGTTGACTGGGGAGTCCAGAAAACTGGCTTGCACAGGGTGCAAGGAAGCCTATCCCCCAGAGAGGCAGAAATTTGGTGGGAAGCTTACTGATATTTTTCAGCCCTGTTTTCATTCTCTCCCAGAGACCCCCTAAGCTGCCTGCGTGGGTTCAGCAAGGTGCCTGGTCGTCTCAGAATGCATCCACCTTAGCTAGTTGAAGTTCTGTTACACAGCTGAGTGAATTTCATGTATCATATGAGAGAAAGAACCAGGCCCCAGGTCTTCGGAGCCTGAGTTCTAAGCCTCTCCCGGTCCTTCGCTTTTCTAGACTTTGCAAAGTAGTCCTTGCCTGTGACCCCTTTCTCTGACACTGCATCCTGCTGGGGGTCCCCTAAAGTAGCCCTCCAGGGTCCTCACCAGTTCCTCATCCCGCCTGCTTTAGACACAATCTTTTTTGCACAGCTGATGGATGAGAGAAGACTGGGGCTCAGCAGGTCTGAAAGGCAGAAAGAGAAGACCAGTGAGAGCATGCAGGGCAGCCCCCCCAAATGGGCAGCTGCAGCGCTCCCTGCACTGGCTCGCCCTGCCCAGAGCTGAGCACTTCTAGATTTGGCAAGGCCTCTCTCCCAGAGGCCCTGTAGACGCTGGAGGCTGGGGGTGAGGGTGAGGGGCGCAGAACTACTCTGGACCTGTTTGTATCATAGTGGGTACTTGCTCACTTGGGGTTTCTGGGGAAAGGAAATGTCAAAACGGCAGCAGAGAGACTAAGGTAAGGCCCAGCCTACGGAGGGTCCTCAGTGAGGAGCCCCGGGACACTGGCCAGAGCCCTGGAGCACCCTGTACTCACTCCCAGGCGGGAAATTTGCTCTTGGCCTCTGGTCAGTCCCTTAGCCAAAGACAGAACATCTCAGTGGGTAGAGCTGAGCCTTTGGGGTCTTGGTGTGGCGTGCAGCACTCTTTGTATGTGCCTCAGTTTACTCCTCTGTAAAGTGGGGATTGCACTAGTTTCTACTGTGGGGAGCTGAATGGCGTGAGCTCTGTATGTCACGGGCTGGGCACA
Organism: Condylura cristata; assembly: GCF_000260355.1. Lineage (NCBI taxonomy): Eukaryota > Metazoa > Chordata > Mammalia > Eulipotyphla > Talpidae > Condylura > Condylura cristata. Next base: position 1,022,151 of record NW_004567118.1, on the reverse strand, counting down.
CAGTTCGCGCTGAATCAATGTCAGCTGTTGCCCGGCCTTGCTCGTGCCGGGCGGGCAGAGCCTTGCTGGACCCTGCGCCCTGCAGGGGGGCCACTCATCAGGCCTTCTGCTCAGGAAGGGGAGTCCCTGGTGCTTTCCCATCCTGTGAGTGGAGCCTGGTCCTCTCTCACCTCTCCCACCCGGGGGCCCTGGCCAGACCTTGACAGTCCATGTGACAAATGTTTTCCGAGTGACTCCGGAAGTCATTGCACCAGTAGTGGCTGTTGATCTGGAAGATGCCATAGTCAAAGCTGCCGTCAGCATTTTCATTTACCTTTGATGCGTTGAAGTTGCTTTCCACAGAAGCCAGGCAGAGCCCTGAGGATGAGGGGTGAGGGAGAGGGTTTTTAGAGGCCATGCTGGGGGAGAAGAGAGATGGAGGGGAAGGGAAATGAGGAGTCAGAAGAAGGGAAGCAGGCCTCAGAGGTCTGCTGGGGCTAGAAGTCCCTGTCAGCGTCTCTCATTCTTCCACCCACCTGTCCATCCACACTCTGTACATCTAATAACCACCTAAGGTGTGCCAGGAACTGTGCAAAGCCCAGTGAGAGACTTTTACAGGTGAGGGTCAAATACGGGTGCTGGCTTCAAGGGGCCTGTGTCTGAGAATGACTATAGGTACCAAAATAAACCACAAAACAAGGTGAAGGGAGCAGGTGGGAGACAGGTATGTGCAAATTCTGGCCAAAAGACGGACTCACTGCCATGGAGTAGATGAAGTATTTGTACTGGATGTTCCCTGCTGCCCAGAGCGTTCTTCTCCCAGGCATTTGGGTAACCAAATGTTTATTCAACACTATTCAATGTCACCTCCTCAGGGAGGCCCTCCTTGACTTCCCCTGACTGCCCATCATCCCCCGCCTTATTTTTCTGTACACCATTTATCACTCGCAGGAAGTATTTCATCTGTTTATGTGTTCATGGCCACTTCTTCTCCTGGGACGTGACTATTATGAGGGAGGGGGCTCTGTTGATAATCCCAGCACCTCAATAGTTCCTGGTACCAATAAGTGCTCTTAGTAACTGCTGCATGCATACAGGAAGCTGAGAATGGCCTGTTCACAACAGATGCTTCTTGAACTTGGCTTTGAAAGCGGAATTCAAGAAACAGAAAGACTGTCACATAGGGCTTGACCAGGAGGGAAGGTGGAGTGGGGGTGACACTCACAGTCGTTCAGGGTGTAGCCCTCAAGTCCTTCTACCTCCTCCTCATGCAGCACCTTGGCCAGGAAACAGCGCTTGATGAGCATGGCCTGGTTTGTGGCCGCGAGGCAGCTGACCAAGCAGAGGAGCAGCCCACTCGACATCCTTTGTGGAGAGAAGGTGCAGTTGACCCTGTGGTTATCGGGGTGTCTTCCTGGTCTTCCCTGAGAGTCAGAGGAGTCTGGAGAGAGCAGCAAAATATCCTCACTCACGGCTCCCCACCTAGCTGCCGCCCACATCTTTCCCTTCATGCGTAATTTTATCATTACTTGCTTATTTTCTTAAAATTTACAAGAGAAGAGAACAGTATCGGGAGACTGACTCTACATACCCATTGCCCAGCTTCAAATTAAAACCCAAGGCTGATCTTACTTTGCAGGTTTCCTCTTATCTACACACGGTCTTGTTGCGGTACCCAGCTATGGGCAGTATTTGGGTACAGGGGTGGGGTGTGAGGATGAAAAAGTAGATTAATGGGAACACCCCTGTGTGTGTACACATTCCCCCTTAAATTAAGGGGGTGTTCCTGAATGCAAAGGCCTGGGCTCCCCCACTTTCTACTCAGCCCAAACAGCTGCCTGATGGCGTGGTTGGTGCTGTCTCCTAGGCTGAGCCATAGAGCCTGAGCCCCCCTCTCCAACTCTGGAGTTGCCAGATGTAGCAACTGAAATTAAGGGATCTCCAATATGTCACAATGTCAGAAAAGCAACAAATAATTTTTTAGTCTAAGTGTGTCTCCTCCAGCCATCTCCCCCTGCTCACTAGGTAGCTTCCTTCCCACACAGGCATTGCTGGGGGAGAAGCAGGAAGCTCCATCTCTTCCTGTGATGTGCCTCTTAGGGCTCCTTTAGTGTAGACAGGGGTTCTGGCAGGTGCATGCCCAGCCCCACCTGGAGCTTACCTTTCTCCTGCCCCTCTCTGACTTCAGGTCCCAGCCAGTCCAGGGCTTTATGCCCTTTGCAGCAGGAGCAGCCGCTTCCTCATAAACTCTATACTCTGTCCCTGCCCTGTTCACAGCTCCTCATGTTCTATAGAAGGTGGGTATGCCACTCCTGCCTTCTGGAACCCCGTTCTGTGACATCACCACCTCCTGGGAAAAGCTCTCTCTTAACCATGTGAATTGGCTCAGCCTTGAGGCTTATCCAAGCTCAGCTCTGGGCAGAAGAGAGTGAACGGCGGGGAAGGAAAGGGAGGATGGTGTCAAGCGCCAGGGGGTGGGGCGGGAAGGGCTCTGCTGTCCTGTCCGCCTTCCTTCCTTCCTTTCTGGACATAGTGTGGCTTTATTGGGGTTGCACGTCACAAGGTTCTACCCCTGCAGGTGACGGGGTGTGCCAGCACCCAACCTGCATATTTTGAATTAAAACCAAGTGAAGCAGCTCAGCTTCTCACAAGAAGCCTGGACCAAAGGGCGACCCATTTAGAATCATGTGGGCATGGGGGGGCCCGCAGAGTGCAGACAGGAGTCCAGATCCAAAGCCCACGCTTCCAGAGACCTAACCACACCCTTGTCCTTAACACTGTCCTGGGATTCAACGCTGTCCCTTTCTGAGTAGACAGATTTGAGCTGAGTTTTGGAGACAGGAGACCTGTCTGTCAGAGTGGGTGAAAACCTGTGAACCAGTGTGACCTGCTGAATTACCGGGTCAAAATAAAATCTGGAATAAAGGCTTATAAAATAATAAAAATGGCAAATCCCTATCAAGATTCTGAAATTTAACCCAAGCTGTATTTAGAGGTAAATTCATAGCCTTATTGTTTTCATGCAAATAAATGAAAAAACAAATGAACTGAGCATTCAGTTAGGAAAAGAGAACAGACACATTTCTAAGGAAAACAAGAAGAAACAAAGTATAAGAATGATATGCATGTTCTACTCAGTGGGCTGGAGCTAAGAAACAGACTAGAGAACCTGAATATTATAGGACTCCCCATTTGCCATGGGCCTCAGATCCTACTCCATAGCACCAGGGCTGGATAACGGAATTCTTCAAAGTTTTTGGAATGAGTTTCTTGCCCCAGGACAGGCCACTTTAAAGCCAAAGTTTACCACGGACAATAGGAGCCTTTAGTACTAAGTCAGATGGTAGTTGATCCAAAGGTAAGTATAACTGAAGGTCATATTATTAGTGCAAGGTTCTAAAGCCTTTGTTACCTTAAAGGCATTGCTAAACACTTTCTTCCCCAAAATTACACTCCCGGCTGAGCAGGACAGAGCAGGGCCAGTGCTGCCCCCTAGTGTACAGAGTGAGAAAGAAGTCTCTGTCTTCATTTTTGCAAAGTGTCCGTGCAAAGTTTGGATTGTGCTGTGAGGTGTTAGACACGTGAAATACAAATATACCTTGAGAAGCCAAAATGGTCCCTTAGTGAAAGAATCAGGGTAAGTGATAGATTGGCAAGATCCCATGGTGGTCCAGTCCAAAAACACCATTTATGTAACAGAAAGAAACGAGAGGAAACAAGCACTGGGGAGGTTTTGGAGGAAAAGAAACCTCTGTCCGCAGTTGAGGGCATGTGAATTGGTGCAGCTGCTACCAAAAAATAGTATGAAAGTTCCTCAAGAAATTAAAATTAGAACTATCATGTGATCCATTTCACTTTTTTTTTTTTTTAAGATTTATGTATTTATGCATACAGAACTGGGGTACAGGCCAGAGGTGCAGGGAATGAGAGGATTCACCAGAGACAGTAGGGAGCAGAACAGATAGATTGAGGAAGTACACTGCTGAGGGGAGCAGCGGGCGGGTAAGGAGAGGTCTGCCGTGCAGTGTGGGTCACCTCCCTGGCCCGGGATCGAACTCATGCTGCAGCATATGCAGATAGTTTCACAGCTGCGCTTTAACCCTTTGCACCACCAGGGAGGGCCCCCATTAATTTCGCTTCTAGGTATCTATCAGAAGACTATGAAAACTTGAATTGGAAAAGATATATGCACCCTATGCCCACTGCAACACTATCCACAATAGCCAGGACACGGAAACAACCTAAGTAGACCTCTGGGTAAAGAAGCCATGGTGTATCCTGTGGAACACTACTGAGCCATTAAAAAGGTGGGGACTTGCCAGGTGATTTCACTTATATGTAGAATATAAAAAAGTAAAACCAACAAAACAGAACAAAGCCAAACTCTTAGATTCTGACAACAGAGTGGTGGTTACCAGAAGGGGAGGTGTTGGCAGGTGGCGGGGGAGGGGTTCCATTGTTTGGTGGCTGATAATAAGGAGATTTTGGTGTTCATGGTCAAGGTGTGAATCTGTATTCTGGGACTTTTACAGTTTGTTAAACAATGTTGTCTCAATTAAAAATAAGCTAAAATTAAACATGCTACTCTAATGGCCAACTGTGATAAATGATCCACTGAGCTACAATATGCTATACCTTATATATGCCATCTCTTCTCAATCCCAGTTGTAGCCTTCTGCACAGAAATCAAACAAACCTAGGCTCAGGTAATGCTAAGACCAGGTGAAGCCCCTGACGACATCATCATACGCCCAGTGAGCACCTATGTGGAACTTAACCTGTTCGGTTACTTTCCATTGGTTTCTCTTACATATTATTGTTAGGACATTATATTGAGTTAAAACTTGCTATCACTTTGAATGGATAAACAAATTGTGGTCCACTCATATGGAATATTACTCAGCCGCTAAAGAACATGAACTATGGTATGCACAACAATATGGATAGATCTTGAAATAATTAGGCTGATGAAGGTAAAGCCAGACCCCCCCCCAAAAAAAGGAGTACATTTTATTTACAGAAAATGTAAATTCATCTATAACAACTTGTGAATTAGTTGCTTGAGGATGGGGAATTTGTTTGGAAAGGGTGGAAGGAAAGATTACAAAGAGATTAAAAAGGGGTGCAAGGGGGGTGATGGACATGTTCTGTCCCTTGATTGTGAGGATGGTTTATTTCATGGGTGTACACAATCTCAAATATGATCCAATTGAACCCACAAATATGTGTTACTTGTATGTCTGTGACTCAATAAAGCTGCTTAAAATCTTCAAAATTACTATCATCACACAAAATGTATTTTATGAAAAGGGAGCTACAGCATGTCATGGCTGAGAACTCTGACACCAGGTGAATTCCAAAGTGGGGACAATTTCTCCCAAAGGCCAACTCTATGCGATATCGTTCTTGGCCACTAGAGGCCAGTAGTGGCTCACATTGCTTGCAGAGCACTACCGCCAAGAATTCCTCCTTAGGAATTCTAAAAGGGGCATGACTATACCCTGAGGGAGCTAGCCCTAACCTTTGGGCTGCAGTCTCTGACTCAGATTCCAGCCTGTTAGTCTGTCAACACTAACAGACCTCCTGTGTAACCGTGTCTTCAAAGGGGGGGTCCTGTCTCTGGTGGGGCAGCAGCCACAACAGGTGTGGGTCATTCACAGGCTTATTTGGAGTAGACAGAAATGGCGCCAAAGAGTTACAATTCTCAAGAGTTGATTCTCAGGCTCCAAGTACCCTCTGGACTGGTCTTCCATCTTGCCTGAGCCCCACTATTATAAGACAAAGCATGTTTCCATGATCAGAGGTTACAACAACACAGATTTAGCCAATAATTCCAAAGAATGATGCCAGGAAGATAATTTCTGTAAGGGGGTGGGGAAGAAGAGGTTAGGTTGAGGGTGGAGCACCACGGGGTGCTGCAATGGCGCTCTCCCAATAAAAACACTAGCTAGCACTGTTGCTGCGTCTCCCGTGTGGAGGCAGAAGGATAGCAGTGTGCACAGGGACTAATTTCAACTTCACGGCTCTGTTGCAAAGTAACTTGTAGGGAGGTGAAGTCACTCACCCAGAGTCACAGATCTAGCAGGTGGTTGAGCAAAAATTCACATCCAGATCTGACACAGACATGGAGCCTGAGGCCTCGTGGTTGCCTTACTGGAATTGTTTTTCTGCTCCTTGGGGCGGAGCTGTTAACAAACGGGTGTGTTAAAATGGCTGGAGTTGGTAGCAGGTGGTGGGTATTTTGATTTTCCTTCTGGAGAGAAAGCTCCTGATGTTTTAGAGTTCTCAGTACTTGCAGTAGTTCAGAAGGGACCAGTTATTTCTCCTCAGTGACTTGTTGAGCATTTATAGACAAGCGTGAAGTTCTGTGCTGAGTTGAAACTTCCATAACCACGGTGTTTGGAGGGCATGTGGGCAGATGCGGGCAGATGCCAGCAAGGAACTGAAGGGCAGGTGACATACAGCACGCCTGTGGCATTGATCATTTGTACCTCAGGCGCGTGTCAAAGGCTGCAATACCTCCTGAGTGGGTGGCCAGGCCAGGATGCAGGCCCACAAACTCAGAAATTCACGGCCAATGATGGCCAAAGCCTTCTGCTGAGCAGGTAACTCGTGCCTGAGGTCCATGGGTGAGCAGAATCTTCCAGTAGTTTCTGTTTTGAATATCCTTTCCTTGGGGTCTGAGCAGTCCCACCTGGCATCATGAAGCTGGATTCTCTGGGAGGCACTCAGGGGTGGTGCCCTTCTGTGGTGCCCTGCCGAGCTGAGGCCATACTTATACTTAAGTATAAGTCCAGGCACATCCAGGGCCTGCATGTGTGACAGCTACTTCTTGGAAAAGTGAGTGGTTCTAGGGAGATGGAAAGCCTGTCTTGGCACAGACGGGCCCATTCTGGGGACAGTCCATAAGGTCGTGCAGATTAGCCAGTCAACAGATTGTGTAGGCCAGTGTCTGTCTAAGAAGCACGTGACTCCAGGGCATCAGCGATTCCAAGCCACAGCCAGTGAGTGGCAGCTGCCGCCATCATGGCTGCAACAACTTCAGGCACCGCAGCTGTGGGTGGGCTTGGGCCGCAGGTGCCAACTCTGAGAGCTGCTATGAAGTGACCTTCGTTGAGCATCTCTGTTGTGCTAGACATTGTGCCGTCACGCCCGTGACCTTGTGAGGTAGCGCGCTCATCACGCCTCCACTGAACACCGGAGGAGCCGGAGGCCTGGAGGCTGGGACGCCTCTCTGACCCCCAGAGCTGGTCTCCAACAAGGCTGGGACTCGCTTCTGCTGGGTGCCCCGCTGGCACCCCAGGGTATGACTGGGGGAGCATTTGATTAAATGCTCCTGCCTGTATTTTTTCCCCAAGTTGAAAACAAAGGACTTCTAAAAGCTGACTCCTTTATCTTTCTTTGTACTTTTTTTTTTGTAGAACACATGGAAAATACCAATACTCAAAATGACAAAAAATTAAATCTCCCACAGTCCATCCAACAGAGGTGACCCCTGTCGATGTTTCTTGACATCTATTGTTCTCAGATGTGAGTCTGGTGGCAATTTACCAAATTTATCCAAGAGGAACATAGCACCTTGCTGTTAGATAATCTACTTTTCTTCACTTGACAATAGACAGTGTCATATTTCTGTGTCATGGAGTAGCCTTCTACAACAGTAATTCTGCATTAGAACACTCCACGCAGGGCAACAACCATCATTGATGTTATATTGAATTTGTCTGGTATGGGTTCGGGCTCTGGGAGTTTAGAGACTCCCTAGGTGGGCCCTCCCTGGTGGCGCAGGGGGTTAAGGCACAGCATTAAGAAGCCAAAGCCACTTCAGCATGAGTTCGATCCCCACCCTGAAGGTGACCCACAGGGCACAGCAGACCTCTCCTGACCCGCCTGCTGCTCCCCTCAGCAGTGTACTTCATCGATCTGCCTGTTCTGTTCCCCACTCTGTCTCTGGTGAATCCTCTCACCGCCCCTGCACCTCTGGCCTGTACCCCAGTTCTGTATGCAGAAATAGATAAATCTTAAAAGACTCCCTAGCTGGTTCCAAGCTTAAGAGGCTCTGTGTGACTATCATTTTTCAGCAGTGGCCTTGCATCTGATTCGCTGAAGGAACACACTATAATTTGATTAATTCCCTTTTCTTGGACATTTAGATTGGGTCCAATTTTTCATCATTCTAAATCTTTTCTCTGAAGAACAAGATAACGTGGACTCTGGCAGTTGCAGATCATAAGGGCTCAGCCGCAACTATCTAGTTCTGCCACTGCAGCATGAAAGCTCTCACAGGCGATGCACCGGCGGATGCACAGCTCTGTGTTCCAGTAAAACTCCACAACCAGGTGTGGCCACCGTTCGCCCACGGGCTGAGCAGTGATTTGCAAGCAGCGCTTTGGTGAGGCTCCTTGAAGCTCGAGTTTCTGGTTTGAAACGATCATTTTCTCGGGACAGTGATTTTATATAGTTTATCTGTAGAAGGAAGAAATCTAAAGCTCATACAAACAACAGGTTAGAGGGACATTTTAGTCCAATGTATTTTATAAATGCAAATGAGTATTTCATTGTTAGAAACTCAGGGATGTAGATGCTGGATGCAGTTTGTTTGCTTGTTTTTTTTTTTGTTTTTTTTTTTTAAAGATTTATTTATTTGTACATACAGAACTGGGGCACAGGCCAGAGGCTCAGGGGCGGCGAGAGGGTTCACCAGAGACAGAGTGGGGAATAGAACAGGCAGATCGACGAAGTACACTGCTGAGGGGAGCAGCGGGCGGGTCAGGAGAGGTCTGCCGCGCCATGTGGTCACCTCCGGGGCAGGCGG
>NW_004567118.1:1006257-1013257 GCF_000260355.1 Condylura cristata | reverse complement strand
GGGTCAGGAGAGGTCTGCCGCGCCATGTGGTCACCTCCGGGGCAGGCGGGGATCGAACTCATGCGGAAGCGGCCCCAGCTTCTCAGTGCTGTGCTTTAACCCGCTGCGCCACCAGGGAGGGCCTGTTTGCTTGTTTTAATGTGCTTCATTGCTTATGACATTCAAATGAAAGTTTTGCAGAACTCACAAAACATCTCTGTGGTACCATACTGTTCCAACTGCAATAAGATGCGTTCCTGGATTCACCACTGAGGCAAGTGAGACCTGGATCTTTTAAAATCAGCGTATCTATGCTGTCAAATTGTCCTGTATCAAGGAAAAGAGGGGGAAAAGGTATTTCTAATATTCAAATGAGTGGAAACATCTTCCTGTGTCATTTCTTGTTCTTGAGGGGTAAATATTTTGAGCCCTGGTTCTTAGTAGGTGTGAACTATTTCCTTCCCTATCTCACCCCTTACAAAGGTCGGTGGAAGTTTGATAGAAACTTCCGCAACATCAATAGGATGATCATTTTGTTCATGAGTCAAGAACTTTGGCAAAGAGGCTCAGGGCAAGGGATGAGGTAAATCCGACAGGATTCTTTGGTGTAAGTGACAAAGTGTTGGAGACAGCGGAAGCCAGACAGAGGCAGTGAATGTCCTATGTTACTGAACTACAGGCAAGTTTGGAGTTCTAGCTCCTGGGACATTCTTTCTCTCACACCCATTGAGCAACTGTTCCTCATTCACTTCTCCCTGAAGCCCTCACTAGCCACCAATCTGTATTCTGTCTGCGGATTTACCTCTTCTGAGTACTCCTGCACCTGACATGATGTCTTCTCGGCTTACCCGTGTGGTAGCAGGTGTCGGTACCCTGTTCCTTTTTAGGACTGATACCCCATTGTTTGGATACACCACATTTCATCGGTCCATTCACCTGTCATGCACATCGGGTTATTTCCACCTTTGGCCATGTGAATGGTGCTGCTATGAATAGTGTGCGTGTATCTGGGGTCTTTCAGCTCTGTGGGGTGCGTATTTGATAGCAGAATTGCTCACCATCCTTTTACTTGGTCAAAGGCAGAAGCCTCCAGGCCTCCCTGGTGGACTAGGGGGTAAGTCTCAGGCCATTACTGCTACAGCACGAGTTTGATCCCTGGCCCCGGAGGTGACCCACATGGCGTCGCAGACCTCTCCTGACCTGCCTGCTGCTCCCCTCAGCAGTGTATTTCAGTCCATCTGCCTGTTCTGCTCCCCTCTCTGTCTCTAGTGAATCCTCTCACCCCTTGCACCTTGGGCCTGTACCCCAGTTCTTGTGTGTATAAATAAATAAAAACAAATCTTAAAACAAACAAATGAAGAGACAAAGGCAATAGTCCCCCTTTCTTTCTCCAAAATATTTTTCTTTTGTAAATCTTTATAAAAACATGCTCCTTGTCAGGTTTTAGAAAAAATACAGAAGAGTTTTTGTTGCTTTGATTCCAGGGAACAGAACTGCCTCTCTGCGGACTTGGCTATAGTCCCTAGTGACAGGGTGCCTGCCCACCCTTTCATTCCCCCACCCAGCGCCCCTCAGCTCCGCCTCCTCACCCCTGGGTCCCTGCACCGCAGCCCCTCGAGCCCCTCCAGGCCTCTGAGCCACCGCCAACGCTGTTCCCGGTGTGCATTGCCCTTCCTGCCCTTTTTGTCTGAATTCTCCTCTTGGTGTCTGACTTGCTCTGCCAGCTACTGCCCCCCCCACCATGTCACGCAGACCAAAAGTGGCCAGGACCACAGGGCCGGGAGAGAAAAGCCAAGCCAGGCAGGACCTGTGGCTTCTGCTTGACCTTGACCCAGGGCAGTTCCTACCTCTGACCCCCACCCCCACCTCTCAGATCTCCCCACCATGTCTAAACTGAAGGGGGAACCTCTAATTCCCCCAGGCTTGTCATTAGGCACTGGCGGCTTGCAGCGTTCCCCTGTTGTGACTGGCAGTGAGGCTGGGGCACAAATGGGCAACCCAGAAGGATCTCTCTTTTCCTCTTCCCTTCCTCCAGGCTTGTTCTTTCGATGGGGGAAGCCAGATGCTTTAGAGTTTAATTACAGGCTGCAGTTAGAAGCACAGAATGTCAGCGCTGGAAAGGAAGAACCTTATTATAAATAATAGCTACCAGCATTTATTGAACACTTACTCTGTGCCAGGCTCTGTGCCAAGCCCGTTTCTAAGCATTACCTTATTTAACCTTCCCAACAATTCTAGGAGCAGGTACCCTCACCATATCTGTTCTATGGGGAGGGGAACTGAGGCTTTAGGGAGGTTCAGGGCATTTCCCAAACTGGGCTGAGTGGTATAGAATGGCTGCAAAATGTCAGTGGGTTAGTAAAAAAACAAAACAAAGCAAAAAGTGTTCATTGTTACATGCTGTATTCCCCACTCCCCTGCCCCCCAAGAAATTCACAGGTCAGCAGGACCCTAAGCAAAGAAACCTGTGCAGGTGAGCGTTACGTCCGCTGCAGGCCTCCCAGAACTCTGATCCCGAGAGCAGTTTGGGGGCACCGATGTCAACCACGTCATAGATGGGGCCACAGAGGCCCAGGCAGGGCTTTAGGGGTGGGTCAGGCACAGAACCTGGCCCCAGGCTCTCTGTACCCCATAGGAAACAGAGCAGAACGCACACGGTGGGTCATCAGGGCTATCACCTGTTTTTATAAACGGAGTTTTATTGAAGCTGATCTGATCTGGCTCCCTTGATTTACAAACCAGCCAGCGCAGACCCAGAGAGGATGAGTTATCCCAGTCCCCACAGCTAAGGGAGGCAGAAATAGATCCCAGATCTCCAAAAGATAGATGCCTTCCAAATCCCAGCTCAGACGGTGGCCGCAGGGGTGGGGCGTGGGAAGTCCCACGTGGCCTGGGGACCTGTCTCCAGTGGCTGCTGCTTACACGCCCGCCTGCCCCACCGCTCACACACTGGAGGCATTTCTCCTGCCACTCTGTGTCCCTTTTGGCTTGTTCTGCCCTGGGGCCTCCTCCGAGCTCAGCCAAGTACGGTGATCTGAGCAGGAAGCAGGCATGAACCCTGGAGTCTCATAGAGGGCAAAAGCTAAACAGGGCCATCTGTGTGAATCCTGTACCAGAGGCAGTAAAACGTTATTAACTTCCCCTCAGCCAGGGTGAAATGGGCGATCGCTTGGACAGGAACCGGGGAGCAGGCAACCTTTGCCCACTCCAGAAGAGTCTGCCAAACAAATGCAGAGCGTGAGCAGGATCTCAGGGGAGCTGCTCCAAACCACTTAGAAAATAAATGATGTTCAGGGGCTCTTGGGCCTCCCTGAAGAACATCGTCCCTCAGTGGTCATTTATTTACATCACGCGCGTGTGTATAGCTGAGCGTGCAAATAAAACCTTTCTTATCTCTTCGTGAAAAGGTTACAAAGCACTTTATTAACCTTGTGAACAATTTAAAACAGCTGTAGGTTTAAACCGTTCACAAGCCCATCCAGTAAGGGTGCTAATGAGGGAGGTTCAACGAATCTCCCGTCTTGGGAAGGCAGTGTCCTCTGACCCAGGATGGCCAAGGCATTGCAGAGAGCTGACGGGCCTGCTCGGAACAGCTGCGGAGACAGCAGGGCATGAACAGTGGCCTTGGGTGGGGGCCCTTCCAGACTGCCCAGATGGCCTTTCCAGAGCTGGGAGGTGCAGACTTGTCACTGAGGTGGAGGGTAAAAATAGTCCTGTGTAGGCGGCAGCTGGGCCCAAAGGCACCAGCTCCCCGTCACTAGGGCAGAAGGAAGAGGACCAGTCACTGGCACCTTCCTCGGCCCCGGGGTGACCCCTTCCCCAAGCGGGGGGGTGGGAGGGTGGAGGGGGACTGGGGTGGGAGGAGTCTTTCCCTAGTGAGGAAGCACCTCCCTCCCCCACTCCCATGCACACAGTGCTGGAAAGAATTTGCACTAGATTATGAAGCAGCAAAGGGCTTAAATCCCGGGCTCGCCGGCTATCAGCACTGTGGCCCCTGCCAGGACTTTTCTCTCTGAGCCTCTATTTTCTCATCTGTCAAATGGGGGCCTAGTGATTTCTCTCTACCTGTTGCTCCCCTGCCAGCACATTCTTTACGTGCGGACCTGAGGCAAGTCAGCCAAGTCTTTGGGACACTTGAGCAGCCTCAACAAAGGTCCAAGGACTGAGGCCTCAGGACAGCAGCTGGTCCCCCTCAGGGGGTCAGCCAGGATGCCTACCCTCCACTCCCAGTCATGCCTTCGGGTGACCACAGCCCCAGGCAGCACCCTGGGTACACCCTCAGGAGAAACCCAGAGCCAGACCCACCCAGCTAAGCTGCCCCTCAGAAATGGCGAGATGATATGTGTCACACTGGAGGGCGAAGGATGCACAATAAATACCAACTACAGCTCCTTCTCAGGGTTCTTATAAGAATCAAGAGAGAACATAGACCACGCAACAACCAGACTTGCTGGGACCAGGGGCTTCAGAAGAGCAGGCGGAGGGTGTACTGGACAGGGAGTGGCCGGCCGGATTCAGGCCACACAGACCCCCGTGTACTGACCTCTGGGGAGGAGTCGGAGAGACTTAAAGTGAGATAGTGCCAGACCATGCATCAGAATAGAATTCTGAGGACCTGTGCAGCATCCCGGAGCCCTGTAGGGATCTGCCCATGGACTTGATCAAGAACACCGCTTCCAACTTTTGGCCCACTTCCAATGCAGGATAAACTGTGACTGGCTTCCCTAGCCAATCACAGAGGACACCTGCATTCTGGCCTGCCCTCCCACACTTCCCAGCCTCCTACCGGGGTGCGCCTGAAGTCTGGTTGTTCACTATAAAGCTCTCCCACTCCTCTGCCTGCCTTTGAGTCTTGGCCAGACTCAGTTAATGTGGCTGCCACCCTCGCTGCAGCAAGCTCTGAATAAACAGCCTTTGCTTGTTCTCACGTGGGTGGTCTTTGTTTATTTTCACAAGCCCAAGCTCTCTCTCTCCCTTCCTACTCACAGATCATAGACTACATCTTCCTCTCCACCCCCCACGCCCCCCATATCCGGAGAGACTGCTCAGAGAAGGTGGAAGAGGGAGATGGGGATAATGCCAAGCAGAGCTTCGAAACAGGGCAGATCTGGGCTCACACCCCGGCCCCGTGCTTGATAGCTGTGTGTCCTGAGAAAGTCAGTGAAGGACTCTGAGCCTGGCTCCCAAGGGGAAGTGGAAGCCTCTGTAAGAGCTCATTGAGAGCATATTTAACAGACTCGCATACAATAGGAGCTTAGTAGAGGCAGGTCAGGCATCCGCCCTCAAGCTTCATGGGACCAGCGCCCCTTCCCATTGCCGCCACTGCCTCTTCCCTGACCCTTCATCCAGACAGACAGCCTGACCTCAGCTGGTTGGACCCAGAGGTGTCTGGACTCCAAGTCCAAGGTCTTTCAGAGGTCAAAGGTGGGTCTCAGAAGGAAGATGGACCAGGGCCACAATCGAGCAGTTCTCTCAAGAAATCCAGTGACAAGAGCAGAAGTCGAAATGTGCAGAGCAGAACTGTCTTGTGGATCTGAGGGTGATCAGGGCAGGGAGGTTCCTGTCCAGAAAACTGAGTGTCCCTGGGCCAGGCCCCTTCCCAGGCATGGGGAGGACGACCAGGCCTTCTCTCCAGCTTTCCTTTGTGCATCAGTTTCTTCCTGTTTAAAGGAACTGTAACGGGCCTCCCTGGTGGAGCCAGGGGTGAAAGCGCAGCACTGCGAAGCCATCAGCAACTGCATGAGTTTGATCCCTGGCAGCAGACCTCTCCTGTCTCCCTGCTGCTCCCCTCAGCAGTGTACTTCATCAATCTGCCTGTTCAGCTCCCCACTCTGTCTCTGGTGAATCCTCTTGCCCCCCAGCATCCCACCTCCCACACCTCTGGCCTGTATCTCAGCTCTGTATGCATAAATTAATCTTGAGGGGAAAAAAAGAGAACTATAATAGCCTCCCAGCCCTGCCCCCCCCCCATTAGTGTTTTGCTAATAATGTGTCTGTATGGGGGGGGGTAATTTTGTACCCCTCAGTCCAATTCACGAAGTCCTTTCCATCCACTGTCTCTCACCCTACGGTCACCCCTGGAATCCAAGCTTCCCACTGCATCTTTTGGACTGGACTGGACTATTACAAAGATCTCTAGATGCTTCCTTCTTTCCCCACAATAAAGAATGCAAATGAACACAAGAATGTTAAACCATCTCCCACCCCAGAAATTCAGGAAAATATATTGAAAATAATGATATAGCCAAGATGGGGGGTGTCCCTCCACCAAGCCCTGGAGTATAAGCTGGTACATTTCTGGAGGACAATTTGGTAGGATGAATTTTTGTATTCTGCAGGTCTTTTTTCAAAATAAAATCTAAGTTAAAAATTACAGTTTCTGCACAAGGACTGCATTTTAAGGCTCTTTATGGTAATATAGTTTCTGATGCCAAAAAAAAAAAAAAAGGAAACAACTCAAATAAAGACCTTGGTTAAGTAAACTGTGGCCAGTAGCATTTCCTTTACCAGAGAGAAATGTGGTAGATCAGTAGTTCTTAAAGTGCAGCTCCCCAAGAACAGGATGAAGTCACTTTGTGGGGGCCCCAGCCCAGCCCCTATTCAGAAACTCTGGGCTGGGCCCAGCAATCTGGGTTTTAACAAGTCTTCCAAGCAATTCAAAACCACAGTTGTAGATGAATATTCATCACCACCTAGCGATACACTGTTAAATGACAAAAGGTTACAAAACAGCATGAACGAAGCGGTAGGTATGAAGAGCTCGCCCCTGTTTTGAATGTTCAGGCATAGAGAGAGACACGAGAGAAAGGTCTGGAAGAGCTGCACCCACGGGGAAACACCCGCCCTCTCGAGTGGTAAGATTATATACAAGGTTTAACTCCCCCCGCCCCCACCTTGCTAAGCCTATTTTCTAACTCCCCTGCGATTAATCCACTTTTGAAAAAAGGAGAGGAAAAAGAACTCCTTGTGTTGTTTTTAAGCGGAGAAAAGAAAATCAGATGGAATGGGGTAAGGGTGAGCC
>NW_004567118.1:961740-1005588 GCF_000260355.1 Condylura cristata | reverse complement strand
GCCGGCGCGGGCCGGCCTCCAGGCCTCCTCCTCTCCCCACCACCAGGTAGACCCGGGCGTCTCCGAGAGCACCTCGCTGCGCGCCCCGGACCGCGCGCCGAGACCCCGCGCGCCCCGCGCACCCCGCCAGGATGAACGCGACCTTCCTGAACCACAGCGGCCTGGAGGCGGCCGGCGGCTTGGGCAGCGGCGGCGGCGCCGCCCTGGGGAACCGCAGCCACGGACTGGGCACGTGGCTGGGCTGCTGCCCGGGAGGCGCGCCGCTGGCAGCCAGCGACGGGGTCCCCGCGGGGCTGACGCCCGACGAGCGCAGCCTGTGGGTGTCGCGCGTGGCGCAGATCGCGGTGCTCTGCGTGCTGTCGCTCACCGTGGTCTTCGGCGTCTTCTTCCTGGGCTGCAACCTCCTCATCAAGTCCGAGAGCATGATCAACTTTCTGATGCAGGAGCGTCGGCCCTCCAAGGACGTGGGCGCCGCCATCCTGGGGCTGTACTGAGGCCGCGGCCGCGCGTCCTCATCAGCCCCGATGCAAGGCGACGCAGCAGGGACCAGGACCCTCGTCCCCACTCCCGGGTTCTGCCACCCCCTCGAGGTGGACAGCGCAAGTGGCCGCGAAGTGCCTGGGCGCCGGGATCCAGAGACACTGCGGGACTCTGCGGCCGCGTGGAAGGGACTTCCTCGGGTGCGCTGCGCGTCGCGGGGGGGTGGGAGGGTAGAGGACGGGGTTCTTAATGGCTTTTTAAAAAAGAAGTTGGGGCAGAGAGGGAGCGGTCGTGGGATGTAACGGGACTGAGGGGGTGGTGTGTGTGTGTGTGTATGTTTGTGTGTGTGTCTGTAGGTGGGGTGGGGGGCGAGTTCCAAGGTTGGGGGGCGGGGGAGTTGTTGAAGAAGCCGCTTGTTGACCTGATTTTACCTTTGGAAAGAAATCTTGTAATAAACCGCAGCCGTCGGTCTTCTGGCGACTTCTCACCCCTGGCTCCCTGGTGTGGTGTGTGTGTGGTGTGTGTCCGAGTGTGCGGGCCAAGGGGAGGTCTGCTGAAGTTGGCCAGGCACTTTGATCCCTGGCAGCGTTGAAACCCCACTGGGTCGGTTCGAGCACTCCCGAGGCTGGTGCAGTCCAAAAGGGGAAAGGAACCGTTTTCCTTGTCCTGCCAGTCAGCTGGAGAGAGAAATAAATCATGGGGGCATTTCAATGTATTTATTCTCTGGGATGAAACAAAAATCAGGAATTTGAGTCCAAGAAGGAGAAAACAGTGAAACTAACACCTTAAAACAGCGCAAACAAATAAAATTTAACTGGGGAGACAAGATCTAGTTACAATTAGCTATCGGGCAGAAAGCCTTCAGCGGCTGTTTGACCCTACTTTCTGGGAGGTAGGCACAGGGATCTCAAGAAGTGCCCCAGAGGGAGGTTCGCCTGTCTGAGAGAGGCTCTGTGGTGCAGATTAGCCTGGGTATTTAAAGGAGAGAAAATGTCCTCTAATGCAGGGGGGGTGGGGGGAGATTTGGAACCGCCCATTGTGAGATGGCCTCTGCTGCCCAGAACCCGAGCCTGCCTGCCGGGGTGGACAATGTCCGTAAGGCAGTAAGAACCTTGACACTAGGCAACCTCAGGGGTGGCTCTGATATCTGGGGGTGGGGCGTGGGGGGAGCAACACTGAGAGATGGGGGTACTGGAGAAGAGGATGTTGGGTTTCGTGGCCTCTTGACCTTCTTCATCCTTATGCCCACCGCACCCAGCACCTTGATCCCTGGAAGCTTTGGGGAGCCAGGGTGGATTTCGCCCTCTCTTCTCTCTTGCCATAGGAGGCAAAGAGAAGAGGAAGTGAAGGAGAAGGACGCTGACCGAAGTCATATCTGGCTTTGGAAACAGAAGCAAAGTTAACACCATTTCACATCTTGGGCCTGAGTTTTGTATTGGTTTCTCAAAAACAGCTCTACAAATTGGGTCTCACCCCTCACCCTTCTGGGAAACATGCTGTTTTCTCCCTGGGACTCCAGCCAGCCTTTGGGTGTGCCTGCTGGGTGAACACACTCACATGCACGTGCCACTACTGTGCCTCTGTGTGCAGACGTACACGTGATGAGGCTGGGGGGTCACGGACCAGGGAGACCCATGACCTTCGTGCTCCTGAGGCCTCCTGGGCAGCTACCATCACTGTCACCAGATGTGCCCCCTAACCCTCGACACCCACACCCTGCCATCCCTGTGCCTGGTCTAAGAGGGTTTATCCAGTCAGACAGGCCAGCCCAGGAGCTAAGAGCCTCTGAAGTGTCCATGGGAGGAAACACCCCATGAAGAGACTCTTCCCGGATAGGCTAGTGCAACTCGAATGTTGCTCTGACCTCGGGGGACCAACTTTGATGATCCAGGCCACCTGCATATCTGGCTTTATGCAGCTGGGTGACCCCCCCCCACTTCACTCCCCCCCCATGGACCTGCAGCTCTGACAGTGGCAGGCAGTCTCACAAAATCCCCAACGACCCGAGAATGGAGTTTCAAAAGGAACAAGGGCTGCACACTGTTTTTTGCCAGCCGAGACTGAACACCTTGCCAGCTTTCCTCTAGTAAAATGGGTCTGCCACTGATTGTGACGGGGCTCAGGTGGGGATTCAAGAGTTAAGATTCCTCAGTTTGTGAAAAAGGAAAACCTTAAGAGGAAGCTTTGCCGGATTTGCTCACTAAACAGACGAAAAGGACAATGGGGGTGTCCTCGTGCTAAGAGGCATGTTTGTGCCTCCAGCTGTGACTTGTGCAGCACGTGTACAAGATTGCTGCACGCACGGGCACAGCGTGGGCAAGGCACGGGCATGTAAGTGTGTGTGTGCCAGGAGGCACACCCAAAGGCTGGCTTGAGCCTCGGGGAGGAAAACAGCATGTGGGTGTCCCAGGAAGGGGTGACGGGTGCAACCCTATTTGAAGCCCCTCTAAATTCTTCCGGAAGAAAGAGTCAGTGTCCCGTGGTGTATTTACTGAGCCGCCTTATATAAACCTACATAAACCGCCAGGTGGGGGAGGGAACGTGGAGTTACAGATTACGTAAGAGTCAGAGATGAGGCGCAGTGCTCCCAGGAGCCTGGATGAGAAGCCTGAGCCCCGAGCACTGGGAGAAACTGGAGAAGGAGCTCTGTTCTGGAAAGCTCCTTCCCTCCACTGGGGCTCCACAAGGCCCTGCCCAGGAAGCAGTCAAGTCTTCAGGCTCCTGACTTCACAAGAGTAGACTTGGGACCCAGATCTTGGACATCCTGGCGACAGTCCTGCTTCCTAGCTCTGTGACCCCAGGGAAGTAATTCTCTGGCTCCACTTCGCTCATTTACAAAATGGGAGCAATAAAACCCGTAGGTCCTATGAGATGACGGCTGCAAGGTAGCCAGCAGCGTGTACCTGGCCCGTCATAGTCAATCCAGACAATTATTACGACAGTCGGTATTTCTGTTTACTGTATGAACTCCTTCCCAGCAGCACATACTTGGTTCTCTGAAATGGTATCCCTGGGCAGAAAAGGTTATTCCTATTTGCAAAGCATTTTCTAGATCACAATACTCACATATGAAGCATCTAATAGGCCAAGCACTGAGTGTCTGCCTTCGTGAAGAACGTTCATTATTACTCCCATTTTACAGACAAGGAAACCGAGAGTCCAAGAGGTTGCCTGAGGCCACCCGGCTAGAAAGGGGCAGAGCTGGGAACCAAGTCAGCCCATGCGGCTCCTTTCTGCACTCTACATGGTCCTATTCGCACTCTGTGACAGCTGTGAGTAAGAGCAGATGTTTTCCTATTTGCCTGTTCTTAGAAGAGAAAACTAAGGCTCAGGATAAATGAATTTCAGTCTTCACGTGGAGCGTATCAAATCTACTGAGCGTCATCAGGCACTGGGCCAGGCACCCTGGGACTGAGGAGTCAGCAGGGCTCGAGTGAGCCCTGGCTGCAGCCTCTGAAGCCACGTGTATTTGCGCTCTCCTCAGGGTCACTAGCCCTGGGCCGGGGTAGCTGGTTCTATGGGTCTCAGGGGCCAGGTCAAGCCTCCTCCACTTCCTTTCCTCTGAATCAAGGAGGGTTTTTTGGGGTCAGTGTGCCCTCACATGTCCCCTGGAGGGACAGAAGGGGAGGCTCATGTCACAATGTCCTTGTGTTTGCTGGAGCTTAGTGCTCACCCCAGGCCCCCACTCAGCAACAGACCGGGAGTGACCTCGAGTGTCAGGGAGGTCAGGGGGCAAGTGTGACTCAGAAGTATGGGTGCACACTGAAGGGCCCACAGCGGTTTTCCAATGTGCAGGAAAGGCAGCTACATGCGCACACGTCATACTAATCGTCACACTAAGGCGGCAGCTTCTGAGTCGTGACCTTGAGTGCGGTTCCTGAGTTTCTCCGTCACTTGAGCTCGTCAGTCTTATCATCACACTAGGTCTGTGGACGTCATCACGCTGGACCCTGCTCAGGCCGGGCAGGGCAAGCCCCCCAGATGCCCCATACCGCACCATCCAGGAGTCTGTGATGGAGACACTGCCCCCACCCCCCATGGGCAGGAGTGCCTAACCATGGTGAACATTCCAGAACTTTCAAAGAGAAACAAAAAAAGCAAGAGAGCCAGAAACCTTGCTTTTATACGAGTATTACCGTGTGAGAAAGAGGGTGATGGGCAAGGACCGAGGTGGAAGTAATCCGCGGCCCCCAATTCTGCCGCCTGGAGGAGCCAGACACTGAACCAGAGTTACTAGGAGCACAGAGCTACCCAGGGAGACCAGGGCTTCTCCACATGCCCCATCTAGTACCCACAGCCTCGGCTCCTCTTTTGAGCCCACGGAGCTGGGTCCATTACAAGGCAACAAGGAGCCGCCTTTCCTCAAGCCCACTGTGGCCTCACCACAAGGGCTTAGCCCGCGTCCACCCTCACGGCAGCCCGGTAAGGCAGTCTGTCATTCTCCTCACCTTTCCTCTTCACTGAGGATGTCCCTGAGGCCCCACAAGGTCGAGGCAGGCAGAGGAGACTGCAACCCCTGCGTCTGTGAGCTGTGCCCAACGGGGGGCTGGCTCTGAGGAAGTTGCAAAGCTGAAGGCAACTTTGCCTTCAAGACGCTAACAACGACTATGGAAACAACCATTCACAGGGGGGACTCAGGGGCGCCCTCCTCTGGGCCTCTAATGGTTTTTTTGGGTACCAGCCCCAGCCAGTGGGTGTGGGGTTCCGGGAGCAGCTTGCAGGCCAGTTGTAGACCCAGGTTTCTCTGCAGCTTTCCAGAGAATGTCTGGGCTGAAAGCCCGGACCCTGGGACCTGGGCGCTGCCGCTGACACACCGGGTGGGCAGGAGTCGGCCATCGCCGTCGTTGCGAGGCTCCTGCGTGCAGCCCGCCACGGGTCCCTGCCCAGCCGCGCAGGGCACGAAGCCTCCTGGGCTCCCGAGGCAGAGCTCCGTGCCCCACCCTCCGGTCCGGCTCCTTTTCCCTTCCAGTTCCTCCTTCCCTCCTGGCCAAGAAGCCGCATTTTGCAAAGACGTGGTTGCGTCCTAACTGGACCAGAGATTACGAGAGAAGAGAGAGGAGGAGAGCGAAAACAAGGGGGAAGAAGATAACCCAGGGGGAAGGTGGGATGGAGGGAGGAGGAGGAAGGCGACGGTGGTTGGAGCAGCAGGGCAGGAGGCCCGGCGGGGGGCGCCCTCGCTGGCTGGCGGGAGCACAGCGCCAGCCAGCCCGGCTGTCTGCACCTGTCGCATTCCCGTCTCTGTGGGGAAAAGGAAGGAGGCGAGGGTGGGGCGGCCGTGGGTGCTCCGGCTGCCCCTCACGCGGGCACTGCCCTCTGCCCTCCCCAGCAGGCTCGAGGTTCACGCAAGGTAACCTTTCCTCACGGCGAGGCCCTGGGCTCTACTCTCCTTGAAGCTTCACCCTCAGCCCAGGGAGGAGGAGGGAAGGGAGAGGCCACCAGCCTCTCTTCTGCTGAAAGCGCCATCCTCCCTGTGGGCCCCAAGGGCCCTTAGAGGGAAAGATGAGAGTCATGCTCTGGCCATGATGGAGGAGGGATGGGGGGCCGGCTGGGATCTTGAGTCCTTGCTCGAAGGCAGCTAGAGTGGCCCACAGCGGGGACCATGAGCCATAAGAAGGGTCTGGAAGGGAGAGAGAGGAAGGTCTAGGCAAGACAAGGGCTACAGAGGCTGGAAGGATCGGGCATGGACGCTGTCAAGGCAAGGCTGCCCTGGGGGCAATTTCAACCCGGCAGCTTGTGAGTTACCCTAAGGCACTTCTGAAGTCCTGCTGCCCAGATTGCACCCCCAGATCAAGACATCAGAACCTCTGAGGGTGGAAAGGAGCTCCAGCATGGAGTGGACTTTCTGTGTCCAGGGGCTGCGTGATGAGGGATGGCCCTGCTCACTGCTGTGTCCTGCAGACCCGTGATCGCCCACAGGGCGCTGTGCCGGGCAGGCGGAGGGAACTGACTGAGTTAGGACTTTACAGAAGCTGCCGTTTGTGCAAACAGCCCATGGACGGAGTGCTGGAAGCCACACTCTGCCCACCTGTCAGGTGGGACACACAGAGCCCACCTCCCGAGGTTGGTGTCCACCCCACGAGATGGACCTCAGCAAGGCACACTGCCCACGGTGGGTGCTGGCTCCTGGCTGTTATGTGATGGTAGCAGGCGCTCAGCAGTGCCTCCTGGGAGGGCTTTGTGATGGACATGGGGTACATGTCAGTCTGACGGGAGGGGCGAGGGAATGGGGGCAGTGCTGGGACATAGGCTGGGTCATTTTATCTCTAATGGTTCAGAAACAGGAAGGGTGTGTAGCTTGTTTTTGTCCAAGGAGGGGGAGGAAGAGGCTAGACCCGGAGCTGAGTTCCCGCCCTCTGGTTCCTTACTCACAAGTACTCCCTGACTCGAGCAGGGTGCTCCACGGGGGTGGTGGGGTGGGTGCTTTGTGAGGACTGGAGGGCAGTGGCAGCTAGGGACTTGGCATCTGCACTGGCTCATGCCACTGGGCCCAGGCGCCAGAATGCCCCTCCTGTGGCCTTGGCTCTCCAAGGGTGTGGCCACCGGCCTCTTCCCTGCAACCCAGCAGAAACCATCCGACCCTCCCCTCCAGTTTTCCTCCCTGGGGTGAGCCCTTGAGCTCACTGCCTGCTGGTCTCTGGACCTGTTCTCCTTCCCTGACACAAAGGCAACTTGCCCAAAGCACAGGGGGCTTATGGCATTCCCCTCCCAGTTAACTTGTAAGGGAGGGTATTGCCTGCAGAACTGTCCAAATGCTTGAGCCACTGTTCAAGACCTTCTAGAAGCTCTCCTAGACTCTATGCCAACCTGTTTCCCAGTATCTCTATGCTCCTGTGATCCAATCCTCAAGCTATGGCCTGAAAATGCTGCAGAGCTTATGTTCCATGCTTTTGCTCTCCCCAACACTTCTCTTTGACCCTCTTCCCTTTTATAAATACTTGTCAACCTCAAGTGCAGCCTCATTCATGAATTATACAGAATCATCATTGGTTCTATCACACATGCTTACCATTCGATCTTTGTACTTTTCTGTAAAAAAAGCTAATGCTTATCGGACACTTCTATGCCTTAGGGTCTGCTCATGTCTTAACTCTCCTAAGCAATGTGGCTTCTATTAACATCCTTATTTTACATGTGGAGAAATGGAGGCTCAGCTAGGGCAAGAGGTTTTTCTGAGTTTGTGCAGTAAGTGGAGCTGGTTCCCAAGCCGGGCAGCCTGTTTCCTGAGCTTACACGCTTGGCTTTGGGCTACACTCTCTGGGGAAGGCATGTACCTCCCTCTTCCTGGGTTATAGCTCCTGCTGTATCCCTCACTGCACTACCCTTGAGAACTAGAGCAGCACCCACAAGCTGTTCTATTCAGCTAAGGGATTCCATGACTTTTTTTTTTTTTTTACATAAACCCTGCTTTCAAGGGGCTTCATGGGATCAAAGACATGTAATCAAATGAACTAAGCATGAGGAGGAAAGCACTGTCTTTACTCAGATGCAAATAAAACTCCATGGGAATGAGTCCCCTTTCGATGCTAATATGCATACTTGCGATTAGAAAAGATCCCCCATGTGGGAGGAATGGTGTAAAGTACTTTTCATGCTTTATCTCATAATTCCTTCTGATTTTTCTCATAATCCATATGTAGCAATTCCTTCAAGGTAGATGTCATTTCTGCTTAACAAAACAAGGTTCAAACTGCCTAATCACTCATTTAAAACTACAGCTAATAATTAATGTTCAAATTCAAGCCTAGCTGAATTCAAAAGATATATGGAAGGTAAGTAGCTGGTACATTTTATATTTTTTTAAAAGATTTATTTATTTATGTATATAGAGCTGGGGTACAGGTCAGAGGTGCAGGGGTGGTGAGAAGATTCACCAGAGACAGAGTGGGGAGCAGAACAGGCAGATCTACTGGAATACACTGCTGAGGGGAGCAGCAGCGAGACAGGAGAGGTCTGTTGTGCCATGCAAGTCAGCTCCCTGGCCAGGGATCAAACTCGTGCTTCAGGGGCTGTGGTAGCTTCATAGTGCTGCACTTCAACCTGTTGCGCCACCAGGAAGGGCCCATATTTTGTACTTTTAATTGAAAATTTTAAATGAAACTATGCCTTTGTTTTTCTGTTTCATTGTTGGGGATGTGGGAGGGACACTTGTGAGCGCCTCTCACTCTTCTTTGTTGCAGCCAGGAAATAGTACTACTGCTAGAGATAATGATGAGAGTGGTGAAAGAAGTGACCCCCCCATCATCATCATTAGACAGACTATCATTTGGCAAGTAAGTTGCTATTATAAACACTAAAAATCGAGAGAGAAAGAGAGGCTTAGATATAGACAGCAGGTGAAATACTCCAGCCAGGTACACATCATTATGAACATCAGGGAAGATATGAAAGGAAATCTACAGCATTGCCAGAAAACAAAAGGGGTGCCCTCAGTGGATCAGAAGCCATGAAGATTTACTGGAATATGGATGGCAGATTAAATCACATTGAAGGAAATGCTGAGGGCCCCACAGATCAGGCAAGCAAGGCCTGACACAAAAGAGGGAAACAGTTCCAGGAGTCCCCCAAACTGGGACAGCACCCCAGGCACTCCTGGGGTCCTACAGAAGGATCAGTTTCTTCTCTGATTGTCCCAACACTTCTTCCCAGCAGAGAGAAAACTGAGACTGCCAGAGTAGGACACTTGGGAGAATGCAGAAAAGAATCAGGGTGTGCTTAAGACAACCTGATCTGTAAAGATTAGGAGAGGTTTAGGCCCCCCTGGTGGTGCAGGGGTTAAAGTCTCAGCACTATTAAACTACTGGCAGCCACTGTAGCATGAGTTAGATCCCAGGCCAGGGAGCTGACCCACACGGCGCAGCAGACCTCTCCTGTCTCTCCGCTGCTCCCCTCAGCAGTGTATTTCAGTGGATCTGCCTGTTTGGCCCCCTGCTCTGTCTCTGGCACCACTACCTGGCATACCTCTGGCCTAGACCCCAGTTCTTGTATGCATAAACAAACATATATGTATTTTTTAAATTAGGAGATGTTTGCAATAGTAGTGGGAAGATAGAGCTTCCCCAAAGCCTGCTCTGGGGATTTGATGCCACAGGTTCAGTCCACCCTGAAAGCTGCCGTGTTATGCATCTTGGTATGGACTTAGATTGAAATAAAAATCCACTTGTACAAAATGTGATAGTGTATTAATTTTCCTGCAGTGTTCATATGGGCAGTCACATGTGTACTTACCAGAAAGATGAAAGCCTCCAATGAATTGCCATGGAGATGAAACCTGAAATGTTGCCATGGTAACTAAATTGTTTCTATAAGGCCATATCACCTTGGGAAAGTAGCAAATTCCTATCAAGAACATGCAGTTAGAAGCCAAATCACATACCTTCCCGCCAGGGCCAGGTGCTCTTTCAGTTACATTATGCTTCTCCTTTTTCCTTTTCATGTCTTGTCATTCCCAAAGGCAAGAGATCTAGATTTTGGAGGACTTGAGTTAAACTCTAGCAGTGCCACTAATAAGCCATGGTAGCCACGTATCTGAGGACTGTGAAGAGGTGTGAGGAAATGGGGTACTGGCCCTCCTCTTTGGCTCTCTGATGACTTGTTGTGTGACCTTGGACAAGTCAGTCCTCTCCCATTGAAAGAGGCTGTGCTAATCTTTCAGATCATTCCAACCCTTCTCTCCTGTGACAGTAGTAGGCTTGTGGAACTGTCCGTGGTGCTGAATATTGAGCTGCTGGGTCATGTTCTGTCTCAACAGATTCTGTCCTCAGCACTCTTAGACCATGGCTGGCCTCTAGTCACCACATTCAGAAGTCTACAAAATTCTCTATGGCTAGAAAGGAGATTCTAGAGGTTCTTGAAGTTCAGAGAGCTCTGGGATTCTTTATTATTATTATTTTTTATGAAATCTCCTTTGTGTGACTTTGTTTTTATAGTATATAGTATAGTATATGAGGTGGAACCAAAAGTCCTATCAAGTCCTGGAGGCTTACCTGGGCAACAGTAGAGAGGGAAAGCCATAAAAATCCAGCCATTCTCCACCTGTCCCAAAGCTCAGTGGTGGTGACTGAGGGTGAGGAACAATGCAGTCCAGTTCCTTGGGAGGAACATGTGTTCTTTTGTCTGGAAGAAAAGACAAGCCATGAGCAGATGTAGCATTTACATTTTCTCAACTGACAACTGAACACTGAGATGATTAGTGCTTGTTATGAAATGTGTCAAAACTATAATAAACCCCCCAACTTACACCATCCGCCTACTTAGCTGATCATTCCAGATGCTGCTTTGCTCCTTAGTAGCACAGGAAGAGGGACACAGGCATTGTGATTTGCTCTGAAATGTCTTATTTTTCACTTTTCAGCTCCTCCACTTGGTTGCAGAATGCAATGATTGGGAGTAAGGAACCCCTAATCTAGAAGAGTCCTGGACTCCAACCAGCTTCTCCACCTTATTAGCTTAAGACATTCTTTGCAAACCTCAATTTCTTCTTTTGGGAAGTGGAGGTTAAAGACATATCTCTAAGTATTGCTGAAAGGATTAAGTAAAATTTATGAAACTTATTAGCAAGCACAGGTGTCTGGTACACATGAAAAGTGAGTATATTAGTTATCAATAGCTGTTATCAAACTACCCCCAGAATTTTATGATTTAAAATGGCAAGCATTTTTTAAATTAATATAATGGTATATTTTTACATCATTTTGTGCCTTTTTCCATCTCAGCTGTATTCCCCGTGGGCTTCCCATCACCAAATCACCCGTGTGCCATCACCACAGTCCAGTGCATTTCCCTTCCCCCAATGTTTTTGATCCCATTCCCCACTCCACCCCCACAAAATGTCTTTGGTATATAGTTGTTCATTATTATTATTATAAAATGACAAGCATTTTACTATCTCTCATGATTTGAGTTGACCAGGCATCTGTGGGCGTGCTGGGCAGTTCTGCTGCATGTGATGTTGGCAGGACTTGCAGTCACCTGGGGGTTGACTGCTAAAATGTCCTAGTCTGGCAACTTGGTGGAGACAGCTGGAAGGCTGGGCTGCTGTCCTCTCCTTTTAGACTCAAGTCATCTTCTCCACATGGTCTCCACAGCAGGATGGCTGTGCTTACTACATGTCAGTGTTCTTCCCGAAAATTCAAAGGCAGAGCTTTCCAGTCATCAGAAGATTTAGGCTCAGAATTGGCACATTTCACCTTCCATATCTTATTTATTAAAATGAGTCACAGGGCCATTGTGGGTCTTTACCGTAAGCAAGCCTGAATAAGGGTATGGATACCTGGCCGGGTTCACTGGGGAATATCTTTGGAAACCAATGACTACACTGAACAACAAATGATGATGATTATTAGAATTCCAAGTATGTTCCACTCCCTCATTCCATTTTTAAAATTATCTCTTGTTGGGTTTACACAGTTATTGAACACACATTTGTTCAATAATTTAGAGCTCTGTGGTCAGTGACCTAACGACAGCCCCCCGGGATAAGTATTATGCTTCTGTTTCTTCCATATTACTCACAGGTCTACAATAGGACTCTGAACATAGCAGGTAAAAATAAAGGCTACATACTTTGTTGGATATTAGTATTCTCTCTAGCACTTCCCTTTTGGGTAATATTTTCTTGAGCATCTTTTCTTAAATCCTTTCCTTGCACATTTTCTGTGTCATGTTTATTTTAGGTATATAAATACAGTTGGATTTTAAACACACACACACACATATGCATATATATTGTGGGCATGTTTCATTTATGGTGGTAAATACGTAGGCAATGTCTGTCTCTGGAAAGTCTTCAGGGAAGTTCCTTTCTTCAGGCTGCCTGAAGAGATGGCAGAGACCTCCGTCTTTTGGGTTGGACTTGACTTTGGTGAAAGCATTTCCCATGCCCTTTACTCAGGCTTGTAAGAGTTCTTCAAGGTAGGTTATACATTTCACTGTGGGGGAAACTGAGGGGTCATAGAGCGAGTTAGGAGCCAGAGTGTGCTAGAACTCAGTTCTCTCAACCCACATCTCATGTGAGATTTTTAAGGTTTGGACTCTGTCATCAGGTTCGGACTTCCTGGAGCCTCAGACTCCCCAGGAAGTCATGTCTGTCCCTTGCCCCCTTCCCAGGATCTCAGGAAGCAGGGAGAATGCTCATGCTCCCGGGGGTGGGGTGTGGGGTGGGTGGGTGGGGTGTCCCCTGACAGCCCTGTCCTCAGCCCTGAGCCACAATTCTCCCTGGAATGTTCCATAGCAGCAGCTCATTTTAAGATGACTTCCAGCCCCTGCTCACAATGGCTGTGGGTTTAGTCGGGCTCTCAGCAGCTCTGGTTCCTGCCATCAGCACTTCCTTCAGTTTAAGAATAAAAGGAAGCCATCCTCTGAGGCCCCACGCATGTCCCCCACCCCCAGAGTCTTCTTTGCTGGCTCCTGCTGTTGCGACTGTCAGGAGTGGATTTTTGGGTAACTGTTGCCATGGAGACCCTGTCTTGAGTTAGTGTGCAAATGTGTCCCATCTTTCTCCTTATTTGGTGTGTAACATGAATGTCTGGAAACATTATGGCGGAAGGCACTGCACCTTTCTCCCTTGCCCTCCAAGTTGGCTCTCCTGAGCCCACGCCTCTTGGCAGCCTGGTCCCCAGTCTTATCTTTTCTGCCACCCCTGGCTAGTTGCTGCTAATGGAAAGAAAGTCCTGGACAGCTGAGGACGGGAAGAACTACTCCCCATTGGTGATATGGGGTGACCCAGATTCAGGGACATTTGGAAACAACCAATCCCCCAAACAGCAGCCCAGGCCATCGGCATCTGGATGGGGAATTAAAAGGCACCTAGCACCTTTCTCCAAGAGACAAAGATGGCCCAAGAGTTGAGGAGTCGCTCCCCCATCTCCCCTCCTCTCTAACCATCAGCATGCACACTGCTCCACAGCCGGCTGCAGCCCTTCCCCCGATCCCGGGTGCTCATCCTCCCACAGGCAGATGACTGGATCACTGGCTCTATTTTCATCATGTCTCTCTCCTACCCAAGATCTGGCCTTGTCTCCCCAAATACAGACACAACTACACTCAAGGTCTTCCATCCAAGCCCTCCTCTACCACCAAACACAACAGCCTTCATGTCCTCTCTGCCTCATTCCTCCTCCCCTTTGATCTCTGTAGTTCAGCCCCCAGCAGCAGCCTCGTCCACCTTACACACTTTTTTAAAAAAGAATTATTCATGCACACAAGAACTGAGGTGCAGGCCAGAGAGGATTCACCAGAGACAGAGTGGGGAGCAGAACAGGCAGATGTATAGAACACACGGCTGAGGGGAGCAGCAGGTGGGACAGGAGAAGTCTGCTGCTCCCTGTGTGTCACTCTCTGGCCAGGGATGGA
Organism: Condylura cristata; assembly: GCF_000260355.1. Taxonomy (NCBI): domain Eukaryota; kingdom Metazoa; phylum Chordata; class Mammalia; order Eulipotyphla; family Talpidae; genus Condylura; species Condylura cristata. Next base: position 991,758 of record NW_004567118.1, on the reverse strand, counting down.
ACTCCTGCTGCAGTGGCTGCAGTCAGTTTCGTAGTGCTGCGCTTTAACCTGTTGTGCCAGCAGGCAGGGCCCACACAAGAACTTTTTTCTGGTCTCGGTCCTGAATGGCTTCCTTTAACTCTTTTGAAAGCCTCTCACCTTCTCTAAGACCCTACATCAGCATCCTACACAGCTGCTTTTTTAAAGGCTTTAGCGTTGGGATGGGGAACAAAGCCTGGAAGCGTGTCGAGCAAGCTGGGCGATCATATCTTGTCCCATGGCAGCTACAGCGGCCTACTCCAAGGCTCCGAGCAAGAGGCGCCAAGAAATGGCAAACACACAGCCACCTCCAGGTATCTACGGGGATCTGATAAGCACCCCAATAAAGGACTCATTGTTGCTCCATATTCAAGATCAGGGAAACAGGGATGCTTGTAAGGAGAATTCTGGCTTCACATGGGAGAAGTTCTGCTCATATTGCTACACCCGTGGCCCTGGGATCTAATTAGACTATTGTGAGAGCTGTGGATGAACAGACTCTCAGAACTCATCTTACGAACAACAGTTTTCCCTGAAGGTTGGATAGGCTAACTGCTCACTCTTGCTCCTCCTCCCTTCTCCTTCTCTACAAGATTGTACTCCAGACCCTACTTTCTAGTCTTGTGATGTCACAAGGCATGGACAGGTGAGTGTGGAAAGTGCCTTTCCTTGGAGAGGTACTATCTGGGTCTCCAACCTCAAGAGTTAGAACCCCTAAACCCAGAAAGTTCTGCGTCTAATGGTGGGGACATAGTCCCTGTTCTAAACTCTTCAGTCAGTTGGTGGGGGGTGGGGGGGGGAGCAGGATGGGAGGGATTAGACACACACAACTCTGCAAATGACACCCCTAACCTAGTACCGGCAGGCCAAAGTGTTGACAAAGGTTAAGTGATACGAAGGTAGGAAGGATGATGAATGAAGACCGAGGTGAGAAGATTTCCCGGAGAGGCATGTACTGACGGAATGGTTCGGTGAAGAGGGATTCCTAGTCAGGTACCGCCTCAGAGGAGCCTGGCCTGAGACATGCAGAGAAAATTGCTGAGTCTGTTCTTTAATGAGTAGAGTTCAGCTATCCAGTCCTTTTAAGCTCACTCTTCTGGGAGCACAAAGGCTACTTGAATTAATACTTACTGCGGGCCAATTTAGCATCTAGCATCTTATACTGTGGGTAGCTTGAGAAGGAAACAGAGACAAGCACATGGTTTTGACCTGTGAAGGGTTTACTTCAGAGTTCCTTCCTGAGAAGAAACAGAAATCCAACGTGACCTGCACACATAGGAAGACAGCGTATGGACCGCCCTGGCCGGCTCAGTGCGGGGCTCGGCTGGTATCGCTGCCTCTAGCTCCCACTTTCTCTCCCCAGTTGCTTTCCTCTTGGAGGGCCTCGTCCTTGCACAGGCCACTCCGCATAACTGGGTGGCCATTTGTGGGTTTAGTTGCTTTGCTCTCCTGTCGGCAGCAACCAGTGAGGGTTAGTTAGCGCCGACAGGGCGAGGACAGCTGCGTCTGTCCCCCGAAAGCCCTTTCCCAGGAGTCCCTCCCAGCTCCATCTCCCCACACCTTACTGAGCAGAACTGAGTGATAGGACCACCACAGCTACCTGTAGCGAAGCAAGTATTTTCAGCTGGGCTTCCTCCTAGACCAACAAAATTAGGGCTCGGTCAGTGAGAACCAGGGGCGAATGGACATTGGCGAGGGCGTCAAGAATACTTGGAAGAATCTGGCTGGGCGCTACATGGTCCGGGGGTGATCCCTGAAGCACCACTGTGGCCACTGACGGGGCCGCTGATTGGTCAGGCCTCTGCAAGTTGGGGCAGGAAGCTCGAGCCAAGTCGTGTGGGACAGGTTTTCTACAGGAAGGTGAGTTTATGTCACCAGCACAAGGACAGAAGGGCTGGTAGTCTAGAGAAAGGACGACGCTGAGCAGATAAACAACAGATGTCCACTACAAGAATTTCCTAGTATAGGTAGAAATAGCTTCAGAAAAAAATTATATAGCTTTAGGAATCTCCCCCCCTTTCTGATGCAATACATACAAAGTTATGTTTGTAGGAGCCAGAGCCAGGCTGAGAGCGTGCAGAGAAAGGGTCTAGAAAGGAAGACTTCCCGACGGGGACCAAGTCGCATCTACTTGTGACGGAGGTCCTGGCTGGAGAGGGGCGAAGCCCAGGGGAGAAGAAGGGAAGAGGGAAGGAAGGTGGATCGCCAGCCCCAGCTGTCCCCCGCTTCACCCTCCCTAGACGGGGAGCGCCGAGGCTTCCCCGTCCCCCAGGGCCAGCACTTGACTCTGGAGCAGCTCTGACCAGCATAGTCTTGCACAGGAGGCCAGGCAGAGGGGAAGAGCCTGTGCAGGGGAGAGGTGGGAGGTGGCTCCAACATGAGAGCAAGAGGGAGGCGGTGCAAGTCCCTAAACCAGTTAAGAGGCAGGAGATGGTCATTTTCAAGGGCCATGTCCGCAGCCGGGTATCTCCCAGGAGGCTCTGGTTGGCAGCTCGACAATTTGCCACAGAACCTGGGTCTGGGGCCATGGGATGGTGTGGCAGCAGGTTGGGGCACCCAGGCCAGGCAGCTGGGGTGAGACATCTTTAAGGATGCAAATGATGGGGAAGGAGCTGGCTGTTGTCATGGAAATGGACTCTGGGTGGATGAGACATGGTCCCATGTGTAACCTGCGGGGAGAATGCCACTCACCACCAGGCGTCACCGTGGGTGGCAAGTGGGCACCGCTGGAACCTGCTGTTCCAGCTGTGCTCGCGGGCTCTGTCCACCTCTAGGGAACATCATGATCTGGGAACGTGTGCGCCAGTTCACATCAGTACCTGAGAGGCCTGGGAAGATGCCCCCAAGCCAGAAGAGCCTTTGGCACGGCTCCTGCACCGAGTTATCTGTGCCTGCCAGGAAGACGGGGTCACACCAGGTCACGGGTCTGTGGCTGGGGCGAGGGCTAGGACTAGCTGGACAGGGAGAAAGGCCCCAGCAGCAGGGAGGCCGGATGGGAGCACTGGAATGGCCTCTACTCTGATTCCAGGTGTTTTTACGTTGGCAGGTCGCTGCCCCCGGTTGGCGGCCCTAAGACCCTTCCCAGCTCTGCTTTTCTAATTCTGGGATTTGGAACCAACTAGTTTTGATGAACACAGCCGCACATCTCAGCCCACTGACCCACCCTGCCTCAGCACAGGCGCCCCCACCCCCGCCCAGCCCCAAGACAGATGTGGGCAGCCCCGTGGGCTGCGCTGGCCGCTCAGGCAGCTCGTCCCGCGCTCAGGGCTGTCTGAGCACAAGGGCTGTTCTGAAGCTCACGGCCGCCCCACGTGCTCCACAGAGCGAGAAGCTGCCTGTTGCAACGAGCCCTCGGTTTCCAACGGGCGCTATTTTAACAGGGCCTTAAGCAGGACGAGTGTGAAGGAAATAGCAACTTGCTGTGTAGGACTTTGACTCCAGCACTCAGTGTACACTTCACTGGTTCATTTTCCTGCCTCCTTTTCTTTCCCCTCATCTCTATTCCCTCCCTCCTGCCCGTGGCAGCCCTCTCGGGCACGTCTGTCTGGTCTCCTTCCAGCTACCTCCTCCCCGTCCTACCTGGGTGGCGGTAGATGTGGTTTGGGGAGTTAGTGGGAAGGGAGACCATCCAAAACTCCTGCCAGGCCAAGGACAGAAGGGGCGTGATTCAGGTGAGCTACCAGCTCCGGCCGGCTCTTGGAGACACTGACATACCAGCAAGCCGGCAACCAAGAAGGGACTTCAAGTTCCATGGGACAGTGACTTCTTGCCTGTCACCACCCCACGCCCCTTCCAGAGGCCCCACTGGGAGATGGTTCCTTCCCTGACACTGCTCACCCCAGTTTCAACCAGCACTAAGTGCTGACTGTGTGCAGGCACCCCAAGTGTGCACTCAGGCCCACCCACCCTCACCCCCAAGCCTGAGCTCCAGCCACAGGGCTCCTCTTGTCCAAGGCACCCCTTTGGGTATCGCTTCCTCTGTGGAGCCCCTTCTCCCAGCATGCACCTGGGCAGGCTGCTCCACTGGGATTCAGCTCGAGGTCCCCCACTGTCTCAGGTGGGTAAGTGCTGTGTATGGCACCCAGGGACGAGCCTGCCTGCAGTGCCCAGCTAGGTGTGCTGGCTACTCTGGATCCTCCCCACTTGCGCGGTCCCCTTTGTGGGGGGCAGGGCAGCAGCCACAGGCAGGTATCAGCGGGGTCCAATGCCAGCTCGATGGGTCCTGGGCTTGACGCTGGGCGGCGCCGTGCTGTCCTGTGCCAGGACGGAGCACACCTGGAGTTGGCTTCCGGGGGCAATGGCTTCTTTACCAAAATAAATGTTTCCCTTGAAAAGAATGAATTTAGTCACTTTCTTCTCATTTTTAAAAGCCACAGGGGTTCTGTTTGTGTTGACTTGGTAGAGACTCCATCCCCATCTCATAGAAGTGTAGCCATTCCACGGTTACCAAACGGGTGAGATGCCTCTGAAACACACGCTGGGCCTGGATGTGCTCACCTGGGCCTCGCTCTGGTGCCCCCCGGCCCCCACACACAGCGGGTCACAGGTCGCTCTCCCAGGAGCCGGCAGTGGGTGATTCCGCCTTGTCCCTGCACCAGTGCTCAGCAGGAAGGCCATGTCAACAGCCTGTGAAGCCAGGGACAACCCGGGCTCAGGCCCCTGCCCCTAGCTGCACTGACCCCCACATCCAAACTGGACTCAGCGGCTCCAGAGTCACCCGTCTGCTTTTCCTTGACACTGACCCACATTCCCCTGCTGAGAGATAATGGGGATGTGGGCAGCCTAGGTGTGCGGCAGAACGGACACCATGCGAATTCCGAGGCTCCGTCGAGAAAGGATGTGCTCCAGGTATGGATCTCTGGGCTACTAACCAGCGTGCCAGCCAGGCAGTGAAGAGCCCAGGCCATAGGGAGAAGCCCCGTGGGGCGTCCCACCAGACAGCCCTCCCAGGCTCGGTCGCATTCAAACACCAGGCATGAGAGTGACCTTCAGACGATTCCCGCCCCCCGCCTGGAAGCTTCCAGCTGGGGCTTCAGACAAGCTATCCGAGCCACGGCCTGTCCTGATTCCAGACCTCCTGCCTGACGGCATCTCTTCATAAAGTTGACGTTTATGTTGAGAGTACGTTAGGGCTGAGCTATTTTTCCTCACATATTTAGGGGCTGTTCCCTTCCACAGAGCCATCTCAAAATACTCAGTCCAAGGCAGTTGCTCTTCCAAGGAGGGGCCCTGGCTTCAGTTCTGGAACTCTGCTGGGGGAGCAGCCTTCCACAGGTCCCCCAGGGTCCTCTGCCACAGCGGGGGAGCAGGGAGAGAAATCACCTCAGACACTGAATTTACACATTCAGCAGCAGGAGTTTGGACCACATCCAGGAGCATTCAGTGTTTTAGCTTTTAGATTCCTCACAACCAGACGGGCGCTGGGGTGAGAATGATGACTATTCTCCCCTCCTGCAGAGGTTTCACCTCCCTGACCCTTCGGCTTCACCCCTACACGTGTCCTGGCATGAGAAACTCTTAGCAGAGCGCATCAGCAGTGCCAGGAGGCGAGCAGAGCTGGAGCGGGGCTTTCTGCCTGAGCCATCTGGGGCGGAAGAACATGGAGCCCACGGGCTCGCTGCAAAGGGAGGCGGCGAGGAACCGCTGCCCCGCGGCACCGCCCACCCGGTGGTCCCTGCTGAGAGCATGCCACCGCTTCAGGCATCTACCCCTTGACTGTGGAGGTTACAAGCCACCCCGGCCCGTTTCCCCACAACCTTTCCCGTCTTCACATGCCTCTGGGAGCACCCAGCCCCTCGCCCGCTCCAGAAGGCCCTGCCTATTCCTGCTGCCAGGGCCACACGCTCTCCCCCACCCCTCCACTTGCAGACTCTGCATGTCCCTTTGCCCGCTGGTCGTTTCACGTGGGCAGTTCTTGTCCTTCCAGTTAAACAGAACTACAAACCTATCACACCTGGAAAGTATTTAGAGCTGTGGTTCTCATCCTTAACTGCACGGGAATCAAGCAGCTCTGGAGGCAGAATCAGGGCTTTGAAGGTCACCAGGGAGCGGCACTGCCTCGGCCTTCTGGAGTCTGCCACGAGCACCAGGCCAGGTGAGCCCTCTGTCTTCCTGGGAGTGGATGTGGGCAGGAGTCACACTGTAAGCGAAAACCTAGGCCCAAGGAGGCATGTGCCCGCTGCCAACGGGGTGGGACTTGAAGTAGGTGTCTGCATCCCGCCCTACGGCTGTCCCGTGGCCTTGTGCCTCTACTGCCAGTACCAGAGGGCAGAGATTGCTTTCAATCTGCCTACCTGAAGCAGCTAATGTGGTGCCAGACAGGGCTCTGGTGGCTGACGCTAAAGGGCTGAGGTGGGAGGGGGACTCCCCTGCGCCAGCGCTCCAGGAGTCTGTCCCAGATGTCTGGGAGGGGAGCCCTTTAACTGCTCTGAGGAAATGCCACATCAGGGGTTGGCTATGATCACAACCCCTTCTAACTAGGTGCCCACATCAGTCACTGTCTTAGACTGTAATGCATCCAGGAGACCACACCTCCTGGTTGACTATGGACTCTCAACTCCTCCAGCCCCAAAGAACCGAACCCAATCAGCAGCTGTTCTCTTCCAGGTCCACCAGGCTCAAGGCATGCAGCAGGTTTGAGACCATTAGTCAGACAGGGTTCTGGCGCCCCCTGGTGGCAAACCCCAAGTGCAGCTTCCCCTCTTCTCCCCCATGCCTTCTACTTTCCTGTATGGTGCAACACATGCCCCTGGCCCTGCAGCAAGACCAGGCTCAGGTGGCAGACAGGTGCAGTGGCTGAGTGTGAGCTGGAAGCTAGGCAGATGGGCCAGCTCCTCTGAGACCCCTGTGAGGCCTTAACAATCATGAAAGCTCAGTCTCCTCTTTCGCAGAGGGGTAACGGAACCTCACTCAAAAAGACCACAGGGGCAGTACCTGCAAAATAACTGGGCCAGACTTCCAGTAGGGCAGCAGGAAGCTGGCAGTCAGACAGCTGTTAAAGGCCTGGGTTTTCCCCTGGACACCCTGCGCCTCCTCCGCCCCCAGTAACAGATCACACTTCGCTCTCTTCTTGCGCTGCTGGGGCTCAAAGCCAAACCAGGGACTTCCCAGAGTATTTCTGCCTGGCTTCATGACTTGCACGGTTTCTGAGCACTGACAAGCTACCTGGGTTTGATCTGGCTCTCACTTTTTTTATTTCACTGGTCTAATGATTTCCTCTAAGTTTCCTCAAATCTCTTCTGGAATAAGACAGAATGTAAACAATGAAGACTCTATTTTGGACCAAGTTTTGCTCTTCACAATTACATGCTGAACTAGTGTAGGAAATATTTTCAAAAACAATACCTTTGATTACCTAAGGGTCAGTGGTTCTAAAATACACACATGAGAATTACTTTAGAGACTTACAAAACTATTCTTATTCAGAGTTGGGAGAGGCATCAGCAATGTGAATGTATAAAAGCTTGCCAGTGGCTTCTGAGGCAGCCAGCCCAGCCTCTGGTCACAGAGCAAAAGTTTGAGAATCTCTGGCCTACAAACCTTTAAAAAACAGGGTCATTAGTTGTAACAATGTCACATTCCTTTGCAAAATATAATTTTCTAAATAAAATAAATGTCAACTTTATTCAACTGATGTGCTTCAAAAACAATGGGTGGAGATTCAAATTTACAAATCATTCACTTAAATTCATTAGGGCAGCAGACTTGAGAAAATACCTAGCAGAGAATTCAGATATAAAATCAAGACTTTCCTGCTTACTTAGCCTGAACCCCACTTTCCTAAAAGCGGTCACTGCTGGAGTAAAGGCCCAAGGAAAGAAGAGATTCCCGAGCTCCTTGACAAAGCACCTGTCTTAAGCCAGGGGCACAAGCTGCATACCAAAGTCTTGTGCAGTCACAGAAGCTGCCTTCACTGAGGAGCCTGCACCAGCTCACCCCCAGCATTCACCTCAGATCCACTAGAGGGCACTCCTCTCCCGGCTCGGACCCTCCCCCACACTCCAGGGGCTGAGACACCCAGTAAGGCCAAGGCTGCTTCTCTGGGAGGTGGAGAAGGCACTGGATAAGGACACAGCAACCCCCGTGCCTCTTCATCTCCAGACACACCGTGGCTATAGCTCCCTTGCCCAGGCGGCGAAGACTCACAAATTGCCTCCATAATTTTTATTACGCACAGGGAGAATCTTCTCTGGAACCGCAGCATCTCAGAAGGCCTCACCCAGGTCGATAATCACTATGAAGGCAGGTGTGAAAACACACTGGTGTATTCTAGAGCGCGATGCTGCCTCGGCCGGCCGGGGAGTTCTGCCTCCTGGAGTCCAGCCCCAATGGCTTAGCTGCTCCCTGCAGGCGGCGCCGTCTAGAGGACCCTCAGGTGCCAGCGGATGGGGCAGCCAGTTCCGAGTTTGCGCGTCCATCTTATGGATGACTAAGTGCCTGAGGCTGGGTCCGTGGGATGGCAGGGGTACTGGGTGTGATGGAAAGTCAGACTGCTTTAGGTCTGACGCTGTCTCAACCTTCCTGCCCACCTGCCTTTCTCTCACCCCTTTATGAAGGGATCATAGAGTGGAGGTGAGGGGGCCACGGGAGTAAGCAATGGGGACCCCACATGGATCAGTACTCAGAAAACTCAAGTAAAAATCTGACAATTAAGAAAACACTCGGCAAACTGGGAGCTATGGCACACATGTGCTCAATGACCAATATTGCTGCAGAAACAGGTGGGAGGTGGGATGTGAAAGGAGAGTTCAAGTGACAAGAAACAGGAAGTAGGTGGGATGCGACAACAGAGGTGGGGTGAATACTGATCAGGTTTCAGTTCTTTTGGGGAATTCTGAGTACTATTTTGTTTCACTCTGAGATTACTGAGCCTAGAGCCAACAGGACCTGTCGCAGGTAAACCCATATGCTGACCAGGTCTTTCTGGGCCAGTGGGTGATTAAGCCATCACGTTCAACAGGCAGGCTTCACACAAACCCCGTAACACACCAGGGCTTCGGAGCTGGTCAGAGAGGGGAAGGTCCTGGCCCTGAGAGAGTCTCAAGACGGCCACACCGGGGTGGCTGGGTGGCACTGCTACCCTGCCTCAGCAAGATCGGGACTTGCTGGCAGTTGCTGACATACTTCAAGGAAGGGAAAAATCCAAAAAACCAGAGATGCTGAAACTGGAGGTGAGGCCGTAACAGACAACCCACTGACCTCAGCTCACAGCTACTTTGGAAGGGGCAGAGGCTGGCTGAAGCCTGGGCGTAGGGGCCACTCTTCAGTCTTGGAATGTTACACAGCAGCCATTCTACTAACTACCGGGGGGCAAATCAATGACTGGGGTCTCCAGGCTGATGACTCCCAGGGAGTAACACTGGTCTCTCTGAGGAGAGGAGAAACACCCGACACTGTCAAACGGTAAATCTCACTTGGTGTCGCAATGGTACCAATGCCTCTGCTTCCTTCCGGGTAGCTGCTTCCGAGGAACTGTTAGCTGTCAGTCATCTGCACATCGTTTTGGGAGTGGGGAGGGGAAGCAGCTAGCAGCAAGCGCATGGACTAAGCCTGTCATGAGGATGCAGGAAAAGAAGACCTCCCCCCGCCCCCATCTCTGATTCTGCTCCGCTCTCCATTAGGAGCCAGAAAGGCCGGTGGCTACAAAGTGTGGCAGCCGTCTGCAAGGCTCCCCAGGACGCACCAGCTATGTGCTGTTCTTCCCCTCCCCCACCCTCTGTCTCCCCTTACATTTCTTCCTCCCTCAGGGAGAGTGAGCATGAGAGGCCAGGTACTTTGTTCACTTCCTAAGCACCATGCATCTTGGCGGCACTAGCTTCCCTCCAAGATGTCCCAGAAAACAGAGTTTGAAACTCCCATAGGTTAGAGATCACAATTGCTTCTGAGTGGTCTTCACAGTTAGGGCAGGCGTACATTTCAAAAGGCAGCCCCTGGGCTCCCTCGCTCTCCCACACACACTCATACACACTCACACGCAGTGGGCACATTCAGCCGCTGGGCCCGGCCGCTTCATGTCAGGTACTGCACCACGAGGAACATGACCACGCAGGTGAGCAGCATCCCGCCGATCATAAAGTACTTGTCCTGGAAAGCCCGCTTCTCGATGAGCCGCATCACCGTGTTGGACAAGCCCAGCATGTTGGCGATGTCAAGGATCTTCTTCTGAGTCCCCTGGGCAGGTGGAAAGAGAACAACAAAGATCAACCTGCTTTGCCCAGGGCAGGCGAATGTCATCAAGAGATGGGGCTTTACCAACAGTCTCTTGGTTATGACTGAAGCACACAAAAGCATCTTTTAAAGTGAAAAAGATCTACTCTCACATGGTCAAATGATTCATGATCAAGGACTGAGCAAAGCAAGGGGGAAAGAAAACCCTTTACACAAACATGCTGGAGCAACCAGCTACACGCTAAATATCAGATGCATACTGCATGTCTGTCTCATTTCGAGCAGGTATGTATTAAAAAAAACTCTGACTCATAATATCATATAAAATCTATATAAGATGGACCACAGAGCTGTGTATGAAAGCTAAAACTATGATAGTTCCTAGGGAAAAACACACCCAGCCCCTGGATACCATCCGGTGTACATCACCCAGAGTGGGGAGAGGTGTCCTGAGTTCTGCTTGCGCAGCCAGACCAACGAGGACTCAGCCTCCAAGTAAGCACAGCACGAGCCAGGCAGACACGGAGAGGAAGAAGGCACACAGGAAAGGGCTTTGAATACCTCTATGTGAGGTTCAGTAACAGACAAGACTAATTTATAGAGCACTAATTGGAACGGTGTTTGCCTGGGGTGGTAGGGGGAGACGGAGTGAGAAATCCTCAAAGGATCTTTGGGGGGATGAGCACAGCCTCTGCCTCAGCGGCAGCACGACTTACAAAGGTGTACGTGCTTTTCAGAATTCAATGACCCATACAAGTAAGGTCTGTACATCTCACTGCATGGAAATTAGACCACAATGACAATTTAAATACGAATGTTTTACTTAAAAAAGGCAAAATCCTTGCTATCAGCCTATTGTTCACTTAGTAAGAGCAGAAACCCGGGGGATTTTGCTGTGTGGGGGTCCAGAGTCCATGTTTACAAGAGGGGGTGAAGTGGCAAGAAGGGGCGACAGACACAGTCAGCAGACACAACACAATGGCCCCAAATCCTCTACATGAATGTCACTAGCCGCCACCGAGAACACAAGGGCACTTTATTCCTAAGCCAACAGTCCAAACGACCCAGCCCACCACTCTGCTTTTCAATCTTATTACAAAACATTTTCTTCTGAAGTAACAGATCTACACGCTGGGCAGACCCCAGCTACTTACACACACGGCGCTAAATGCCTCTGACCCAAACCCCTGTATTGCTTTTTTAAATGCACACTCAGTAGGAATGAGACTGCGAGGCATCAGGGACAGCAATTCAAAACGGAATTTCTGCCCAGACAATGATTAACAAGCTCATCAGGGGAGATCTCTCAAGCCAAACTTCATTGCTGCCGGAGACCACGTCTCCCCGCCATGACAGTGATGATAAAATTTAGCTTCTTGGTAAAGGTCCTGCTTAGTTCTGCAAGTGCAGATCACTTCGTCATTGTAAGAGGTTTAGGCTTCTTAAATCACCTAGAAGTTACCACACATTTCAAAAAATGTATCCTTTTCAACCACAAATTTCCCCAAAGCAGAGCCAGTTCCTTCATGCTCTATATTCCACTCAAATGGCCAAAGCACAAACACTCCCTGACGAGATCGGGTGGGAGTGGGCGGAGGGCAACTGAGGAGACAGGTGGTGGCGGCAGCATGAGGCAAACAATCAGAGACCTCAAATTCCAGCCTCCCGCCCTCCAGGTGCCCACACCTCCCTTCTGCTGGCGGTGCAGGGGCAGCAGGTGCCAGAGGCCGGCCTGTGGGAGGAAGTGGACACAGCTTTCTGTAAGCTCCAACTCCCCCACCGGCCACACTGTGTGATGTGGTGAGCCTTGTTTGCTGTTTTTCTGAGATTCGGGAAGGAGGCCGAGGCCAGCAGTTTCCCAAAGACAGGGCGGCCAGTAGCTGGAATTACTGCAGGTGGCTGCTGTGAACAGTGGCCACCATGAGGCTGGCGGAACCGCTCTCGAAGACCCTGGGAAGCCCCGGGAAGCACCACAGTCGTCAGCAGGAGGTCAAGAGTCACTGGGGCCGCCTGACCTTCTCCCTGGTAAAGATGGCAGAAATGTGCCGACGTCCTGTGGGGCTGACAGGCTCAATGTGGTCCAAGAAAAACTTAGATAAAAACCCTGCTTCCAAGTGACTGTTTCTCACAGCTTAGTGGCTGGGAGTGCTTCGTTCACAGGAGACCACACCCTGATAATAGGCAGAGCCCACACCCAATTATCCATCAGGCTTGATACAGGAAAAGGGCTGAGGCTAAAACCCCATGACTGACATCAGAGTGTGTAATGTTTCTGTAAGCCGCTCCCCGGGGGTTTGAGTCTCAGCCAGTGGGGCAGGGCTTCTAGGAATACCTGGCCTAGAGAGGGGCGAGTCATTGGGCTCACCACCATGCGCTCTAGAAGCTTCTGCTGCTAGTCAGCCTGGAAGGCCCCACCTACAGGGACGCAGTCACTGCCACGCAAGGTCTGGGCTGTGGGAGTTTACAGCAGGGGCCTCCAGAGAACCAGCCGAGCGCGAGGCCCTGCGCACAGCCTCGGTGCCCTCCCGAGGGTAGCAGGCGCGACAGATCTCTCGGCCTCCTGCTTCTTCCTGCAGCGGCTACTCTCATGACAAGGTCAGTGGATGGGAAAGACCTGGACACCAAGCGACAACACGTGAGGGTTCACGGCAAGCACGAGAAATTCCTACCAGTCAAGGGATTTGGACAGTTGTGGAGTCACCGTGATTCAGCTCCAATATGAAGGACCCCAAACTCGAGGGCTGCATCTCACCACCCCAGTGCCACAATTTGGGGATTCGAAATCAGAATGTTGTAAACACAAATATCAAGCTGTTGGATGAGGCCAAATGAGAGGCCTTTTCCCTGTCCCCCACCTTCAAGGTCAGTCTCTGGGACCTCAGTCCCTCCAAAATACTGTGCCCGCCTCCAATGAGGTCATCCATGCCGTGGTGAATTTTCTGGAGGGAGGAGTTAAACTGCAGCGATTCATCCATTGGTATGGTGGTGTCAGAATCCTGTGAAGGAAATGCAGGCACTTGATTAACTCTGCTTGCTGGTCAGCTCCTGGAGTCCCACCGCACCTGACTGCCCTGGGCAATGCCTGAAAGCCAGGATGACGACAGAACAAGAATGAGAGGAAACTAACAGAGAAGTAAGCAAATTGTGGCACTGGGGCAAAGATCTAGGCCTCCTTTCATGCAGAGGAAGAAGAATTTTCCTCAGACTTGTCACTCAACAAGTAAGTTCTGCGATCCAAGTGCTATTAAGCCTTGCCTCTGGATCATCACCCCCACTGAGGAGGAACGCTACAGGCTTGATCCTGAAAGCTTCCTGACTACTCACTGATGCAGCTTCTGCCAAGCATCCTTTACTTGGCTTCCTCTTAACACAGTGTTCACAGTTTGCTTGTGTTCTTCACCCATTTTCTCTACAGCCTATCCCTCCAAGCAGACTGAGGCTGAGTGAGGACAGAAGAGGCTGTGAGTCCTACCGAAAGCCTAACAGGATTCAAGGGAGGAGGTTCCAGGCAGGCAGGAAAAAAGTCTGCTAAGACATGAAAGGAGAAAAGTTGAAAATGACCAAGAGCTTTCTGCCCCGCATGCTCCTCCACAGGCTTGCTCAGGCCTCACTCTACGCGTCGGAGGGATTCACTCTAGTACCCGCTCGGAGAAGAAACTGAGGTCCGGAGAGGAAGAGTAACTTGTCAACCTCACGAAGAGCTCCAGGATGTCCTGTGGGGCATGAACCCCAGTAGTGAGTGTGGTGCCGCCCTCCCAACCATCGGGTGTGGAGAAACACCAAGCCCAGTCCCGGGCTGGACTTGCCCTCTGGGAGTGAGCTGCACAGAAGCCAGTCGCCAGCGGCTGCAGCTCTGTTCTCCCCTCACCTTCTGAGGACCAGACCGGTCGCCCCGGTGACACTTCTATCACTTTCAACCATCACAGAGAGGATAAGCTGCGTTTTCCTAGCTGTGCAAGTTTAGAATCACTTTTCATAGATGATTTCAAGCCCCCACCCCCCCCAGTGCCCCACAGGAAAGAGTCAGGTCTTTTTATTTTTATACTTTACTGTAACACTTAATACAACTGTGTTCTGCACAGAGTCAATGCTCAGGGGGTCAGTGAACGGGTCGGTGTTTGAATGCATGGAGACTTCCCTTCATTTACTAGACAAGAATTTACAGGATGCAGTTTAGCCTGAACGGTGTGGCTGGTGGGCCATTTTCTTGCAAAAATACTGTAGTTCCAGATCATACTACGACCAGGAAGAAATTCATTTGACAATCAACTTCTATTAAGGGATGCTATATGCACAGTATCACATCAGGCTGGAAAGAAAATAATTTAGATCATCCCTGACCTAAAAAAGGCTTGGATCCCCGATGCTGTAACTCTTTAAAACCTAGACGACATTTGACATCTTTCAGGGTGTCATGTAGCCTGTTACATTTCTAACAGGTGGCTCCACTTGCCACGATACCACCAACACATCTTTACCACAGTTCTGAACTGCGAATCACTGTCACCTGACTGCTTACTTTAGAAAAATGAAAACGGAAATTTACTAAAAGTGTAGCTATAGGAAAGGGAATCAAACATCTGCAAAGCAGGAACTGATGCGAATTACAATGGCAGGTTTCAAAAGCCCAGGCCTCTTTCAGATAACAAACTCCTCTATAAACAAACAAACAAAAACCCAACCCACAACCCACCTTACTAGATGGAGTATGTCACGCAGGACATGAGAGAAGCCAGCGCCTTCTGGTGCCAAGTGCAGGAAGTGACCCTGAGGCCCGAGGGCAGGGGTGATGTGTGCTAAGAAATCAAACAAGCAAACCAACAGGCCACCTTCAGACAGGCTCAAGTCAAGCAATCCATCTAAAATGAAGTATCTGTTAACAAATTCCTCCAAATTACTGCTCAGACGAGGACGAGGGGCAGAAGTATTTTAATGCGCCTGACACGGGAGCCGCACACAGACACAGCACAACAGCAGCGCCCGGAGGCAGCCTCCGAGCACTGCCCTCACTGCGAACGCTCTAAGTTCTAATCATCTGTCTCTATCTGACCAGAAAAAAGTCCTCACCATGTGAACTTCCACCTCGGCCCTGGACCGGTCAAACCAGGTCATTTTCACCTTTCATTCTCTCATTTAACTGCTTCCTCTTCAGGTTTTTGTGTTAGACAAAGAAACTCCCTGTCTAGATCCAGTCTCTGCAGCAATGCACCAAGTCCACCAGCATTTCTGGTTGTTCTCCTCAGCAGTGTGCTTTCAACATCCCCCGGAAGGACGAAGCTCAGAGACCTGAGTCCCCAGCTTCAGCAAGCTGGGAGCAGACCCCCACCCAGGTGCCTGGCTTACGTTGGTGGTGAAGGTGCGAGACAGAAGCTCCTCTCGCTGTTTCTCCTGCTGCTCCCTTGTGAATCGCCGATGCTGGAAGTTTCTGAGAGCAGTCTGCAGGTGCTGGACATCATATTTTAACTGGTCAACACGACTGGAATTGATGAAGAGAGATTAAGTTCAAGGAACCCAGCATGGGACAATTTGAGGTGGCCTGGCTTTGCCTTCAGGAAAGAGGCTTCCTAACTTTCCCCCATACCACTCTACAATATCCCGTGTTCCCGGTCCCAGACCCCCTCAATAACCTGATTTTGATCAAGAATATTAACAATAAAGAAGTAGTTTGTGACTAAAGTAGAGTGGCAGCACACGGGACTCCAGCAGCTTTACATAAATATCTGCTGGTCTCTGCTTCTGGATGCATGACAAGGAACAGGTGACAGGAAGCAGGTCCACTGACCTCCTGCTGACCTTATATGGATTATGCTGCTCTCCTAGAAGCCCAAGGGCATCTCTGGTGTAAAGCATCCACAGAGTTTCATACAGCTTTTGGGAGCAGGTGCTGGAGTGGAGGTGGTAAGGGTGGTTTCATTTTAATGTTATGGGGGAGTATCAAAGCATGAGGTCGGTGTTTCATTATAAATGCACTGATTGAAGTGATTAAGAGCAAGACTTCGTTTAGGCCCAAGAATGTAGTGGGAACCCAAAGGGCAGAGTAAAATGTCCTTGCAGCGTCAGGCTTCCAGCGGCCGTGGGTCTGGTCAGGAAACAGACACTGGAGACCGAATTTCAACATGAGGCCAAAGAGGTAAAGGAGACACAGAGTTCTGAGCCACTAATCTCACAAACTGTTCATTTTGAGGGAGTATCACTCGAACAGAATTGTGCTTTACCTCTGCACAGTCTCAGTTTTTCAATGTATAAGTGGATCTCTGGAATATTCGATAGCCTCCCCTGGGAGAAAGCTGGGGTCAGCACTCACAGTTTGGCATTCTGTCTTTTGTTAGGAGGCTCCTTGCTGGACAGAATCTCCAGACGTTCCAGATGGCTGAATATCTGGTCTATGCTTGCTTGGATTTCATTTTCTACTACTGCACAAAAGAAAAAAAAAAATTACTGGAAAAGAAATCGTGAACTTAAATCAGAATGCTAAATCAAACATATCTCTGTTCCAGATCCATTAACTAAAAAATAGGTATTTCAAAAGAAGACAAATACATAATGAATAATGAAAAACACTCAAGTGATTCTGTAAATCTTGTTTCAAATACACATCTGTTAATTCTATAACAATATATATATAACAATATATATATATTTTTAAGGCTGAAAATCTGTAGAAAGGTATTTGGAAAATAAAACTAACACTTAAGGGTGTCCAAGTGATTATTTTGGCAAAATGCAGAATGAGATCGCTTTTCCTTTGAGATTATTCTGAGCTAGGAATTACAAATATCTAGTAAAAATATTGTCAATTAAATTTCCTGTAGGAATGAGGTTTAAGAAAAAGGTACAAAGGGGTAGATTAGTGTGAGAAACACAGTAGAGCTGCTCTAAGGCCTTCTAGAGGGTTGGGGGGGGGAACGACCTGATGCTGGCAACCCAAAAATAGACCATGTATCAACAGGAAAAGACCCAGGAGAGAATCCGCAGAGGTGAAGATATGATAAATACAGTCATTTTCCTTATCCCTTTTGAAAACCAGTCAAAATGACCACTTTCCATTTCTAATCAGGTAGCAATGGGACTGCTGGGAAGGAAACAAATCTGATGAACAGAAAGGAGACTGCACCGGAGCCAGCTTGCACACTACGTCATGCCCCACAAAGAAAGAGTAAAGACAGCAGAGCCTCTTCTCCGGGCAGCCTACAGCTAGCACACACTGCTTAGATGAGAACAAGACAGGACAGAGAACCAAGAGAGGAGATGCTTTTGAAGCTACAGGAAGGAGACATGAGAAAACAGGAGAAATAGTATTGGCCAAGCAGCGAGGTGAGGCGGACTCCCCTAAAGTATGGGGGGGGGAACCAGCAGTGTCTGTACGGCCCAGTAAGATACAGGACCTTTCCTTATAGTAGCAAAGAAACTAGAAAACCTAAAGTAACATTTTTTCTCAAAAGAACCACGATGTGGGAACTGAACTAATTAATATTACTATTCATTTTTAAATAATCCTCCTGAAAAGCCCTCAGCTTTTCTTCTGAGTCCTCAGCTCAGAAGAAATGACCAATTCCAGTTAAACATCTCTGAATTTTTATGGCGTACATTCCTCTAAGGACTCCATAATTAGATTAAGACAGATGGAGGCGAGAAGTTCCATTCTCACAGGGCCGTGTCAGGTTGAGTGGAGGGGTAATGGGGGGTTAGACTGGTGGGATTCCAAAGGCACAATCAGGGGAATCAGTGATTTTGCCATAGGGTTTTTCTGGCCATTCTAACAAGAGAACTCATTCCACCCTGAGTCATTAAGCCCCCGAGGCCGAAATGCAGTCAGGAAACCCAGCCCATTAGCACCGTGTCATCAGAGAGGACTCTGGTCTCCACAGTTAATTACTCACAGTGCAGAGACTGCTTGTCTGCTGTCTCCAGGCGTCCCATGTGAGACTGGATCTCGTGGACCTGCCTATCCAAGAAAGAGGGAGGAAATGAATGAGACAGGAGTAAACAGCACTTCAGTTAGGAAAGACACATTTTCTGATATCAACACTTAATTGATTTAAATTGATAGCATCACCAAACTGTAGAATTCGTGACACTTCAGGTCAAGTGTTTCTAACAGTTAGCAGTTGTATTAGTAATTCTAGGCAGCATTTATTTGAGTGCTTACCACCTGTAAGATCTGCAACAAAGTCAAACCCTATGGGGATATTTTTATCATCCTCATTTTATAAATAAGACAAGTGAAGCCCAGAAGGTTGTGTAATTTGCTCAAGTTCACACAAGTGATAAGCTACCATCTGGACCCAGCCAATCCCACTTTCTGTTCTTTGACCCAATGTGCTGAACACTGTTCTGTACTAGGGAAGAGTCAAAGGGTGAGAGAGATATAATCCTTGTCCTTGAGAAACACAGACGGACTTGCAAAGTTCCAAGAAGACTTAAGGAAACATTAACACACACAGAAGTGTAAACAAACAGACTGCTGAGGGGCAAAGGTGTGTGACTGGGGCCGAGCTGAGAAAGGGAGTTTAGTGGGTGAAGGGGGTTCTGAACATCATGTGGTGAAGAAAAATAGGAAGAAAATGATATACAAAAAGGCACAACGGTGTACCACGTGGATTATCAGCAGGCTGGGTGCTGGAAAATTAGGGTCACAGCGGGGAGGGGGTGTGACAACCAGCTGGAGGAAACCACCAGAGGGAGGCCCTGAAAGATGGGAATACCAGAGACTACCATCTCCTTGGAAATGCTACACGGTACCCCAATCGCTGGCACGGTTTTGGTCAGCAGGCCCCGAAGCACTGTCTGGAGGTTCCCCAGAGCCCTGGCCAGTTTACCCTCAGAGCTCTTCCTAGCATTCCCCCATGATCAATGTCCCCAAGTGGCTTCTGGTGCTTCCCTCTGCTGTAGAGCCGGATGGAGGGAGCCTGCTGAGCTCTGACATAATCCCCAACCCTTTGGGAGAGGTCTGCAAACACCCTCCAGTGTGAGCCTCCTCACTGTGACTCCAAATTTACTGATGTGACTTGTGAGCCCAAATCTAGACTCTTGATTTCCCCCCTAGGCTTCCTTGCAGGCCCAAACGTGACCCATGGCACCTCACTAATGACCCCCTGGCCCTCGGAGGACCCCACAGGCCTGCGAGGCAACCAGTGTCACTACTGGGTTATGCGAGGCCAGGTGTCTGCCTGATAAGGGAGGTCGTCACACTTCGGAATACGTGTGGAGACATGAGGGCAGCTTGAGATGACGCCCGGGTCAGCGCAACTGTGAATCAGCTCTGGAGGACGGAGGGGACACTGACAGGACCGTCAGGACACCACCAAAGGTACGATGTGCAGGGAGGTAAGCTCGGCCGCTGAGCACGTCTAAAAGCGGGTGGCAGTATCAACAAGGACAGGAACATAACTTTTAGCAGGGGGCCAAGAACAGCCGGGACAACTCTGAAGAAGATGACGACTTGTCCCACCAGACTTACTGCCAAGTCATAATGTCAAAGTAATATGGTAGCAGTGAGAGGACAAACTGAAACTGACCCTGACCCTAACCTGGACCCAACCCAAGGGCAGACGGAGGCCAGGGACAGTCTCGCGTATCTGGGGAATTAAACGGGTCTGAAAGAATGACTGACTACAATAAATGTTGCCACTCAATTTGCTATCCCTATGGAAAAAGATGCCTTATATATACACATATATAAATAGGCAAAAGCAAACTTAGAGGACGGTTTCCTCTGAGGTGGTTAAATTAAAACCTAAATGTAAAGGGCGAGACATTAAAACTTCCCAAAGGATATACAGGACTGCATATGATGACCTCAGGCTAAAGAAGGATTTCTTAGATAAAAAAAAAAAAAAAATTATACCCTCCCAATCCTACAAACAAAGACAAGACTGCTAAAACAAGAGACATTAAACAAAAAACTACACCAAAGGGACCATAAAAATGTCCGACAAGTGCTGGAAGTTATCTTTGTCAGATAACAATAGAGGAGCATCTAGAAAATATAAAGAACTGCTACGAGTCAATAGAAAAAGTCAAACAAATCAATGTTTATAAAATGGACAAAGGGCAACTGACAAGAAAGAAAACCCAAATGGTCAACAAATACATGTAGAAACTCAACTTCACTAGTAACAAGGAAATACCAATGTAAAACAATGAGGGGCCACATTTCTCCCATGACACTGACAAATATTCAGAAATTTTAGAATGAGGGACTCATGGCAGGCTCAACAGTGGCACCCAAAAGGAGCCAAGGAAGACTTCCCCTACCACCACAGGACCATCTTTGGCACTGTTTTGTTCAATATTTTTTTTAATCAAATTATGGTTATGAAATATACATGATTTTGTGCTCAACTGAATGGTTAGGATATTGCAACACATACCAAATATTAGCATTTCTCACTTAGGCTAAAACACTAAGAAGAAATTTCTTAGGGACATAAAGTATTTCAACTTTAGATTTTTTTAATAGTTCTTTTTTTTAAAGATTTATTTATTTATGTATACAGAACTGGGGTACAAGTCAGAGGTGCAGGGGGTGAGAGGCTTCACCAGAGACAGAGTGGGGAGCAGAACAGGAAGATCGATGTACACTGCTGAGGGGAGCAGTGGGCAGATCAGGAGAGGTCTGCTGCTCCCTGTGGGTCACCTCTGGGACGGGGATTGAACTCGCATTGAAGTGGCTGCGGCTCACTTGCAGTGTTGCGTCCTAACCCGCTGTACCACCAGGGAGGGCCAAGACTTCATATTTTTAAAAGAAGGTCAAATGTACAGGATGGCATTCAATTTGGGAAGCCTTTGTTAAAGCCACCTCTATCACACGTTTCCCCCAACAGAAGATGAACAGATGACTGGGGAAGAGTTTAGAGGTCAGGTCATGGAGAGGAATGATCAAAAGAGCTAGTCACCTGGGCTTCCTTGGTGGCACAGGGGTTCAAGTCTCGTTGCTATCAAGCTATCACCAGTCACTGCAGAACAAGTTCAAGCCCCGGCCAGGGAGCTGACCCACATGGTGCAGAAGACCTCTTCTTTCTCCCTACTAATTCCTTCGGCAGTGCACTTTAGAAGATCGACCTGTTCTGTTCCCTACTGTCTCCGGTGAATCCTCTCAGCTCCCTCTTCTGGCCTACACCCCAGTGTCTTATACACATAAATAAAAAATCTTTTTTTTTTTTTTTAAAAAGCTAGTCACAGTAAGTCTGTGGGAAAAGAAAACCCCCAAATGGGGCAGCTATTCCGAGTTGCCACACAGGAAGAGGGAGACTCAGCATCAAAAGGCACAAATTTCAAGATAAAGATTATAGCTTCACACACACATCTACAAAGAACAAATATGAACTGTTTTTCTTGCAGAAAATAAAAAAGAGCTCCTGTATGTTTCAACAAGACCATGCTGGTTTTTGTTTGTTTGTTTGTTTTAAATAATACAATAGTTTATTTTTACATCATTCTGTGCCTTTTTCCATCTCAGTTGTAATCCCCGTGGGCTTCCCATCACCAGATTACCCGTGTGCCATCACCATAGTCCCGTGCACTTCCCTCCCCCCACTGTTTTTGATCCCATTCCCCACTCACATCCGTAAAATGTCTCTGGTATATAGTTTTTCATTATTATTATTATTTTCTCGCCTGCTATGAGTGAAACCATCCGGTATTTTTCCTTTTCTTTCTGGCTTATTTCACTAAGCATGATCTTTTCCAGCTCCATCCATGTTGCTGTAAAAGCAATTTTTCTTTTGGTTGCTGAGTAATATTCCATTGTGTATATGGATAAGGTGTGTACCACATCTTTTTAATCCAGTCATTCACTTTTGGGCATTTGGGTTGTTTCCATGTCTTTCTAACTGTAAATAAAGCACCATGCTGGGTTTTAGAAAGTGTCTTCCTTCCCAAAGTAAAAGGTGGAATGGGAGATCTTACCAGTCCCCTTGAATTTTTGAACCCCATGATTTAAAATTTTTTGGCTGGATTTGAATCTTTTCTAAGATAGAGTAACCTTTAAGAAGTTGCAGGCTACTATTTCTAACCTTCCCCATACAAACTCTATTTGCTTTGAATAAACTAGACAGGAAACAGTCCCAAAATGATTCCAATCGCCACATTTCATACCTGGGAGGAAATAAATGCACAACAACAAAGCAAGTACGACTGGCACAGTGGGAATTAGTATATGCCACGTGGAAAAACTTGAAACTGAACTGAGAATTTAGACAACACACATGGAGTCATGGAAAAGATGCTATATAACAAGACTAGAACATGACCTACCTCCAGGCACAGGAAACAGTGTTCTGGAGTTCTAGAGTGAAATTCCAGTTCAATTATGTACCAGCTAAAACTCTGAACAAGTCTCTTTAATTCTCTGGTGATTCATTTTCAACTGCAACACACAGAGCTAATAATCACAAATATTTAAAGGGCCAAATATACTAATGCAATATGGAAATGTGGGGTACCTTTTGTAGGATTATGTGTGGTGCTTCACTTAACTTTATTTAGAAGTAGTAGGGGGCCCTCCCTGGTGGCGCAGTGAGTTAAAACGCAGCACTGCAACTAGCCACAACTGCTTCCGTTTGATCCCCAGCCCCAGAGCTGACCCACATGGTCCAACAGACCTCTCCTGTCTTGCCTGCTGCTCCCCTCATTCATCTGCCTGTGCTACCCACCCCCCAATCCTGTCTCTAGTGAATACCCTCTGGCCTGTACCCCAGTTCTGTATGCATGAATAAATCTTTTTTTTTAAAACCTGACATCAAAAAAAATAAATAAAAGTAGTAGGAACACATCTGGTCATTTTTACCTACCCACTTGTCTTTACCAAAATGAGCATCTTATCAGGAGGTAAGATCAAAAAGAGGAAAAATTAATCTTAAGTTTTTTTTTAAACCCAGTTGCTCATCAAAATCACCGGGAGCCCTTGTTACAACAGAGCTTCATGTGACCCAGATTTACTGAATCAGAATCTCTGGGGAGAGTAAGCTTCAGGACACCAGAAGATCCTGGACTACATAAAAAACAAATGTGGTTATCTTTACAACCACTGGGTCCCCCAAAATAGAAGTGTGCTATTAGTTCTTCTATAAAGTTCCTTCTACCATAATACTATTTAAGTATAAAATGTTTATTCTGTTGTTCATCTTTTTTTCAGCTCATTTATTCTTCAGGCAGCAGTTTTCAGGATACAGAACTTGAAAGATACAGAAATTAAATGCTGATCTAATTCCAATGGACTTTAGGGGACATGACATAACTACAATGTGGTTCAAAGCTCCAGAAAAATTAATATGTTTAGTTGCTGTTGGGTTAACTCTGCAACATTCATTAATTTCTACACTGCAAAAGGTAGTAACTACAGTAAATAAATTTAAGCTGATATTCACCAGACCCTTTTTAAGTGTCCTTTTAAAGACTCTTGATTATCAGTATTATGAAGCTGGAAGGATCCTTAGAGTTTAACCAGACTTAAACTATAATTTTACTGATGAGAAAAATAGGACAAAGAGATCTAGAACCAGTTCCTAGTTCTGGTTAAGGACTTAAGTGGAAAGGCAGATCAGACTATACTGAAGCGTAAGGAAGGTAAATTCCTTGAGGGCTCAGCAGCAGTCACTGGGAATTGGGCCTGAACATAGGCACTCAATACATACTCACTGAATGATAGAAGGCCTAACAGTGGCAGGCCAAATCTGGCCCACTGCCTACTTTTGTAAATAAAGTTTTATTGGAATACATACTTACATATTATCTGTGGTTGTCATGCTTTAATAGCAGAGTTGAGCATTTCCCACAGAGATTCTAAGGCTTACCCTTGACCAAAAAAAAAAAATTCGCAAGCATGGAAGCTCTTTCTGCCCACTTACATCTTCACAAACATCCTCTCCTCTTCTCTCCCTTCACAAAAAAGCTATTTTTTTAAAATAAATAAACAGGGGCCCTCCCTGGTGGCAAAGCACAGCACTGTGAAGCTATTGCAGCCACTACAGGACAAGTTTGATCCTGACCAGGAAGGTGACTGACATGGCACAGCAGATCTCTCTTGTTCCACCCGCTGATCCTCTCAGCAGTTTATTTCATATCTCTGCCTGTTCTGCTCCCCAATCTGCCTCCACACCTCTGGCCTCTAAGCCAATTCTGTATGTACAAATAAATAAATCTTTTAAAATAATAATAAATAAATAAACTGGCTACTTACAGGGTCTATAAAGCCCAAAGGTAGTTTGGTCAAGGCCAACCTAAGCTGTTCATCTATACTACATAAATATTCAGGAAGCCTTTTGGCATTTCCCTTCTCCCTAAGTCTACATAAAATTGAGCTACCTATATTACTTTTATAGGTACCAGGTCAGCTACCTAGTCCAACAGTAACAGGTTCAGTCTGGGACTCTCAACAAAATTACTCCTGAGAATAACCTGGATCATGGCCTGGATCATAATCTTTAGCAACAGGCTTTAATCAAATTAACCGGATGAGTCTGCACACTATAAACTAACTTCAAGGTACTACTTAGCACACAGTACTATTATAAAAGCTATCATTTCTTAGTATGAGGAGCATACTTTTCTGTTTCATCCTTTTTCCATCTGACTCACAGGTTTAGTTTTTAAAGTTCTTTCCTATAATTTTATGTGAGAACAGAGATTCCCCAGTGTAAAAAAAAAAAAATTGTCTCATTTTAATACCATTACAAAGTTGATTCTGTTTCCACCCACCCAAATCAAACACTTCATCACTAAAGGGAAAGACACCCACAAACTTAAGATAATGAAAGACATAAGGATCACCATCCTCTTATTCCTAGTACTCCAAAGAATCTCTTTTGTGGTGACTTCATTAGAGATGTTGCTTCCTATTTTGTTTCTAGGCACTGGCAGTATGATTTGTGTCTCTATCACAATTTGTGTCTCTATCACAAAGTATGGCATAAAACTTGCAAACAATTAAAATAGGATAGGTAGAGACACACACACACAAAAAAAAATAGAGGGACTCAGATACTTGTACACTGATGTTCATTGTAGCATAGTTCACAATAACCACAAGATGGAAACACCCATGTGTCCATCTACAGATGAATGACTAACAAAATGTGAGGGGTGTGTGAGAGAAAAAGGATCACGGTCTGATACCTGCTGCAACATAGGTGAACCCTGATAACATTAAGTTAAATGAACTAAGTCAGACACACATGGACAAGTACTGTATTGTTCCACGTACATATCTAAAACAGGCAAATTTAGAGACAGAAAGTAAAACAGCAGTTAAGAGAGCCTGTGGAAGGCAGGAATGGGAAACTACTGCTTAATGGATATTGAGTTTCTGTTAGGAATGATGACAAGTTCTGGAGATGGGCAGATGACACAACGTTGTGAATGTACTTAAGATCAATGAATTGTATGCTTAGAGATGGTTTAAATTTCAACTGGCAAGTTAAATGGCAGTAACAATTAAAATTAGATGGTTAGCTTTTAAGTGTTAAGTTTTGTTATGTGTATTTTACCATAATAAAATATAAACTAAGCTTTCTTCAAAACAAAACAAAAACCCAGATAGCTATGGCTCTTATTACCACCCTTAACTGTGCATCTCAGCAAGTTCCACAAATGCAGGGCCGTATCCGTCAAGAGTACTAATGACAAACTTAAGTTATGAGAAACTAAACCCAAATTTGATTTCGATAAAGGTAACCTGTAACCTGATTATGAATAACAAACATTCATAACGCATGCTACTAGCTCAGCAATTTCTTTGGATCCGAAAAATATGATTTTTAGTGTAAACCAACTCAGAATGAAACTTTTTTTTTTTTTTTTTTTAGAATAAAAGTTTTTTAAAAGCCACAGTGTAAGAGGACTAAGTGAGAATCCATCAAGAGCTGGGCCTGACATCATTTCGAAGCTGTGAGCTACCATGAAACTTCTAAGGCTCTTCCCAGTGATGAATCCTTCATCCTGCTGCTACGGCTCACGTACCCTCCACCCCACCCTGCCACACAATACAGCTCTTGTCCTACATGCTTCGACTTCGCAGCTGAGCGGTAAACTTTGTGCAGGGGCCCTGTCTCCCCACGAGCGCTACCGACTCAGAGTACCTAGTAGGCAAATGTCGGACAAAGTACAGTAACTTGTAGGTGTAAAGACTTTCCCTTAACCTAGCCCACCCTGCAGGCAGTCACGGCGTCGAAGATCCCTGCAGCCGTCCACTCAACGTCCCCGGGCGCCAGGCCGGGCTGTCGGTCCGCCGGCTGACCTGGTCATCCCGCCAGCGCTTAAGCACTTCCGAACTGGCCCCGGCAGCGCTCTGGCGAAAGGTCTCGCCTCCGCACTGGCGTACGACCAAGGCCTCGACCTGGGGGGCCGGCCTCGCCCGGCCTGGCTCGCCCCACCCGCGCCCCAACGCGGCCCTCACTTGTGCGTTTGTTGGTACAGGGGCTCCATGTCGCCGGCCCCGCCGGGTCCGGCTCCGGCTTCCTCCGAACACGTCCTCACAGCCCCCTTCCGACTTCCGGCTTCCGGCTTCCGGTCGCAGGACCCCCCCCGCCCCCGCCGCCTACCCTGCCAGCTAGGGCTGGCCCACGCGCGCCTTTCTCATGGTGCTCACAAGCGAAGAGGAGAAGAACGAAAAAGAGGCCGCAATAAGCAGCCGAGTGTAGTCAGAAGTTTTGCTTGAGATGGAGGACGAGGCGGTTTAGGTTTCGGCCCGAGGCTGCCGTTAGGATTGAGTCAGGCATTGGCAAGGGCAGGCTCAGAGGGCTGACGTGAGGTCCTCAGAGCCAGGTCGGGTCGAGAGGGCTGACACCTGCCTTTCCCTGCTAGGGGCGGGCGAGGAGGGTTCTGTTGGGTTTCGCCTTAAAACGTGTAACTCCGGAGCTGGATGCTTCGCGCTTCACAGGAATCTCTAGCTCAGGCTGCCCTAGTCTCAAATTTGTCGGCTTCCTCCCGCCAGCATTCCCCCCCCCCCCCACTTCATTTGTCCAGCCGGCAAAGTCCAGCGCTTCTTGTGTTTTGTGCTGGGCAACCGGGTCGTTCCTACCCTCAAAGAGATCGCGGTCTTGGAAAGGAAACAAGATACGTGTACTAATAAATATCTATCTGCAGGGCAGAAAGTCCATGGAGATTAAGCCAAACTGAGGTTGACTCGGTGGACTCAGGAAAGAATGCCGGAGGTGGCATTTGGGTTAGGACTTGATTTGGACGCTTTGGCCTCTCCCCACAGACCTAGCTGGTTTCCATCCTCCCGGCTTATCTGCGGTTCCTCCCAAGGGAGGAGATGTTCCTCTTCCTTTGACAAGTTGATGCTTCTATTTTTCTATATCTTGGATTCCACCCAGTTTTGTGCCCCGAGAGACTCCACCTCTGTACTTTCTTTCCCTAACACTTTTCTGTTTATTCTAGTATCTATTTATTATGAGCACCCATTACCAAGCACGGATAATGGGCGGCGGGGGGAGGAGGGGAATCAAATCTTTCATCTCCCATGGTCTCTAGGAACTACTAATCACGCCCTTAAACTACATTATCAGGTAGAACAGCATTATAGCTGGAGAAGAAATAACATGAACAGGGCCTTCAAAAACTAACAACGTTCTAAAGTCTTGTGTGCATTTATTGTATTGGTCTGCTAGAGACGATAAGGAGGGCAGTTGATGACGAGGAATTCTTCAGCAAAGGCAAATGGTGGGAAGACTGATCTCTTATGGCTAGGTTTAGTCAGTATCACCTATTCAGGTCCATGGTCGCTCTTTATGCTCTTTATTGTCAATGTGCTGTTTTTGACTACAGTGAGAAAAAGGTAGTCATGCTGCTATTATTCAAATGCCATGGCTCTTCAGAACCCCTCTGCACTGATCTTGGCACTGAAGAGGCTCTGTTTGCCTCTTCCCTATTAACAATATTTATTTCACCCAGATATGTCAGTACTCCTGATGTTGTACCTTCCTTCACAATACCGGTGAATCCCGACTTTCAGTGACTCAAAGCTGCTTACTGTGTTTCACTGATGATCATATTAAAGACAAATTTTGCCTATACCATGCAGGAAAATATGAATGAAAATTCATTGTTCAGGATTCTGAATTGTGAATGTAAAAAGAATGGAATAGATTCCATCCATGAGTTTGCTTGAATTTTTTAGGACTTAATCACTATATTCCTAGAAAATGATTTCTTTCCGTGTTGGCTGTCCTCCCTGCCTTTCATACACTGAAAAGGGTAACCAGTTGGGAAGGGGTGGATGGTATAGGGGCCCATGGGTGGAGTAAGAAGACATGCTCCCATCATGCAATGTATATCTGGCCTTCAATGGGCCCAGATTAAGACTGACCCTGTGAATGTGAGATTGATTAGAAGAAAGAGAAAAAAACACTGATGATAAAGCCAGTTGGCCTCAGAGCATAATGGTCTCAAATGGAGAAGATGATATAGCCACTTCGGGAGGACAATTTGACATGTGGTCCAAAGCCTGTTGAGGGGGTGAGGTGACCACCTTTACCAGGCAGAGGGGCAGAGGTCAGGCATCTCACCCCACTATTCAATTGTGCTAGAGGTCGGTAGTAGCTCCATGATCAGAGGTACCTGAATAACGTCATATTTCAGGAAAATCAGTATAACTTCATGCTCTCTCCTTTTATTTGAACTTCAAGTTCTGTAGTTCCAGGACATAACAATCCAACCCATAGTCAACCCATTTCTTCCCTCTGTAATGTGATAAACTTGGAACCTCTAAAGAGTCTTTTGACCTATTCAATTTGATAGAACTTAACTCCTATCACTGATATCTCAGTAATCTATTATGTTTCTCTGGCCATTTCAGTCAAATTAAGTAGAATAATTCTGTTATACCTTCCACCAAACGGAGGGTTCCTTCTACTCTCCTGCACCGGTCTCTACAGCCTTCCATGTTTCTTCTGATATGGTTTCCTCTTGAGCCCCTATTGTCTGTCCCTCCTGGGACAGCGCGCATGTAACAGCTTGAGCAACTGGTGCCAGCTGTGACTATCTCCCTCCCCTTACTTAACGTTAGAAGCTGTCCAGAGGCCTTCATCATTCCTCAACCACTCCCTCCCCCTTGCAAACCTCTTCAGTGTTGCCCCACAGAGATTTCTAATGCTGCGCCCTGAGGCCACATTATGTTGGATTTTTTTGCTAGCACCCTGGTGCTACAGACATCATTAAGAAATTCTTGTCTCGGCAGACAGTGTCCTCCGCACTGGTCACGCCTTTGGCCATTTCCTCCATCCTCACCAGAGTAGCTGAGATTCTCCTTGCAAGGGCTTTTGTGTCCTCTGCTCTGTGTAAGCACCATTCCCTGTGCTGCTAACACCCTTCCCTCTGCCTCAGGTCTGGTTAACTCCTCCCCTGTGCCTGTTCTGCTCCCCACTCTGTCTCTGGTGAATCTTCTCACGTCCCTCTGGCCTGTACCCCAGCTCTGTTAACTGGTTAACTCCCAGGCTGGGAGCCAACTCCCCTGTGCTCCTCTGGCACCTTAGCACTTCCTTGTCATTCATTGTGGGCGCCCCAATTCTCTGCCCACTGGCTGCAATGTGCCATTCTTCTCTGCCTCTCCCCAGCATCCAGCTCAGTGACTGGTACTAGCAGGTGCTTGCTGAGTATCTGTTGCCATGAAATGGACTCTGTTTGTAATCAACACATTCTCCTACTAAACAGTCTACTTGCCTGCCATAGTCAATACCCTGAATTATTTGCAAGTTGAATTTTAGGCAATTACAAGCTGCTGGCATCAGCAGCCCTTCTTGCTGAAAGAATTGTTGTTTGAAATCAGTACCTTGTGCCAAACATGATCCCTCTTCCAGGAGCCCTTTCGCTGTCCTTTCATTTTTTTTTTTT
>NW_004567118.1:949707-960985 GCF_000260355.1 Condylura cristata | reverse complement strand
GCGGGAATCGAACTCATGCGGAAGTGGCTTTAGCTTCTCAGTGCAGTGCTTTAACCCGCTGCGCCACCAGGGAGGGCCCATTTTTTTTTTTAAGATTTTTTTTTTTATGCATACAGAGCTGGGGTGCAGGCCAGAGGGGGGTGAGAAGATTCACCAGAGACAGAGTGGGGAGCAGAACAGGCAGATGGACTGAAATACACTGTTGAGGAGAGCAGTGGGTGGATCAGAAGAAGTCTGCTGTGTCATGTGGGTCACCTTCCTGGCCCGGGATCGAACGCATGCCGCAGTGGCTGTGATAGCCTCATAGTGCCGTGCTTTAACCGATTGTGCCACCAGGGCCCTCACTATCGTTTCTCATTCTGTGCAGATAATCACCTGCAGGGAGGCAGGATGGGCAGTGCCCTCCCAGTTTTGTAGACAAGCATGTTGAGCTTCAGGGAAATCAGCTTGCTTGCCCAAGCTGCTGTGTGTATGGTAGCCCCTGAATCGTCCTGTTTTTTGGCACCGAAAAATGGTTTGCCACTGTAAGATATCCCTGCTGCCTTCCACTCTGCACAGCAACCAAACCATAGTCATCCCCACAAAGCCAGAGAAATATAATCTCACCGACCCTGGGTCCAACCCCACTCCCCACCCCCCCATTAAAGCTGAGCAGACAGAAAGAATGACATTTCTGGACTCAGAGCTGAGAAAAACAAGCATCTGTGGCTCCTTCCAGGACCCACCAGGTGGAGGGGATGTGGCTCCAGGGTGCTGCAGGAGGTGGCGAGGGGGCTGGGGAAACTGCCCTCCCAGAGAGTCCATCAGCAAATTGTCTCATGTAGCCACAACAGCCAGGAGCAAGGTAGAGGGAGCAGGATTTTGTCCAAGGAGAGCCAGTGTATTGTAAACAGGATAAAAGGGGCTGGAAAGCCCCACTTATCACTGACTAATGTGTCCTCAGGTCATAGGGGAGCTGGACCCCCCAGCCGCCCTGAGGAGGGAAAGAGAATTCCCGATTAACCCCATCACCTATGAATGGGGCCAGGGCAAAGGTCTGGCTTTTCCTCTTGCTAAGTGATTCCCATGGTCACTAGGCATTGGGGGACCCAGCACACCCTAGGAATACCTCTGCAGGCTGGGGGAGCCTTCTGAGCCCCCACTTTTGGGGCCACAAGCAGTAGGGCATGTGTGGCAGCCTCCTCGGGCAGAGAGAAAGCCTGAGGAAGACGGGGAGCATGAGGCTGGGCGGCTGCAAGTGAAGGGAGTCTCTTGGTTAACCACTTGGGAATGGGGGGCTTGTGTGTCGACAAGGAGCAATGGGTAGAATTAGTTTAAACTCGAGTGGCCGACTGAAAGATCAGTTTCTCCTCTCCTAATACTGGTTACTCTCTGTCACTCCTACAAGACCCTGTGGGCATCCTCATTTATGGGCTTGGAGAGATTCTGTACTCAAAGTTGCCCGGAGGGCAGTGACCAGCTGAGGCTGACCTGAGGCCTTAGGCCTGCTCACTCCTAGCCTGGGCCTGGCCATCGGTTAGATTAGGGTTTGGGTGCAAAGACCTCTAAGAGAAGCCTCCTGACTCAGTGAGTTCTGCTTTCCTCTGATGCACTTCATTCCCGCAGGGAGTCTGCCTTGGTCATCTCTGTCTCTTCCTTTGGGGCTTGTTTTCCTAGATGGCTGAAGCCTGGAGGTAGCTAGAGTTCAGGATTTGATACAGAGAGCCTGAGTTGGGATAAGTTACATCCTGGGAACCTCAGTTTCTTTAACTGCTTGATGGGAATAATCATACCTATGCCACATGATCTCAGACTGCACCGTCCACTATGGTAGCCACTGGCCAGTGGCTACTGAGCCCTTGAGGTATGGTCACTACAGACCAGTGAGTGTTGTGTGTTTAAGCTGTTTGCTGACTTTCAAAATTTTAGTTTAAAAACTGGATTAGATATCTCAATGATAGGGCCTCCCTGGTGGCGCAGGGGTTAAAGACACAGCGCTATCAAGCTATCACCAGCCACTGCAGCTCGAGTTCGATCCCCAACCAGGGAGCTGACCCACAGGGTCCAGCAGACCTGTCCTGTCTCACCCGCTGCTTCCCTCAGCAGTGTATTTCAGTCAGTCTGCCTGTTCTGCTCCTCATGCTGCCTCTGATGGACCCTTTCACCCTCCACACCTCTGATGTACACCCCAGTCCTTGTATGCATAAGTAAAACCTTTAAAGAAAAAAAATCTCAATCCTATTTTACATTGCTACATGTTGAAACCATAAAATTTCAATGCGTTTGGTTGTAAATAAGATATAAAAATTAATGTCACTTGCTTCTTTTACCCTTTTTTAATATGACTTCTAGAAATCTTAAATGAAATATGTGGTCACATTTGTCATGTGTGCTACATTTCTCCTGGTAGCATTGGTCTAGGACACAACCTTTAGCTGCCTTATGAGCATGCAAGATCCCTGCATGGCGGAGCGCTGCCTTGGGTGGTACTTTCTCCTCACCAACTCACCTTCTCCCAACCTGACCTGCAAGGGCTGGCCCATTCTGATGCACACATCTGCTCCCCAGTTCTCCAGACTGAATAGTCTGGGTTCTTCCGTGGTCCCTGAGATCCAGAGAGCCTCAGAGTGCAATCGGGGAAGGGTTGCTGTGGGAAGAGACTGGGGCTTCTGGGCCAGGGGAGGGTGAGAACAGTTAGGTGCCAAGGACACACAGTTTAAGGAGGCGCGCACTCTCGGCCTGGGGCCCTGCTTCAGGCTTGCAGGCCTAATAAGTCCCCTTCTGTGGGCCCCAGGTAGGAGCCATGTCTCTACAGAGGCTTGCAGCCGAACCCACGGCCAGCCCAGTGTGGCCTGTGGCCCCCGCCTCCCACAGGCAAAGCCCCATTCAACACCCACTGAGCTGGCCCCACATTAAGCCAGAGCCTTGCTAGGATCCCTTCAGCAGCCAGGCCTCCGCAGCCCTCACCTGACTTTCAGTGCCTCCAGGAGACAAGGTGCATTAATGGCGATAATTTTGCAGCTTTGAAAGGGAAGCACCCAAGACCCCGGGGCATGGGGCTGGAGGAGCCCTCTGAGGAGAGGGCCAGACAGCAGGCATCCCTCAGAGGGCTCCGTCCTGCTGCAGGCCATGGGGCCAACGTGTCCCAACACTGACAGGCGTCCTTGCACAAGCCAGACCTCACAGAGTGAGGGGGGCGCATGAGGAGGGGGTACAAGGAGGCTGACAGGAGAGTCAGGGGCTCATCCATCAAGAGGCGTCAAACAGCAGGGGCACAGGCCTGCCTGAACATTTGGCTTCTTAAAGAGGCCTTATGCTCTCCCCCACCCCCCAAACCTTAGCTTCCTGGAATGAAGCACATTCCACTGGTGGGGGATTAGGGGGTCTGCAACCCAGGCTGGGCGATCCCCCTTCCACCTGTCTGCTCACCCACAGTGCTGGGACCCAGCACCCGACCCCCGCTCCCCCACCCTCCCACTCCCTGGAGCTGTGGTTAAGGGGCTCAGGGTAAGATAAAAAGTGGTGGGGTCTTTGTGTCTGCTCCTGCTTTTAAGAAAATAGTACATAATTTGGGAGGCCTTCTTTATTGTTATTACTATTATTTTTTCAGTTAGGAGAGCTAAGTTGCACTGGGGGGGTCTCCCAGGGCTAGTGCTGGGGTGGATTGGAAGGTTCCTCAGAAAAGCAGAGGCCGTAGCTGCCATGTTCAGGCCCTCCCTGCTTCCTTGCCCGCCCTCTGAAGGGACCCCCGACTCGGGCCTGCAGTCCAGAGAGCAGGGCGGAGGAGAGCCCGAGACCTTGGCTGGCCTTGACCGCTGCTCACAGAGGCCTGCGTTCAAAGCCCAGGCTAGCCCCCCGTGCTGTTGTCCTGGGCAGGCCTACTGAATTCTCTGGGCCTGTTTCCTTAACTGGCAAGTGCTCTAGAACGCTCCTAGAGTAGTGGAGAGAACCATCTGGTCTCACTATCAGAGAGACCAAAGTTGGGTCTCTGCAGCCAGACTGCCTGCACCCTGGGGTAACTTATTTGACTACTCTGACCTTCAGTTTTCTTCGTGAGGTTTTTGCAAGGACTGAATGAAACCACATATTTGAAAACAGCCGGCACGAACCATCACAGGTGCTGCCACGGGATGGAAATCGTCCCCTGCCTCCTGCCGGCCCTTTGCCCTGGCACCTTCACAAGTGGCTCTGATCATCCCGGACCCCCAACCGCAGAGCTGCTACAGCCGAGTTGGAGACTGGCATTCCCGGGGGTGGGTTCCAGCACCTCTTACAAACCATGCTCCGAAGATGCTCGGATTGCTTTCCTTTGGGAGGGAGAGTTGCGTGTTCGTGAAGTGCCAACTTGGCAGCCGGAGTGCAAATCCAGACTCTGGCGCTGACCGGGTGGTCAACGTAGCTTGCCTTCCACGTCTCAGCCTCACGTGTAAAGTGAGCATAATGCCAGCATCCTCGCTGGTCATCCTGGGGCTTCAGTACATTCCCAAAGGGCTACCAGCTACAGGGGTGTTTTGTTAGATGAAACTTTCGTACCTCCTTCCCTGCCCAAGAGATGCTCAGTGGCCATGTGCTCAGGCCTCTTGCGGGGCCTGTCCTGTTAGTTCAGGGAAGTCCTTTCTGACCCTGTGTCTACTTTCTTATGAGAGAGGGGAAGACGCCAAGCTCCGCTAGAAGCCAGTGAAGGCTTTGGCTCAGCCTCTGGTCCTGGCCTCCCACCCCACCCATCCCATCAGGGCTGGTCAGCAGCCAGGGGCTGCGGCTCCTTCCCCGGGGCTGGCTTTCTCAGGGTGGGGGCTGGGCAGAGCAGGGTGAACTGCTCCTCGCTGCTCAGGAAGAGAACGACAGGCAGGGAGTGCATTTGTAACCGCCCAGCGGTCAGCACAAAGGTGGCCGCAGGAGGAGCTTCCTCTCTAGGAGGAAGGGAGAAGGTCAGCGGCCCACATCCGGCCCTGCCCGTTCCTCCCAGATGCTGTGGAAAGATGGCCTAGCCACTCCGTCACTGCTGGGTGGGGTCTTTCCTTCACGCTGGGGCAGGCCTCGCGGAAGACCCTGCTCAGCGGGCCGGGCTCACACTCCCAGCGTGCAGTCCCTCTCTCACCCCCCACTCGCTCCGTCCAGGTGCTGAGAGTGGTAGCGGCCAGTTACTGGCATGGCTGTCTGCTTGGCATTCCACGGAGCTGTGCCGAGGCTGCCAGGCTCCACGGCCTGGATGCACCAGGGTTGTCAGTGTTCACTGCCCAAGGGGTCAAGGTCACAGGTCGATCCTGAGCTAGGGCCACAGAGCTAGGGTCCACCCTAGTCCCAGATGCCACCCTGTGCCAGGGCCTGATCAGTTACACATGTGCAACACGTACAGAAGGATCCGTTTACGACTGGGCAGGAGGATTAAACGGTGTCTTCGGCCGCTGCCCCCTCGCTGGGGGAGGGCTACTTCGAGCCTCATCTTTGCAGGGGCCCTTTGGGCTCTGTGATGCAGGCTATCCCCAAAGGCCATCTCATTAGGATCAGTGCTCTTTCCTCTTAGCCAGTGTAGAAAAGGAGACTTTGAGCAGGTGGAGACCTGTTTCAAGACCAAGGAGCTGGTTCCTCTATAGAGGGAGTGGGCATCTCCTGCTTTGTAAGTTGGGAGGCAGAGGGGATCCCAGGAGGCAGGAGAATCTCACCCCCAGAGAGAGGCAGAGTCCTGTGGGAAATCCAGGGCAAGGGGGCTCTTTCTGAGATTTTTGCTGGAAGGTCCCAGTTTTCCTGGCGGCCCTGGGGAAGAACTCAGGCCTGTGAGCACATGAAGGCTTCATGTAAGTCTTGAGGTTGGGACTTCATGCATCTGAGCTTGAATGAGGATGAAGTGAGAACTAGAAGAGCATTTGCTGGGTCAAGGTTGCTGTGAGAGATGGTGAGCTCTATTCGCCCACCCTCCCATCCACCTATCAGCCACCTATCAGCCACCCACCCATCCACCCATCTGTTGAGTATCCATAATAAGCCAGGCTTGGTGTTGAGTGCCTCAGAGCCGCCGATGAGGAAGCCATGATCTATACCTCAGATAGTTTCCCAGTGAGACAGACAGCATCGATTAGGATAGAAGAACTCAGATGATCTGCCCGGAATGGTTTAAACAACAAAGAAAACTTACCTCACACTGCAAGAAGGCCGGAAGGAACAGGCACCAGGTCTGGTTAATTCAGGGACACAATGACATCAGAGAACTAGGACTTTTCTTTAGACTCTCTGCCTGACTACCTTGAATCTGCCCTTTTACTTCATGACATCCAAGTAGCTGCTGTATATCCAGGCACTATTAAGAGAGCAATTTCTGCTTGAGTCCTTTTTGAAGAGAGGAGACCTTCTCACAAGCCCCACAGAGCTGGTCTTCCCATCGGCTAGGAGTGCATCACCTGCGCATGCTCAAATCAACCTCTCAGATGAAGTGGAGTGACTGCACCTGGCTTAGGAAAAGCAAGATTTCCCCCAGAGCTGGGAGAGGAGCCGCTTTGCTGGGGAAGATATTTCATCGAAAAGCGGGTTCTCGGGCTCTCCCTGGTGGCGTAACCGGTTAAAGCGCAGCAATATGAAGCTAACCACAGCCACTGCAGCAGGTGTTCGATCCCTGGCCAGGGAGCTGACCCCCATGGCACGGCAGACCTCTGCTGACCCATCTGCTGCTCCCCTCAGCAGTGTGTTGCAGTCGATCTGCCTGTTCTGTTCTCCCCACTCTGTCTCTGGTGAATCCTCTCGCCCCCTGCACCTCTGGCCTGTACCCCAGTTCTTGTGTGCATAAATAACTAGATATTTTTTTAAAAGTGGTTTCTTTTTAATCAAGAAGTGGGAGCTGGCTGCACTGGGTGTCTGTTGGTCACAAGACAAAGAGCTGGGTGTTTTGTATTTCTTGTCCCCGAACTCTGCCTCCCCATTTGCCCCACCCCCAGCAGCATGGTAAGCCCATCCCTGTGGTTCTCAGTCCTCAGTCTGTTTGTTTTTCCCTCTAAACTGAGGGCTTGGCCACAAACTGCTCCTTGTTTGTTGTTAAAACTTGGCCAAGTGAAGACTTCCTGCCCACGTTCTATCTCAGTCTCTCTCTCACACACACACACACACACACACACACACACACACACACACGCATGCATGCGAGAGTACTTCTATGACCTGAAACCCACCTCTTCCTGGCACCACCCCTCCCCCATCCATTTCTGATAAGATTTGCCCAGATTCACATGTAGAAGCCTCGGATTCCTTTATTGGCAACATAAAGCTCAAGGCAGGACTTGATCTAAAGACAAGGAAAACGACCACCTGTGTCCCACGTGGCTCAATCACAAGCAAGATGCTTAAGGGAGGAGGCGGCATCCCCAGCTCACTCCACTGCGGGCCTAGAAGGAATCTCAGTGGCAAAGGTCTTGCTCCATCTAGCCCAGAGACACTGCCTGGGGCTGACTGTGTGAGGGGACCAAAAGCTGGTCACAAACCACAACTTGCATTCAATTGCTGGAAGCAGAAAGAGAGGAAATACTGCTGTATTCCTTGGGGTTCTTTCTCTTTTTTTAAATTTTTATTTATTTATGCATATAGAACTGGGGTTCATGCCACGGGTGGAGGGGGTGATATGATTCACCAGCAACAGAGTGGGGAGCAGAACCGGCAGATCGACAAAGCACACACATGAGGGGAGCAGCGGGCGGGTCAGGAGAGGTCTGCCGCGCCCTGTGGGTCACCTCCGGGGCAGGCGGGGATCGAACTTGCACTAGGGCGGCTGTGGCCAGCTTGCAGTGCTGCGTTCCAACCCACTGCCCACCGGGGAGGGGAGGGGAGGGGAGGGGAGGGGAGGGCCCTCCCTGGGGCTCTGCTGCTCCCTTCCAGCTCTCCCTCCTTGGAGAACTGGCCATGGCAACCGGCTGCAGCGGAAGCCAAGACCAGGTCCTCAGGGAGACCTGCCTGCCCTGTGCTGCTGGGCCCCTGCACACCCCTGGGTGCCCTGGGTCTCCCCTCTGCTACCTCAGCCCCAGCCACCTGGCCTTCTCGCTGCTCTGCAGATGTGCTACCTTCTTCCTGCCGCTGCTTTCTCTGACTCAATCACCCCTCTCCTAGCTTAGCCCAAAAGGCAGCTTTTCAGAGTCGCTTTCCTTGAGCACCAGTATAAAATAGTCCCTTCTACCATGATTTATTTTCATTACGTTATAGCATGTGTAGAAGATACATTATTTATTCTTTAGTTTCTGCCCATCCCCCGACTATAAGCCCCATGAGGGGCGGATCCTGGACTGCCTTGGTCCACTCTATCCCGAGGTCCTAAAGCACACGAATGAATGAGATCTTCAACCTTTTTCTGGGATGAAATGAAAAACCAAAACTCAAAACATGAATTTGCTGCCAAAGTGTCTGGTAGAGATCAGCTAGAGTTGTAGCCTGCAGGTGGGGCCTGGAAGGCTGAAGGTGCAGGAGCAAATTGACAGAAGCAGATAAAAGAGTCTCAGACCGTGACTCATAATTCCTCACTATCCTCACCCGCTAAGTGATTGCAGAAGTGGGATAAGCGGGGAGGAGGTTGTGAAGGAAGCGTCTCGAATAGTAATGAGGTCTCCATACTACCGGCATGACGTGTGACTCTACAGATCACTGTGCCCTTGTGTGCATTTCACAGGTGAGGACTGAGAGTCAGAGCCGACCGGTGCACAGCCCCTGAACTAGTAAAGCAGAGTTGGGGTTATGATCTCATGGTCTGACTGGAGTCTGCATGTAACCGCACTCTCTACCTCTGCTGCGATCACTCCCAACAAGCCTAACTCAGCTCCCTCGCACTATCCAAACAACAGCTCCATGGAACTAGAACTCGCCTGCAATCAAGTTCACACTTTCAAAGTGCACAATTCAGTGTGTTTCAGTATATTCACAGATTTATGCAACTACCACCTCTGTCTAATTCCAGAGTGTTTTCATCACCTCCCTCCAACCCTATGCCTATTAGCAACACTCCTAAATTCTCCACTCCCTCATCCTAGGCCACCTCTGCTCTATTTTCTGTCTCTATAGGTTTTTATATTCTGGACACTTCCTATAAAAGACATCATACAACACTCATCAAATATTTCCAAGTCTCATCCATGTTGTAGCATGCTCTTGCACTTTGTTCCTCTTGGTGGCTGAATAGTATTCCACTGTACAGTTAAACCAGTTTGTTTATTCATTTACCAGTTGGTAGACTTTGGTTTGCTGCCACCTTTTCAATATTGTGAATTAAGCTGCTATGAACATTGTATATTCCTGTACAAGCTCTAAGAATATAGTTTCCATTCTCTTGTGTATGTATCTAGATGTGGAATTGCTTATGTCCCTGAATGCCATGGCTCTGGGCTCTGGTAGCCCTGGGCAGTCCTGGGGCTGATGAGCCTGCAGTACTGGTGATGGAAGCCCCAAGTTCTAGGTCCTGGCGTCTCCGGCACTGACTGACCAAAAAGCCTGTGGGCACTGGCCAGAGCTAGTCAGACAAGAAAGGTGGAGAAACGGAGTGGAAATCATCCTGAACTCCTGAGGGGCAGCTCCCGAGGCTGCAGGCCTAAGCCTTGGGCTACCTCAGAGCTGAGCCATCTTTGACAGGGACAGGGGCTGTAGAAAGTTCGCTATTATAAGTCACTGATGGGGCGGGGCTAGGGGATCCCAGCCAGCAGCCTCCACACTGACCGGTGGCTGAACCCACGCTGGGCTCCCAGCCCTGGAAGCAGGGCGCTGCCTGGGGGACGGATGGTCCTGTGTCCTCTTGGCCTGGCCTCACGGGAGCCTAAGGCCGCCTTCCAGAGGGCTCTTGTTGAGGTGCAGGAAGGGGACACCGCCAAGAAAGGTGGGGTCCAGCAGGTCCGGGCAGGTCTGGTCTGCCGAGGCCGGGCCCTCTCCAGGGTGGCTGGGGCACCCCAGAACGGGCAGGCCAGCACGTCCTGTCCCGAGCACAGGCCCCTGCCCGGGAGGCCCGGCTAATGACCCGCGCATTCCGGCCTGCTTGGGCTGGGGAATTGGCTGAGGGCAGGTCCATTAGCTGGAATTCTCCCAGTGCTCACACATCAGAGCCGGGGGTGGGGGGAGAGAAGTGAAAAGTTGAAAAAGAGCTAATTATTGCTTTTATCAGAGCGGGTGGGTTGATGGGTCCTGCCCGAGGGCAGCCGGGCTGCATTAAAGATTAAACGCCAGGTAGGGGGAGCCCCGCTTGTCATTCCACAGGAGGGGGGCCTGCAGGCTGCTTCATGGAGACCCACTGGCAGGCGGCAGCCTTAGATCTGTCAGCCGCGCCCTCATCCCAGCGCCCACCAGGGGCCACATTCCACCAGGGGACCCCCTCTGTGCCCCGTGCTTCCGCCCACATGGTGGGGAGGGCAGCAGAGGCTCACGTCTGCTCCCCCAAGGAACGAGGGGTCGGGGCAAGCCTAATTATCCAATTGGTAGGTTTCCTGGCACCTGTCTCAAATGATTCCTGCACATCACCCAGCGACCTAATAGGTGGGACCCCCACTGGAAGTACAGGAGTCCTGGCCAGGACGCCAGGTCAGGGAGTCTGACCCTCCCGGTTATTACAGAACAGGAGCCGAAGGCCCAGAGCAGGGGCTCGGTCAACCACACTGCTGCGTGGTTAGTCCCTGGAGGTGTCAGGGGGTATCAGGGACACCTCCAAGTGTCAGTGCCTCTTCACTCCTCTTTGCACCTAAAGCACCAAGGTTAAAGGAACCGGATCATTAGTGCAGGGTAATTGGGGTCAGGATGACTTCGCTGTGCCAGTACAACCCCAGACTTTGGACATCTGCGAGCTCAGCGTGTGTGTGTTGGCTGTGTGGGTGATCACAAGGTGGCACCCAGAGGGCATGGTGATCACTTGGAGCATTCTCCAAATTTGGAGACTTTTTACAGTCTGTGAAGACTAGATGGAGGTGAGCCTCAGGACCTTGTGTTCCCAGGACAGGTCGAGGCACAGACCGGGGTCACGGAGGGCCGCAGCTGGCCACCTGGGCAGGTGGTGTCCAGGCAGCCAGCCAGGCCAGCCGGGCGCAACTCACCATGTGCTGTGTCTTGACAAATGCCCCCCCCACCCAGGCCTTTCCTGTTCCTCCACCAGTGGATGAATTAGGCTGCTTGTGTTTTCCCTTCTCTCAGTCTCTAAAAGCCAACAACACCTTTCCAATGTCTTTCTTTAGGTTTTCAGCCACCACAGTGGCTCAAGGGCCCGGGTGGGGGTGCATTCCTAAGGAGAACCCCATTTGATGATGGGGGCTGAGACTCACTCTGTGAAGAGTAAGACATTTTCTAAAACTGAGTTTTTTTT
>NW_004567118.1:942016-949482 GCF_000260355.1 Condylura cristata | reverse complement strand
CCTGGCCAGGGATCGAACTCGTGGTGAAGAGGCTGCTGGGAGCTTCATGGTGCTGTGCTTTAACCTGTTGCGCCACCAGGGAGGGCCTCTAAAGCTGAGTTTTTAAAGCCGGCAGGCATGAGTGAGGAGTGTGAGGGCAGGATGGTGATTCTCAGCAGGACCGGTGCCAGGTGAGAAAATGGAGTCACATTTGGAAGTTCAGCTGGTGGGCACTTGGGACGCCCTGAGGGGGCCTGGAGATGTGGATCTGGGAAGGGAGCTGGAATGTCGGGAAAGGGCCAAGGAGCTCACCTGTGGACCATCTAGGCTTTCAAGCAGGGGGGTCATGCCCCCTATCAAGTGTCCAGGGGGAACCTGGGAATTCTAAGAATGGACCATTTCGTTTTCAGTCAGTAAAGCTCTGGAGTCCTTGAGACCCCTGCAGAGAACACCCCTGCCCTCATGACCAGGGCCCAGTGTGGGGGAGACTGGGCCAGGAGTGAGGACATTTCATTGGAAAGTCTGTTGGGAGACGTTTCATGGTGCAGCAATTTTCTCCTGGCAAATTGACATCCTTTGACTGAACTGGTTGGATAGGAAATGGTCTGAGGGACTCAGAGAAGATCTCCCTTC
Source organism: Condylura cristata (assembly GCF_000260355.1). NCBI lineage: Eukaryota > Metazoa > Chordata > Mammalia > Eulipotyphla > Talpidae > Condylura > Condylura cristata. The sequence continues at coordinate 948,870 of NW_004567118.1, read as the reverse complement.
TCTTTTGGGTACCCCCTGGAAACCCCTCAGGTCTTGGGGTAGCACAGCTGAGGATGCTGCTGAGTGTGGGGTGAAGGGTCGTTCTCATCCCTTGGGGTGGTCAGAGCCATGTCCCCACATTGCACCTGGGGCCCTGCTGACCTTGCTTTGTGTTCTTCTGTCATCTTCCTCGTGTGACCTCAGCCAGCAGCTCCACCTTTCCGAGCCTTGGCTTCCTGACCTACAAAGATGGGATAAGCCAAGCCTTGTCTATTCTGTGAGTCCTGGGGCTCAACAAAGGCATAACAACAATGGGAGACACTTGGTTGACCAGAAAGCCCTGCACAGAGGTAGCTGTAATTATTAGCCAATTTCAGGCCGCCACCATGAGAATGATGTAAACTGAGTTCTGTCTTTAAAGTCCTGGCACACCACCCAGCCACCAGGCACTCCCAGGGTAATTTTTTTTCTTCCTCTCTCCTTGCCCTCACCCCCTTCGCATGCCCCTGCTCCCAATTTTGCCTCTTCCTGTGAGCCTCACCCCGGTTTTCCGAACCAGCCCACGCCCCCAACCTGGGGAGATCCCTGAAGCTTGGGCCTGGAACACAGGCTTGCAGCAAGGTCTGCAGAGGGCAGCTGTCTGGAAAAGAAGTTGCACCTTTCACCCGAAGAGCTGCATCCCAGCTCAAGACCCGGATTCAGGGGCTTTGCAAGGGCTGCCTGGCTGCAGAACTGTACAACCCCAGGGCTCTGCTCAGACTGCTTGTCCAAGACGACACCCTGGCATAGCTCCAGTCATGGTGGGACCCTGGGCTGCAGGTCTACCCCAGGGCATGAGGTGGACATTCCTGGACGTCCAGTTCTCAGGTCTCCTGAGGCAGCCCCGTCTCTGACGGGCAGGGGCCCAGGAAAGCCCACCTGGAGACTCACAGACCCACATTCCTGCTCCGCAGCTTCCTCCAGCTGGGCAGCCCTTGCCTCGCGTGGAGCACTTTAGACAGAGCTGGGAAACCACAACAATTTTAAGCTGCGATGAAGGAACTTAATGGGCTCTAATCTGAACTGACAGCAGCATTATTAGCCAGCCCAGGGCTGCAGAAACTGAGAGAGAGGCAGGGAGGGAAGAGGAGAGAGGAGGAGGAACGGGACAAAGAGACGTGGGAAGGAGGCAGGACCTTGAGATGGAGACTCGAGTAGAACCTAAGTGGCGTGAGAGGTTGCCCAGGGCGGGGGCAGGGCAGAAGCTAAAACACTGGCTGTGAAATTAATAGTACTAGCAGGTAAGGCCTGCTCCAAGCTGGCAATGTGCCAGGCGCTGTTCTAAGCAATCCGATTAATGAATGTACCCATACGCTGTGGGTGCTAATGTCACTCGCCCTTTTTGCAGATGATGTAGAAATCACCCAACAGAGGGGGCCATCGATCCAGAGTGCCCATCTCCATGGCAAGGCTGGGGTCTGCTGAATGTGGAGAACTTAGCTCTCAGACGTTCTAGGCCTCTCTGAGGAGTCAAAGAGGGAACCATCACCCTCCTAAAGAAGTGGTGTGGAGCCCCTTCCCTCCGGAAGGGAAGGGGAGGTCCAGAAGGGGAGGAAGGACAGGTCATTGTAGCCACCACTCAGGCTTGGGGCCCTGAGCACGTGGGGACCAGTTAGCCAAGCCTGGCTGGGAGGCCGTGACCACGGAGAGCTGGCTGGGCCCTGCCCAGGTCCTGATGAAGCTGTGGGTTTATGTGACTTGTTTTCTTACGAGAAGGAAGAGAGGGGATGTGGTCCCCAGCTAGCCCCACAGCTCTGTGGGGGTCAGGGCTCTTCCCTTCTGGCCCCCAGCCATGGGGACTGGCTCAACGCCCTCCAGGGCGAGCACATCCTGCCCGCCTCTGGCTGCCCAGAGGTCCTACTTCTCAGGGGACACCTCTCTGTGAGAGGTTCGGCCCCCCCACCCCACCTCACCCCGCCTCACCCCTCCTCCAGATGGAGTCCATTCCTAACCCACTGTTATCCCTGGAAATCAGATTTTCAAAATTACATTTATGTTCTCGTGGTCTCCAGATCAGGCTTCCTGGGCTTAGTGGCGCTGCTGTCTGGAGGAAATGGTTCTCTTCCTGCTGCAGGGAAGGGCTGAGCAGGCAGGCAGGGCCATCTGGGACCCGAGAAGGCTTTCTGCTTTCAGACCAGAGCGTCACTGAGGCCACCTGCAGTCTAAGTGTGACCCCGTGATCCCGTGAACGCCATTTAATCTCCCCATGTCTTGGCTTCTCCATCAGCAAAACCGGGGGGGGGGGCAGATTGTGGGGCAGCAGGTCCTGGGATGAAGCTGTTCTTTCTGCATCATTTCATTATCATGTTGATGAGAAAACAAAAAACCCATGTGAGGAGCTGGCGGGCCCAGGTAGGCATGCTCCAGGATTCAGGCTTCCTCCCACAGCCTGTAGGTGCACCCCTGAGGCTCACTGGTGACTCCAGGGTCCCCGTCTGAGTATGTGTGGTGATTGTGGTGCACCCTGTATGGAAGGGGCCCCAGGAGAGCCAAGGAACCCCTGAATAGAGCTCCCCAAGCTTATGCTTTCTGCCTTCCTGTCTCCAGGGCCAGATCTGGGCTATAACTGCAGCAGTAGGGAAGCTCCTGTCACTAAGCCTCCCCCAGAGACCTGGGATCATATCATAGTCAGTGACAGCATGCCCCCCCCCCGGGCTCCTGCCAAAGACCCCCAACCATAAACTGGGACCAGTAATAGCAGTGCTACCAGAGGCCACGTGATCGTTTCTAGATGGCCCTCTCCTCCTGGAGACTCTGCAGGCTTGGCCTCATCGGCCCTGTCTAGCCTTCGCTCGGGCCCTTCCCACCTAGCCAGCTCGTTGACTGTCAGCCAGAGCTGGGCTACCACCCCTCTGAGGCCTTCCTCACCATCCCACCCCCTCCCATAAATACCCCACTTATGCCTTGTTAGCACTCATCACACTTCATTTTCACTCTAGATTAAAATTAATTCGGTTTTTTTGATAAGCAAACTCACATGGTTCCTAATCCAAAAGCAACAATGAATTCTAGAGAAAAGCCCCCCTGTTCCCCATCCCAGCTCCCCAGCCACTGAGCTCAGCTGCCTGGGGCGACCAGGGTTGTCAGTTTCATCACACTGAATAGTGATGACTTGTTTATCTGTGTCCTGTCCTTTAGGAGCAGACTGTGCCTGCTGGGTTAACCCCTGTCTCCCCAGGGCCCAGCACACTGCAGGCACCTATAGTAGTATGGATGTACCTGCTCTCTGCCCATCCGTCACCAATCAGTCTGTCTGTCTGTCTACTACCTGTCTATCTGTCCGTCTAGCCATCCATCCATCCATCCATCCACCTGTCAGAGATAGCTATCTATTGGGTTGTTGGCATGCTTTTCTTTATGTATATATATGCAAAAATGTCACAGGACTTTTCCCACAACCCAACCCAGAGTTTGCTCGCTTGCCTAATGAGTGAAACTCAGAGAAGAGAGGTAACTCTAAGTCACTCACCTGGACAGTGTGTTCGCCTGGTTTTTAAAGACCGTCTATCCTCCCTTGTTGGTCACCCTCTGTGAAACAGATCTGGATTTCATTTTTTTAAGATTATTGTGTATTAGAAGATAAAGAGTACCCCTCAATACACAACCACAGGTGAAGGCCCACCTGTCAAGAGTGCAGCGTCAGCACGCTTTAGAAGTCGCCCTGGTGCCTGTCCCAATCACAACGTAGCGCTCAGGAGGCTCTGGCTGCTGCAGATGCAGATCACCTGGGGCCTCAGTTTCCTCATCTGTAAAATGGGAAGGGGCCTGGCTAGATCTGAAGTTCTATGGATCTTTGATGTCTTCGCTACTTTTACTCCTTCCAGCCATTACTGCTTTCTGCCAGCAGTAAGATGAAATGATGGCTGTGAAAGCCTTTTCATTAAAGCTCATGCTTGAAGCAACAGATGCCAGCCAGTTTTCTGTTTTAGCACACACCAATCAGTCTGGCATGCTCTGAGCTTAGACCCAGGTCAAGAGTCAAGTTCATATACCCATGGGTCCTCTGAAGAGCTGAAGGGAGAAGGAAGTTCATCCTGGAGGAGGAGGTAGAGCTGAGAGGGGAGGCCGGTTGGCCTCATGCACCACCTTCACGGGGGACCTGCAGGCTGCTTTTTATCTCCACAAGCTCATGTGCTGCAGCCTGGGGCTGCAGAAAGCACCTCCTCTATGCAAGCTCCCTGTGCAAGTTCTGCATAGCCTGGTCCTGGGGTTCTGGGGGCTGGAGAGGAAAGGGGGGGAAGGGCAGAGAGGATGGCCAGTGAGGAGCTGGTGTGTCAGGGAGGGAGAGGGTGCCGGCTAAAACAGGAAGCCTGCCATGGTGGGCTGTGTGGGGCAGGGGATGAGCACAGAGGAAACATTTGGCGAGTAAGATGCACAATTGCATTTGCTCATTCATTCATCCAACAAAACAAAGGACGCCAATAATGAGATCATGGCCGATGCGAGGAAAATGTAAAAAAGGGAGTAAATAACTACTTGGTGTGTAGCAGTGAGGGAGCTGGGGAGCAAGCGAATTCCAGTGATAGTATTTAGGCCCAGCCACGCTAAGCTAAGTGGAAGCCAGAGCCCCACCCGCCAGCTCCCAGACCCCGGCCCCTGGCCCCAGTCCCCAGGCCGAATGTTGCATCTGTTTGGGCCCTAGCTCTGCTACTCACTTGCTGTGTGACCTCGGGGAGGTGATCTGAGCTCTCTGGGCCTGGGTTTGCATGACACTAAGTTGGAGGGTTGCCATGAGATTCCAGGACGACAGACAGCTCGCGGAGGCGCTTTGCAGGGCCCCGCATCTGTGCGGAAGGCACAGGAGACAGCCTGCCACTGATACTGTCAGCAGCCATGATTTCATTCACCCACACCGGGCGTCACTCTGGGCAGGGAGGGAAAGATGAGGCTGCTTCTGGCACCCCCACTCCTGGCCCCCAGCCCTTGGGGACACCTGAGAAGCAGAGCTTGAGGATCTAATGTGTGCCCCCCACGCCCCTTAATCCTTCCTGAACTTGGGGGGGGTTGGTGGGGGGGCGGCACCGCTGTAACACCTGCGTGGCTCTGACATCTCCCGCCTCTGGGCAGAGAAAGCAATTTCAGAAATGACATGTTGCCAACAAGCAGAAATCAGCTTCTGAATTAAAATGTGTTGGCGTCAGGTGACCCCGGGCTTGGAGAGCAGGCTGCTGAAGACAGCTGAGATTAGGGCCTGTCAGCCGCGGGAGGGGCGGTGTGGGAAGGGCTACAGGGACCCGGGGGCTACCGGTGACCGTTCTGGACTTGTTCAGACAGGGGGGCAGGAATTTGGATGCTGGGTCAGGTTCTCCCGTGGCTCTGACCAGCCTCCACCTCTCAGCTGTCCACTCTCCATGGTGGGGGCCGGACAGGGAGTCTGGGCTCGGCTCCTCTGGGGTGGCTCCAGTGTAAACACACTAATGGGCCCAAGAGAGCAGGGAGGAATGTGGACCCCACAGCCCCTGGGGACTTGAGGTGGTTAGCGTGTGCTTCTGCTCTGCAGGTCTGCAGGGAGCAGAGGAAGGGAGAGGAGAGAGGAGGAGGACCAGCGCCCATGCTGAAGCCGTGCAGGTCCCACCCTGCTCGCTGGTCTCTGGGCCTCTGCACATGTTCCGCTCACGAATCGTCCCCTGCCTGGGGCCTCCCGGAGGCTGTGCCTAAGCCTCGTCCCATGCTTGGCACACTCGTGGTCAGTGTCTGCTGAGTGAAGGGACTCCTGGAGAGGCGGGGTGGGGGGTGAAAGGAAAGGATGGGGTAGGCGGAGGATGCACCCAAGTTGCTCCCTCCAGAATGCCCCCCCAATCACAGGTCACCCTTCTAGCCTTTGACAGGCTCTGTTGCTGGCCAGAGAGTGACCCTATTTCCCCAACTGTGAGTCACCTGTGGGATCATTCCCTGTGTCTTTCGACGTCAGTGGGTGCAGAGTACTCAGGGCTTGGGGTCACCACAGTCATGCTCCCAGGGGCCTGCAGAGCTGGCCAGGGTCGGAGATGCTAAGGGCACTGAGGCTTGAAGGTGGAAGGTGGGCGGGGAGGCAGGTGAGGGCTGTTGCTTGATTCCAGGAGAGGAAATCTCCCTCTCCTACTTCCTTCTGCTGCTGCTCCCCCACCTGTTACAGGAATTTTACCCGAAGAGGGTGTGGCGTCTCACCCCACTCCCATCTCAGTCACCAGTGAAGAAACCCAGGACTTTAAGAAGACTCCAGCAGTGGGCGAGAGCTCAGGCAGGCAAAGGCCTGGACCCCGGCTCTGCCATTCACTCAGCAAATGATGGAATCTCCCTAGACCTCGTCTCCTGGCCTATAAAATGGGGGAGACAATTCTTACCCTGCACAGTGATTGTCGAGCTGATGATAAATGCCGTGGGGGCAGTAGAGAAGGGAAAATTCCTTATAGAAGAAATTTAGGCAAGGAGTGGTGGAATTTGAAAATCACCACTGAGCATCAGTTTAAGCAAGGCTCATTCAAGGGTGCTGAGCGAGTTGGGTAAAATGTGGTTGGACCACAGACCATTCCCACAGTACCGGAGCATCACCCACAGATGAGTCATGAATCACAGCAGGAAAAGGGCAACTTGACATCACTGAGGCCTGGCGGAAACCACTTTAACCGAGTGATGAAATTCAGCATCTCTGGTTAAGTCGACAGAGTGACATCCGTCGTCCTGACAGCACACAGAGGAGACACGTCCTTCAGGCAGACAACTTGCCAAAATATTTAACTGAGTATTTCAGAACTGAGTCTAATCACGGCACAATCAGACCATTCCCCCATTGAAGACATTCTATGGCAGGACCCAAATGCTCCAATATGGAAGTTGCCAAAGTAAAGTGGGGAGAC
>NW_004567118.1:928679-941286 GCF_000260355.1 Condylura cristata | reverse complement strand
GATTCCCAGGAAAAACCCCCACACTAAGTGGCTATGGGAGAAGAGGTCCAAGGACCGGTCTGGAACGTCATGCATGGGGAGAAGGAACAGCTGGGGGAGAGGAAGTAAGGCAACATAGGTAGCGAGAACAGAGGGTTCAGAGGTGAAGAGGTGGGCCTGCTTCCTAGCCATGAGGCCTCAGGGCATCACACGGCCCCTTTGTGCCTCAGTTTCCCTCTCTGTAAAGAGGCAGAAGGATGCCTGCAGCCTCTTGAGACTCAGGTGAGAAAACAGGCTCTGTGTCCCTGAATACAGGGCCGGCACATGCCTCCGCCGTGTGTGGGTCCTTCCATCACTGCTCAGAACCAGCTGGGCTCGGCGCCCGGGAACTCTGGGCAGAAGGAACATGTTGTGACAGGTATGCAGGTAAAATGTAGGTGCCCTCGGGGTGGGTCTGTGCGCTTCCTTCTGCTTCCCTCCCCAAAGACCCCACCTGGATCCCAGCAGGTCTGGAGGGAGGGGGCGGGGGAGGCTGAGCCAAGCCCTCTCTGCGCCTTCTGTTTACAAAGGGGCCTCCCAGAGACCCCAGGAGCAGAGGCAGCTTGAGAAGGTGTACTTCCCAAAGCATGCTGGGAGGACAGCAGCCCCGAGCAGGGGCTCCGGGCGAGGCCTAAATGACCCAAAAGTTGCATGGCGTGACTCACTTTCCCCATCGGGCTTGAAGGCTCTGTGGCCTCCTGCTTTGCCTTATCCCAGCCTGGCCTCAACTCCCCTTGCTGGCCAGAGGATGCAGGTGCTAGAAACACTCACCCCAGGAGGGGCCCACGTCTAGCCTGGTATGTAACCTGGGGTAGGTTACTTCCTTCCTCTAGGCTTCAATTTACCTAGAATCCATAAAACGGGGTGAAGCAACCCTGCCCTATTACATCTGGGGAGGCAGCAGTGTAGAGAGGACAGAACCCCAACTTTGAACGCCAAGAGCTCTGTTCCAACCCTGACACCTCTGCTTGCTAGCAGTATCTGGGGGCCCTCCCATCTTACCACCTCCATTTCTTCAACCAGGAGATGGGGCTGTTCTACCAATGTGTAGGGTGATAGCAATAAATCAAGACAAAGTAGGTACAAATAGCTAACATGTGGTTTATTGGTCTATTGTCTCTCTCCCCCTTGAGGATGCCAGGCCCACGAGGCAAGGACCTGATCACCATCACTGATAGGCCCTGGCACCCAGGGTGGTGCTGACACTGGTGTGAGCTCCCTAAATAATCATCGATTGAGTGGAGAAGGCATAACAGGTACTCTATACAGGACAGCTCCTGAAGGAATTCTCTAATGTGTTAAGACAAAGAAGTTCACGGCTGTTGAGAAAGGAAACTCTGGGGAGCAAGAAATCATCTTCAGGATTGGCACGGCTCTGCGTCCGGACAGTGGAGGGCCCCAGGGAGCCAGTGTATCGGGACTAAGGATGGACAGACGGACGTGCCCACAAGCGCCAGGTGGGGGCTGCCAGGGCTGGGGTCGGGGTGGGGTGGGCACCTGGTGAACAGTGTCCAGGCTGGTCAAGCCCCTTTCCAAGCTGACTGTAGCCAAGGGGCAAAACAGGCCCAAGGGTCAGTGCAGCTGATCTTACAAGAGAAGTCAGAATCCAGTGGGAAACTATTGATTTTAAATGAAAAAACACGCAACAGCAAAGCAAGGCCATCTGTGAGCGGAGGGGCTCTGGGACACGGCCCGGCCCTCTCCGGCAACCTGGCAGATCGGGGGGCCAGTGCCGGACCCCTGGAGGCGTTGCTCAGTTTCAGCCCCTGCGACACAGGAGTCCACCTGGGGGAAGGCCCGCGAGCCATCCAGATCCAAGGCCAAGGTCACTTCCCGGAGCCCGTGGTTAGTGGTCTGTCCGGGCTCTGGGGTGCCCTGCTCAGGGAAGCTGGCAGCCAGCGCGCCTGGCCACGGAGAAGTCCGGGAAATATTCCTTGACCAAACGTCTTCTGGTGGAGTCTAAGCTCAGCCCTGGGCCCATCATGGAGCAGCCCGCGCGCCCCACTGCCTCAGGGGAGCAGGGATGTCCAGAGAGATGACAGGACCAGGGTTTCTGAAGACTGAAAGTGCTTTACAAATGCGAGGGGTGCTCACCCTTGCTGTCAGTATTATCAGGAGAGTTTGGCCAGAGCAGAAGAGGGGTCTGGGACCCGGAAAAGCAGAGCATTTACAAAGATGGCACAAGGAAGCGGCCGGGTGGAGCCTCGTGTGTGGAAGGGAGGTGTCCCTAGCTCCAGGAGAGACCTGGCCGTGGGCCCCAGGCGCAGGCCCACTGCATCTCCTTAGACAGGTGGCTCCGGCAGGACAGGTGCTGCCGTGGGATCTGGAAACTATATAAATAACATAAATATCTCTCATATATCTTAGCTATATAAATTATTCTCTTTTGCCCTAAAAACTACATATGTGAGGTAGACAAAAATTACCCTGTGAGTGTTTCCCTGAAGCTGTAGAATGAGGGGTCAGCTGTTGCTGGTCCTAGCGACCTTCTCAGGGCTGGGGGAGGCCTTTGGGGAACTGGAAGAGAAAAGGAACAAGGAAAGAGGAGGGAAGGAGAGGGGTGGACAGGGAAGACCCCAGAAGCCAAGGGTCCTCAGCGGCTGCACTGGGGCACTGGCCTGGGCCATCAATGTTAGGGGCCAGCCATCGCCCTGGCTGAGGTGGGGTCTGGATGGCATTGCCAGACAGGTGCCCTCTTCTGCTCCTTCTGCCTAGGATTAGCCAGGGTAGAGGCAGAGAGACTTGGGGTCTCAGAGGAGCAAGATAGATGAACCTGGCAGAGAAAGTCTCCACCTTGGGGAGGGGGGGGGAGCAGAAAGAACGAGAAAACCAGCCCTCTGTCCTTTCTGCTCTCCCTGCAGAGAGACATGGGCCATCCATGTGGGACGGCATCAGTCCAGTGAAGGGTCTCGGGTCAGCTTGGCGTCAGTTGCAGATCCTTCCAGCAGGCTCCCCGACCCACAGAGCCTGGGCAGCTCCCCTCACCCTGGGAGCTCTCGGGGAGCCCTGGAGACTTCTTCCTGGGGCCTGCAAGGGCGGTTTCTGAGCATTCGACTAGTGCTAGAGCTTCCTGCTTCAGCAGAGGGTCAGCAGCTCGGGTCAGGGAGAAAGGAAGCTGGCAGAGGGCGAGGCAGGGACAGCAGAGCGGCCGCAGCAGCCTGGAGGAGGTTGCTTCCTCCTGGCTGGCGTCGGGCCCTGCTCTGGGGAAGCACGCAGCTCCAGAAAGTGACCCCTGCAAGGTCTTGGTTCTGAACCAGAGTTGAGTGTGCCGCGAAGTGGGACCCCTCAGCCTGGCAGGTCCCGGGGTGTGTGTGAGCGGAGTGCACGTGTGCATATATGCTCTTGTGGACACACGTATGTGCCAGCTTCTCTCTCAACACAGGGCCTTGGTAGCTACACTGGGACCGCCCCCAGGATCAGAGGAAATTAGCAGAATCACTTCTACTCCAGAGGAGGGTAGGGTGGGGGAGAACCGAAGTGAAGGGCCATTAGTAAACGATGAGGCCCCCAAGAGCCAGGCTTAGCAGAGACTTCTGCACCTCTACCTCCAGCCAGGACAAAAGCCTTACGTAGGTAAGCAGACGGTAAGACTAGGGGTGAACTGGGATCACAGGCACACCCTGGCCGCTCTGGGTTACCCATGCCGGCTGTGCTGGGTCTTCCTGCGTGGTAGAGTCCAGCCCCAGGAACTTACTAAAGCAGGCTCACGGCCTGAGCTCGCCATGTCCCCACACAATGCCTGAACCCTCTTCTGGACTAGGATGGAAGCTTCCGTGCTCCAGGGAAATGCAGAGGCCCCACTGTCCCCTGGGCCGCGAGTCGCGCCATCTGAGCCCCACTGCTTCTCTGCCCCCGGCTTCCACGGGTGCTTTCCCGGCAGGGCTGGCTGGGGGTGGGTCACTCAGCTCTCTAGACAAGAACGAGGCTCTGTGCACGCACCGGCAGGCTTTAAGACCCAATTAAGGGCCCAGCACTCCAGGGCATATACCTGACTTGGGTCTACGAAGCCCGTAAAGTTTTTCTTTCTGCAAACAGCTCCTACCACGCTGGTCCTCCCACCCGGCAGAGAGGGGGGCGTGGGCCCAAGGCTCAGGGCACCCAGAGCAGAGCCCGAGGCTGGACTGCCTCGAGCCGAAGGCCTAGCGTCCAGCCGAGCCTGCTTCCCGGCACAGACGCTCACCTCCCCACATCTCGTGGTTCTAGCCCACTCACCCCAGGGACTGAGGTGGTGGGGTGTCCCCCTTCTCTGTCCTCATTCTTCTTCTTCTCCAAGACTGGGACTCCATCTTACGGGGGGGACCCAGCCCTCTCTTTGCCGGGTGTCGGGGAAGGCAGAGACGTGAGGCCGGTGGAGGGGAGGGTGCGGCTGGCGCGTGGACGCCGGGTGCACATGCGTGGTGGGTGCTGTCCGGCAGGACAGCCGGCGGCCTCCAGGCGGCCGGTGCCACAGAGGTCGGGCAGTGGCCGGCCGGCAGCTGGCACGGGCTAGTGCTTGCAGGTGTACACCAGCTCCTCCTGCAGGCACTGCTGGCATTCCACGTAGCAGCACCACTGCACCTGGCAGTGGCAGGAGAAGGCCGCCAGGCGGCTCTGGGTGTCATGGCCCCGCCCGCAGCACAGGCTGCTGCAGCTGGCCTCCCGGGAGCACACCCTGCCCGCCGTGCCCGGCGAGTACTTGCTGGGGCGACAGAAGCTGGGCGAGTCCTCCATGTAGACCAGGTCCCCGGGCCTGGGGGCGAGGCCTTTGGGGGGGCTGCCCGGCCTGGCAGGCGCCCACAGTTCCAGGCGGCCCAAGGCCTCGTTGGTGGCGCTGGACACCTTGACAGCCGAGTCATAGCGCAGCTTGAGCGCCTGGCCGGTCTCCCGGAATGGAGAAAGCTGCTTCCAGCAGGTGCGCACGGCGCAGGAGCCCGACACCCCGTGGCACTTGCACGTGGTCCGGAGGCCACTCTTCACAGCCTGCGAGGGGGCCAGAGGGACCCAGGGTCAGCGGCCAGGTCCCACGCCCCACCGGCCCCCTCAGCACCAACCCTGGTAGGGGAGTGGCCAGAGGATGGCAAAGAGACAGGGTAAGGGTCACCAGAGGGGACACGTGGGACACACGCTGGCCGGTGCCACCGACATGCAAACTAGCCAAAGACGCCCCTCCTGCTTGGGCCCGCGGGTGGGCAGCTGTGCAGGGGCACACAGAGGCGTCCGACACCCCACTCAGAGGCAACGACCCCGGAATGCAGAACTCAGCTTCCCACAGACGGGAGCGCTAGCCCCCGCCGGCCCACCCAGGAGATCCAGCGGACCTAGGTGCTTTCACCCTGCAGGCCTCCCACTCCTGTGTGACCTCCGTTAAGTCCCTTTCCCTCTCTGGGCCTCTTTTGTCTTCCCACCTATAAAACGGAGGGGGTGGGGTTGTAGCAGATCAAAGTTCCCAAACTAGTTGGCTCCCAGGACATCTAGAACATCCCTCTCTAAGCACGTTGCTGCTCACTACGGCTATACACCTTGCGCCCGCCCGCCGCCCACCCACGAGGTGGTGGGGGTGGGCCGCCATGATGCCCAGGACCCGTCACCCCCGTCCTGGTTCCTGGCAATGGCTGAGAGCAGGTGCACAAGGAAGGTGGTTGAGAGAAGGAGATTCTCCTTGGGATGGCTGTGTGTGAGCTGGGGGCGGGGCGGGGCTTCAGCCTCCTCCAGACCTGGCCCGGGGAGGGCTTGAGGCCTCCCGGGCTGTGCTCACCTTGATGCCCACGTGGGTGTTGTGGGCGTCTGCCCGGGCCCGCAGGTCTTTGCTCGCTCTCTTGGGTCCTAGGAAATTGCTCAGGAACTTGGTGCTGTACTTGAGGTTGTCTCCACACACGCCCCACTGCCAGGCCTGCCGGCTCTCCAGGCCGGGGGAGTCGTCACAGGTGCAGCGCTCCATGCGGCCAGCGCTGCAGGCCCTGGCCAGCGTGTGCGTGAGGGCAGCCGAGGACACTGCGTACAGGAAGGCCGTCTCCTTGAAACCTGTGTCCGGGCGCGGGGAGGATCGGGGAAGGGGGACGAGAGAGCCTCAGCGGCTGCCGGGGTGAACCTGGGGACAGCCCTCCTTGCTTTGCAGGTTCTGTCCATGAAGGGATGTGCGCGGAGGAGGCTGAGGGAAGGGACCGGGGGACCACGGATCTCGCCCGTGGGTCCCTCCAGGAGTGGACCGTGGTCCTCCTCATGTTCTCCTTACTCCATTCAGCCCGGGTGCAGGGGCCGGGGTTGGGGTGGGGGAAGGAAGGGCGGCCCCCTTGCCCTCCCTCTGCAGACCCGCCTCCCCAACCACCACCACCCCCCCCAGCCAGCGTCCCCCAGCCCCCTACCTCTCTTGAGCAGGCCAGTCCGCCCCTCCAGGCTGCAGTTCCAGCGCTCGAGCCGGAACTGGAACTGGCATTCGAGCAGGCCAAGGTGCACGGCGTCCCTCAGGCTCTCCGCCAGGCCGGGCTCCCTTCGGCACAGCTGCTTCTGGCGGCGGGACAGTTTCAGCAGGTCACACTGCTTCAGGTGGGCCCCGCCCTGCACCGGGGCCTCGGGGGTGTCCAGCCCTGGGAAGGGCGTCAGGACCTCCCGCCCCGTCAGCCTAGAGGGCGAGAGGAGGGAGGTGAGTGAACTTTAGGGGTCTTGTCGGGGCAGGACAGTCCTTGAGGGTGTGGGGCAGGTGAGGGGAAAAGGGCCTTCTCGGGGGCTTTATTTATTGGCCTTTAATATTTATTCATCTTGGAGCTCCATGGAGAGGTCCCCGTTTTACAGTGCAGGAAACCAAGGTGCTTACAACAGGGGTCAGTGCAGGGTCTCAGACCTGTTTCCCAAGTGTCAGAGCCTCGGCTCGCCTTACCTATTCCACAACTTGCCCAGATTGGAAAAACCAGCTGGATGCTTACTAAAATACAGAGCTCCAGGATCCACACTTGGCAACTCTGGTTCTGTTGGTCTGGAGCAGGGCCTGGGGATCTGCCTATTTCTCTGGCCAGGAAATACCATGTGTGGTTTTGGCGGCGGCTGCCTGAACCCCTCCAGCTGTGTTCCCAAGAGGACATAGGCTGAGGGCTCTGCATGCTGAGAGCGTGGCAGCCGATATCCCTGCTGGACCTGCTAGCCCTCGCTGCCCAAGCAATCCCATGCTAACCTAACTTGCCTCCATACTCCCAGATAGGTCTGCAATCATCTGGCCACTTAGGGCTAGTTACAAAGAGATGCTTGGAGATTAACTGGATAGAGGGAAGGAAAGAGAGAAGAAAGGAAGAGAGGAAGGAAGGGAGGGAGGAAGGGAGGGAAGAAAGGGTGGGAGGGAGGGAGGGAGGGGAGCAAAGGTGGAAGCAAGAGATGGTTCTCTTGGGTGTGGCTCTTGTGCCTCCTGCTCATGAGCCTGGCTGAGGCGCGCCTGTGGCGAAGCCTTGCGTGGTCAGAGAGGCCCATGTCCCATGGGGCCAAGGGGACAGTTCCCCTAGCTCAGCCACCTACCCCCAGCCAGGACATCTGGCTGGATGCCACCCCCCCCATGTCTACCCCAGGGAGGGCGGCGGTGCTGGCCAGGTCCCAAGTGCCCCCAGAAAGTGCCCGCAGATTCCAAGGCCACCGAGTGCAGCCAACCCAGTGTGGAGCATATCTCTGAAACCTCCGAGCAGAGAGAGACAGATGCTATCGGGCCTGTCCTGGCCCAGCCTGGCCCTAGGCTCCCCTCCCAGACAGGTGAGGGCAGGGACCTGTTAATGATTAATCTGGGGGCGAATGGGTAAATTTCCAGTCCACCAGGTCTACCCCAGGCCCCTCCCTGCAGCCTGGCAGGGAACCCTCAGAGCTTGACCCCACAGGCTCAGAGCAAAACCCAGTGTCAACTCCAGCCGAGGAGGCCTCACCCTAACAGGGTCCAGTTGGAGGGCAGCTCGGGGGCTCAGGGATGGAAGGGGCCACAGCCATCATGCCCCTCCAAGACCCCCGTTCTACCCTAGGGGTACCCAGTTCCTGTACCTCACAAACTGAGATGGCCATTGGAGCCACTGACTGAAGATGAGCGAACAAAGGGACTGATGGGAATTTTGGCCAGCTGGGCTATAGGACACTCAAGGCCTAGCTCAAATACTATTGTAACAATAGTAATTATTTTTATATCATCACGAATTTGTTATACTTTGTCTGTATTACATATGCTAAATATTACATGTTGCATGATTATCTACAACTTTCTGAGGGTTTCTTATTAAGACTTTTAAATTAGGCCCTCCCTGGTGATGCAAAGGATTAAGTCTCAGCACTATGAAGCTCTCCAAAGCCACTGCAGCACTCGTTTGACCCCTGGCCAGGGAGCTGACCCACGTGGCACAGCAGGCCTCTCCTGTCTCTCCACTGCTCCCCTCAGCAGTGTATTTCAGTCAATCTGCCTGCTCTGCTCCCCACTCCGTCTCTGGTGAATCCTCTCATCCCCTGCATCTCTGGTCTGTACTCCAGCTCTTGTGTGCATAAATAAATAAATATTTAATAAAAAGACTTTTAAATTACTATTGTCAACATCTGTTGGGTTGACTGCCCACCTGTTCCTTCCAGCTACATGGTCGCCAGCTGGCCCTGTGGACTATAGTATCAACATCAGGTGACCCACATCGGGCCAATCAGTCCTTTCCCTGGGAACTCGGAATTGGCATTAAGAGACCATACAGTTGCGTTCTCTCGCTTCCTCCACCGAATCACTGGACCTGTAACTCAGCATAAACAGTGCAAGCTGATCCAAAGCAAGGGAAAGAGAATGAACCCAGGCACAGAGATGAGCAGAGGTGCGAGCGGGAAGGACAGTTTGGGGAGCTCCCTGCCCCTCGTCTTTCTGCGAGGCGGCTGTGCTCCTGTCTGGGACAGTCCATACTGTAGTTCAGTGCCAAGGCTGGGAGTTGGCTGGACCAGCCCAGGGTGCCCAGCTGCCCTTGAGAGTCAGCTCAGCAAACACCCTTTCTTCTACCAACAAGCACCTGTTTAGTTTCATGTAATGGACCCTGTGATTGATGCCCGGGAGTCCAGTATAAAGTCCGTTAACTTTATTGGTGGTAATGACACTTAGTGGTGATTAATGGTCAGGAGAGGCAGCCAACCGCAGGATGCCGGCCCTCCGGTTCCTGGTCTGCCCAAGGCTGCGCTCGGGGAAGCCCCTGACACTCCGGGGGAGCCCACGGGCCTGAGAAGACCCTGGGAAGCCTTCCAGGAGTGGGGTGCCCTTTAATGTGTTGCATTGGGGCCCATAGCTCCTCTGAAGAATAGCACCCCCACATCTACAAACACCTCAGCCCACTCCCTTAAACAGTGCTGGTGAACTCCACACATGCCCATCCCATGGCGTCCATCGGGGGAGGATTCTTCCTGGGCTCAGCACAACGTAGGTGCCGCAGCTTCTAGTCTGTTCCAAGTCTGTGCACCACCGCCCCTCTCTGGCCCCTGAGAACGCTACCCGTGGGCCTCTCTGCAAAATCTCAACTGGCCCACTGGCTAGCTTAGCCCCATGGGGTAAGATGTACAACCAGAGAAGAACCAATGGATCCGGACAAAATTGGGGTTTTAATGAAGGCACATCCTGTGGTCAACTCCTGCCCCACCAGCCAAGCAGGTGAGAGAACCACAGAGCGAAGGACAGCTGGCCTGCAGGCCTGCCGGCTGCTCAGCTGGGCTGGGGCACCAGAGCCCCTCCAGGCCGCCTGTCCCAAGCGCCCTGGGCTGGCTGTGTCTGCCCCTCCTCGGTTACACCTGCTTTGGCCCACCGGTCCCCCACCTGCCTGCTTCCAGTTTCCTCCAGGCTGACTTCCAGCTCTTCTCCCCTGGAGAAAGCGTCCACCCCACATGGCGAGTGCCATTTTCTCCCTCTCTGCCTCCAGCCCGTACCCCCGCTCTCTGCACCTCAGTCCATGGCCTCAATGGTCAGGCTGGCAATAAAACCAGGAACTGCCACCCCCACACAGTGAGATGCCCCTGACTTTGACCTCAGAGCCACCCAGCTACTTCCCAGGTCACGTCATGTGCCCCAAAGTTAAGGCGCCCCTCAGGACCTCATCTCACATCTCGCTGCCCCCCAGGTGGCTGTCCGGCCAGGCCCTTCCTCCCCTCTGCCCCCCTTTCACACTAGCCAACACTCGCCCTGTCTGCAGTTTTGGTTAAAGCTACCCCATCTGGGATGACCTTGAAAGAAACAAAAGAAGGTTCTCCCAGGCTTTGGGGAAAGCCTCCCGGGAGACTGTTTAGTCCACTGTCAGCACGTCTCCAGGGATTACCAGACTCCTTAGAAGAAATAGAGCTCACCCTAGAACAAACCCCCACCAGCAGCTGGAACGTGGGGACCCTTGGGCCCTCGCCCAGGGGCTGTTCTGGCCTGGGCAGTCTTGTCCCAGGGCTGTGCTCACTCAGTGGGGACCTCAGGGTGCCCCCTTGCCCTGCGCTCATCCCGCCTAACAAAGATACCTGACGTGGGAGGACGTGAAGGAACCAGGCTGCCCATATTCAAATCCCAGCTCCATTTCTCACTAGCTGTGCAACCTGGGAAAAACATGTCTCACCTGTGAAGGGAAGCGAGAAACAGCTACCTCGCCTGGCTGCTGTGGGGGTTCTTCTGCACGGTTCTTGGGACAGTGTCTGGCACATAGTAGGCTCCAGAGAATGTGGCTGCTACGTATCTGCTATGTGCCAGCCTGTGCCAGGTGCAGGAACACACTTCTGCCCTCAAGGGGCTCGTAACCCAGAGGGAAGACGACTGGAGTCAGGCATATTCAACCCTTCTGAGGCCCAACCAGCTGGGGGAAGAGAAGAAAGCTTTGAACTAGCTCAGCTTCTCAGACAACAACCAGTAATTGCTCAGGGACCTGGATCAGATCGCCCAGCACCATCTGGTTGAGAACTTGACTACTGCCAGTCTCGGCCTGCCATCTTGGGAGGCCTGGGGGTGGGAAGGAGGCAGGAGGAACTCCCAGGGAGCACTCCCGGCTAGCTGGGGAAGAATGGCAGCTTGAGAACCGTCCTGCACCTGGGCAGCCCCAGGTGGTTCTTCCACACCCACCCCCATCCTGGTTTCTGCTCCAGAGGGTCCGGTGGTTCCAGAGGAGACTGCCCCCGGGATGTGGGTGGGTGAGCTGGTGGGTAGCACAGGACAAGGCTGGCGGCTTCCAGGGTCCCAGGTAATGCCAGAGTGTCTGGACCCTTAGCTGGAGGGGTCAGGAGCTATGCCTGGCATCAGAGCCCATGCCAACCACGGCAGCTGCCTGGGAACCAGGAAAGCCTTGCCCTGCCTGGAGCTTTGGCCTTGGCCCGCAAAGCCCTATTAGATGCTCCTGATAACAGGCTTCCGCTGAGGGGCCGTTTGCACGGTAAGCGCTCCCTTTGTGCTTTCATCTCAAGCACTGTAGTCCACCCCCCAATACATGAATCCCCTGCACAGGCCGGCCCCTCCCGGCCCACCTCCTCCCAGCAGGGAGAGACGGTGTGGGCAGTGCCTGGCTGGGAAGAGAGGGCACATACTCTGGGTAGTCCTGAGAGAAGGCGAGAGGGGCCCCTCAGCAGCCCCCAGGCTGCTCTCCCCATCTCGTGTCATGCGGGGGACCCAACACTTACAACCCTGAGGAGGTCCTGTCCCATCTCCCACGCACCCCTCTGTGCGGGGTTTGTGGGCTCACAGCGGGCCCCTCCTGAGACGCCCCCCAAGCCCCCTTCCCATCTCCCTCCGCCGCCACCTCCGCCCCTTTCCTGCACTTGCTCTCCACAAGCTCAAGCACTGAAATATAAACATGAAGGACTCCAAGCCTCTGCTCCAGCCCTGCCAACCACAGATGCGAATAAGCAAGACCACTCCCCTCCCTGCTCTGAGCCTCAGGACCCCCAGCACCTACCTGGAGGTCTAAATCTGGGCCCCCGCCCCCCAAGCTCTGAGAGAGAGCCTGGGCCAGCTGTGGGCTTTGTCTCTCACTTCCTGTTTCCCAGACACAGAGGGGGCTGCCTGCTCAGGATGGCAAGGAGTGGGCAGCCAGAGCGGGCAGCAAGCATGCTTTGCATCTCAACAGGGCCCGTATCTCCTATTTCGAGCTTGGCTAGCACAACATCTGTGGAGGAAATGCTTCCCCACCTCCCTCCTGCTTCTCTCCCTCTCTGCTCAGGGTGGGGCAGGCTGAGGAGAGGAAGTTTGCTTTTGGTGTGCCTGGTGGCAGGGTGGCCACAGAGGGCCCCCAAAGTCGCTCCCTGCAGAGACATGCCTTGCTCTACCAGCCTGGACATCTGCACATGTCCGCTGGCTCCCTGAACAGGTCCAGAGGCAGAACATTAGATCTGTGAGGGTGCAGAAACCCTTCAAGACTCTCGTCCTAATGGCTCCTGGAGGTGCCTCAGAGGCTTCTGGAAGAAGCAGGATAGCAGGAGGCTTACCAAATCGGTAGGGCCTGTGTAACCTGTCTGGTGCCCCAGGGGATCACATAATTGTCCAAGGTGACCCACTGAGTGAGTGGCAGGGTTGGGCCTGGGCCCAGCCTCTTGATTGCTTTTACTAAGCCTTGCAGTTGTTCCCTCCAGTTTCAGTATAACATTCCAGGAAAGCAAAGTCAACCAGCACTACAGCAAA
>NW_004567118.1:926105-928579 GCF_000260355.1 Condylura cristata | reverse complement strand
TGGAGGTGCCTCAGAGGCTTCTGGAAGAAGCAGGAGAGCAGGAGGCTTACCAAATCGGTAGGGCCTGTGTAACCTGTCTGGTGCCCCAGGGGATCACATAATTGTCCAAGGTGACCCACTGAGTAAGTGGCAGGGTTGGGCCTGGGCCCAGCCTCTTGATTGCTTTTACTAAGCCTTGCAGTTGTTCCCTCCAGTTTCAGTATAACATTCCAGGAAAGCAAAGTCAACCAGCACTACAGCAAACGTCAAAGGCAGTGGGACGCAAGTGTTAGGTTTCTAGGGAAGGAAGCCTGCTCAGGGCTCCTCTGGCTCCCACAGGCAACCCCAGAATGGGACCTCAGGAAGGGAGAGAAGGACCCTTTGTCAAAAAGACTGCATCCCTAAGGCATAACACATGTACGTGATGGAATACTATTCAGCTATAAAAAAAAAAAAGTGCAACTGGGTGGTCCCAAGAAAAGGAGAAGTTCCAGGTTCCCTGCCCCACCCAGAAGGAGGGTGGCGCTGAGCAGAGAAGAGAAGAGAAGGAATCTGAGGAAGCAAGCAGGATGGAGAGTCAGAGGAGACCTGAGGAAGCCACATGGAGCAGCAAGCATGTGATGAAGAAACCGTGCTTGTTTCTTGGCCCTGGACTGGTTGAAAGAGATGTGGGTGAGAGACTGGGGAGGTGACTGTGACAGTGTTCATACTGATTTTGATTTTGTGCTTTCTTTCCCCTTGATTTGTCTGGCCATTTCTGACCCTTTTCCATGGGTCCCGGCCAGAAGGTGCTTTAGTCTTGTGGCAGCTTTCAGGTCTTGCTTTGGGCCCATCCCTTTAGGGTGGACTTTTGCCCATGAGGGGATGGGTGACTTCAGGTGTTTGATTTAGACATTACATTCTTTGTCTTCTGTATGGCATACTCACTGTGTTAAAGTCCCTTTTCATTGAAATCTTATGTTTTGTCTCGATGCAGCGGATGGCATAGAGCAGGCAGGTTTGGGGGTTCAGCGGTGCCCCTCCCCCTGCCCTATAACAAAAGGACAACCTCTTGCCATTTGTGACAGCAGGGTGGAACTGAAGGGGTTATGCGAAGTGAAATAAGCCAGGGGGAGAAAAACAAATACTAGATGGATTCACTCGAATATACAGAGAGAAAAAACAAAGGAACAAAGGAAGGAGCCTAGAAGTGGGAGTCTGGAACTTGGCCACTGAGGTAAGGGAGGTGGCAAAGGACTGTGAGGCTCTGGGTGTGGGCACACGGCGCTATACACCGAGGGAGTGGGAACCTATTCCCCTCCGTCAGACAATGCTGCAAACTGTACATTTATTAACAGAATTAATTAATAAAAGCCTTTAAAAAGACTACATATCTCTAGTATACAACTCCTTCCCTTTTCGGTTAAGAGAAGTGGCTGCCTGTTCACACTAAAGTGTGAGAATCGGACCCGTGCCAATGCCTGAAAATACGCTTTGCCAGATCAAGGACTGAAGAAGAGGGTCGAGGACAATGATGACAGAAAGGGAAGGGGACGTGAGACAGAGAGGGGAAAGGGATCTGGAAGCCTTAAAGACAAACCTCCCTAAAAGTTGGGTTCATAGGCCCAGCCCCAACCTGGGGGAAGAACAGCTTAGGGAAAAGAGGGCGGGGGCTGCCCGTTGGCCAGAGGTACCTCGATTGCAAGCCACGCCCTCCCCACCCCCCCACCCCCCAGCTCTGCCCACCGCCCTTTTCTGGCTTCTGGCGTGGGTAACTTGAGCTAAGTTATTTAACAATGGTAAATTGATCCACTGACCAGCTCCTGAGTGCTCCCTTGGCTCTGGCCACCCTCTTCCAAGGAACAGGCAGGCTTGGGCGGGCTGTGGGCCCAGGGAGCACCCAACTCTCTGCCTTGTGTGCGGTCACTCAGCGTGGGAGCTGTGGCTCGCAGATGCGTGGGGCAGTAGCATCCTGGGCTGTGCGTGCCACCTGTCCTCCACAGGTCTCAGGAGTGCCCCACGCTCCACCCCTCAGCTCCAGGAGCCTTCCCACCTGGTCAAGGAGCCTCTCCATGAACATGTTTCCGGAGGGCCAGAGGGGCTCAGGCCAGCCCCAGGGGATGGGTGCAGAGTTCCCTCAGGAATAGAACACAGTCCTCCAGAGCAGGACCAGAGAAGCTCCCCACCTTGGACTATCCTGGACCCAACAAGCCCCCTAGGGATACAGCTGAGGGTGCCTGCTCTCTCCTGCCACAGAGAACTCAGTCCAACCTCCATATCTTTCTTCACACTATAACCCCTGCTTGGGATGACTTTCCTGGTCCAAAGGCCCTGGTGGGTGCCCTAGACTCTGTTAGAGCCACTGACTTTTCAATAACTGAATAAAAAATGTGCGAAATGGGGCCCTCCCCGGGGGCGCAGCGGGTTAAAGCATAGCACTAAGAAGCTAAAGCCACTTCCGCATGAGTTCAATCCCCAGCCCTGGAGGTGACCCACATGGTGGCAGACCTCTCCTG
>NW_004567118.1:896177-924910 GCF_000260355.1 Condylura cristata | reverse complement strand
GCCCCAGTTTTGAATTCTGAAACACATCTTGTCATTTGGGGGAAGGTTGATGGCTTCTTGTCTCTGCTGAGGCCCTGAAACCAGTCTCTTTGGGATTTACTCAGTGGACACTGTGTGCCCCAAAAGTCTCTCTAGGGATGGGGTCCAGGCTTCAGGTGGCTGCCTATGCCCCAGCTCATTTCTGCTGCCACCTTGAAAGGCCAGCTGTGCCGATTTGGAGTCTCACGGGGGCAACCTCTGCTAAGCTTCCAGTTTCTACCCTGAGGGGGCCAGGTCCCACAAACAGTATGTGCTCAGGGGAGCTGAGTGCCAGCAGAAGATGGAAGAATAACTGAGATGGGGCAGAGAAAAGGGGTTGAGGGGGGAGGGCCAGTGGAAGGGGAAGTGGCTATGGACAGTGGGGGGCTTGGGTGATAACAGAGCCCCAAAACCTGAGCTATGCACGAAGTGGGGGCATAAGCACATGAAACATTGGGTAGCCAACCCAGTGGTTAAGACTGGCAGTGTCGCAGATGTCTAGGACATACGTCAAGTGAAGGCTGCGGGTGGCAGGCAGAGGGCTCAGGGGGTCAGAGCCACCCAGGAGGAAGAGGCCTTGCTGGGTGTCAATAGGCAGCACAAGGCAGAGATGAAGACGTTGGCTCTGGAGCCTGGCAGACTAGCATTCAAATCTTAACACTGTTTGCCATTAGCTGTGTGACTTTGGGCAAGGTACTCTTCCTCTCTGAGCCATCTCCTCATCTGTAAATAAGGATAAATTAGGCCAAAACCTACCTGGATTATCATGATGGTCAAATGAGAAGATATACATAAAGCAGTTGGCACAGGAAAGATTCTACTTCTTTTAAATTGCACGTTGAGTGGCCTCCCAGTGGCGCAGGGGTTGAAGACACAGTGCTGTCAAGCTGTCACCAGCCACTGCAGCCAGAGTTCCATCCCCAGCTCCCTCGCTGACCCACGTGGCGCAGCAGACCACTCCTGACCCACCTGCTGCTCCCCTCAGCGGTGTGTTCAGTCACTCTGCTTGTTCTGCTCCCCGCTCATCTCTGGTGAATCCTCTCACCCCTGCCCTCCGCACCTCTGGCTATACCTCCACACCCTAGCATCAATAAATAAATCTTTAAAGTGAATTGTACAACGACTGAGATAAAAAAGACGTCACCAAAGACTCCTTTACCTGGAGTAAAGGAGTCTAGAACTCAGCTAGAACACGGGGTTTCCCAGTCTCCTCACAGATGGCAATACGCCTGCACTTTCATGCACCCTACAAAGAGACGAACAGCCCATCTACGGGGCGTGAGCCAGCTCACTGCTGGCCCTGGGTTGCAGCTGGGAAGAGGTTGGCTGCAGGATGTGAACCCGCGGGTCTGACTCCAAGTCCAGTGCTCCTTCCACTAGAGCAGTCGTGGGGCGGTCTCCCCCTGCTCAGACTGATGCCAGGCCAGGGGTGCCCCTCAGTACCTGGCCCACCTCCTCCTGAGCCCAGCACTACCTGAGCACGGAATCCTCCTGGCACCGGGACCTGGCTTCCTTGGGAGACTCCAGCCCAGGAGTCCTTCGGCCCTGTCTCCTCCCTTATCTCGCCCCGCTTCAGCCTCAGAGAGGCCACCACCCTCCATGAAGAGGCGCGTCTGACCCATAGCCTGACTCCTGAGCCCAGCTGCTCCAGGGTTACAGCTCAGCCAGGGACAAGCCGGCCTAAATTCCTTCCCCAAACACAGTGATTCTTATCATTTCTGGCTTTCAGTCTACCACCTCAAAGCAATATAATTTCTTCTGCCCTTTCTCCCTCCAACCCTGTTTTTCTCCAAGCTCAATTTATATATATTTTAATAATCATTTAAAAAACGTAAAATACATAGGGGTCTTATTTTGTTTTAGTATTTGCAAGACCTACCTACTGGAAATGATAAGACTGCTGAAAGAAAGAAAAAAAGGAAGTCCTAAATAGAGAAATAGGGCCTGTTTGTGAACACGTAGACTAACATTGTTAGAATGTCAATCTGCTGTAAGTTGATTTATAGATTCAATGCAATTCCCCTCAAAAATCCCAGCTGACTGTCCTGTAGATGTTGTCAAGTTCATACGAAAACTTATTTGGAAAGACAAAGGAGCTACTGTAGCCAAAAAAAAAAATTCTGAAAAGCATGGAGAATCAACAGTGCTTTGTTTCAAGAATTATTATATACGTATGATAACTAAAACTGTGTGGTATTGGCATAAAAATAATTATAAAGACAAATGGAATGGAATAGAGCTCAAAAATAGGCCCTATCTACTGGATCAACTTATATTGCAACATAAAAGCAATAAGAAAAGGATCATCTTTTCAAGCAATGGTGTTGGAAAAATACCAATAAATCAGTAAGCTTCAAATATTACCTCACACCATGCAAATTAACTCAAAAAGAATCATAGGTCTAGGGCCCTCCTTGGTGGCGCAGCAGGTTAAAGCACAGCACTGAGAAGCTAAAGCCACTTTCACATGAGTTCGATTCCCGCCTGCCCCGGAGGTGACCACATGGCGTGGCAGACCTGCTCCCCTCAGCAGTGTACTTCGTCGATCTGCCTGTTCTGCTCCCCACTGTGTTTCTGGTGAATCCTCTCGCTGCCCCTGAGCCTCTGGCCTGTACCCCAGTTCTGTATGCACAAATAAATAAATCTTAAAAAAAAAAAAGAATCATAGATCTAAACATAAAAACTAAAACTATAAAGTTTCTAGAAGAAAACACAGGAAGAAGTCTTTGTAACCTCTGTAGGCAGATTTCTTGGACAGGGCAAAAAAAAAAAAGCACAAATCATATTCAAAAAGTTAAAATACTGTACTTCAAAATTAAAAGTTTGGTTCTTCAGAAGTTAGAGAGAAAAAAGAAAAAGAAAGCTACATACAGGGACAAAATACTACCAATATTATCTTTATATCCAAATATATAAAGATGTATGCTAACTCAATAACAAAACAAATAACCCAGTGAAAAAGATATTCAAATGGCCTACATGTACATGAAAAATTGTTCAACACATCATGATCAATGGGAAAATGCAAATTAAAACCACAATGTGATACAAATACAATCCCACTAAGATAGCCAATATTAAGACTGACAGTAGATGACAAGAATATGGAGCAACTGAACCCTCATACATACTGTATAAAGTGGTCCAACCACTTTAGAATACTTTTTATAGTACTTAACTTTCTTATAAAGTTAAACATATGTGTACTATATAGCCCAAAAACTCAATCCTAAGTATTTATACAAGAGGGAAAAAAAAAAAGTATACAAAAAACATGTGTATGAATGTTTGTGGGTGCTTTATATGAAATAGCCTTAAATGGGACACAATCCAAAAGTCCATCAACTGACTGATGACTAAGCAAACACAAAAAGGAATAGTACTTAGCAATAAAAAAAGAATGTGCTACTTATATATGCAAAGATATGGATGAATCTCAAAAACTTTATTTTTAGTAACAGAATCAGTACATACATATGATTCCACTTATATGAAATTCTACAATGGGCAAAGCTAATTTATAGTTACAGAAAGCAAAATAACAATAATCTTGGGCTGGTGGGAGAGGATTGATACAAAGAAGTACAAGAGCACTACATCCTTTGGTGCGCTCTCTATAGTAATTGTGGTTATAATTACACAAAGATCTACATTTGTTATAACCCAAATGCCCAATGTGGACATTTTATTGTCATGCTGGTTTGGGGTGGGGGGAAAAGTTTGTTTTTCTTCTTCACAATGATGATACTGCCACTTAGAACCCCAGCAACCACCAAGAATGAACTTGCTGAACAGACAGTGTACCAATGGGTATGTGGAGAACTGTTTATCACACTTCTAATTGGGAAGATGCAGGGCAAGACCACAATGAGATGTCACCTCACTTTTGTGAGAATGGAACATATTAAAAATACCCACAACAAATGTGGGAGAGGATGCAGAAAAGGGGAAGCCTGCTTACATTATTGGTGGGCATGTTAATTGATGCAGCCATTTTGGAAAGTGATCTGAACAATTTATCTTAAAAAACTAAAAATGGAAATGGAAATGCTTTAGGGCTCGGCAGTTCCACTCTTGGGCATCTATTCAAAAAAACATGAAAACACCGATTCAAAAAATTCTATGCTCTACAATGTTTATTGCAGCGATGTTTACAATAGGTAGGACACAGAAACCACCTCAGTGTCCCCAACGCTAGAAGAGTGGTTCAAAAAGTGGTGTATCTGCACAATGGAATAGTATGCAGCCACAGGGAATTTCTTTTATCAATATGCAAAACATTTCATCTTCTGATTAGAAATGGGACTTCAAATGCAAATGACCCAGAGAAGAGACTAGCACCCTGCCTCACATTCTCACGCTACAGTGTGAGTGACTGACACCAGATTCCTCCCAAGAGCAAATTCTGACTGGAAGCTAGAAAGCCCGACCTGACAGAATTATAACTGTGTTTCTGGAGTGAGCACGGAGGCCGAATCTTGTCTGTTCCTTGAGACCAAATTCAGAGGAGCACAAGGCCCCAATTTGAGCTTATTCTCCAAGGATCTGTTCCCCAGAGTGGGCTGGTGGCTTATGTGTACTTTGCCACCTCTGCCCATCTGGGCTTCCAAACTGGAGTGACTCTGAGAGTCACATGATCCCTTTCAACCCCAACCCAGGCCTAATAAACCTCACGTCCCCCTTATTCACTATCTTCAAGCTCTAGCCTGTGCCCTGCTGCAAAATCCTTCCCCAGCCAAGTTAGACCAGGAGAGAAGGACCCCCTCTCCTCCTCCACCCCACCTGGCTTTCAGCCCATCCCCAACCCTAACCCCAAACAAACAAAAGAAGTGTGGAAATGAGCTGGTGTCTAAGAGGGTGCAGGCACCATTTGTCCTCCCTTCTCCACTGCAGCTCAGGAACTCTTCAGAGCTGGGAGATCGAGACACGGTGCCTGTCTTTATCTTCATCATCAACAGTCGCATTAACTTAGCACTTGAATATACTAGCTACTCTTCTAAGCGCTTTGCATGCACGAAGCCACATAATTCTCCTATGAATTTGCCACTATTACCCTCATTTTACAAATGAGAAACTGAAACACAGGCCTGGCCAAGAGCATATACTACAAATGGCAGTGTTAGGGGTTCACCTCAGCACCTGTGCCCCTGCCATTATTTCTGCCCCCTGAAACAGCGGCAGTACCTTCAAACCTGAAGTAACCCATCTTAACCATGTATGTGCAGTCCTCTGGAAGAGAGGAGTTCAGGCAGAAAATTCTGTCCCCTCTTTGACCAAAAGGGGATACTGAGGCCCAGAGACTGGGTGGCCTTCCCAGGCATCCGCCAGAGCTAGGGTCCTGGCTCACTACCCTCCCCCAGCTCCACATATTCCAGGAGAGGCCATTGCCCACAGCAGAAGCGAGCTTCACCCAGGGGTCGTGACCTGGAAATGAGCCACTGGCCTGACTCCAGCCAGCATGCCCTTCCCTGCAGGCTCTGCTAAGTCACTGCCTGGTGTTTTCTTGCCCTTACTATAGTCAGACTACACATCTCACACTGATTAGGGGGAAGGTCGCAAAAAGTGTAACAGGCTGCAAATAGTTGCAGTGGCTTTGGGAGGGATCAGGGGAGCGCTTTCCCACCTGAGACCCCAGCTCCCACTTAGAGTTCCTACAACTCAGGGTCAGGGACAGGACATTTCCTTGTAGCTTTTCCTCCAAACACTCCCCTCTCCCGCCCCACTCTCCCCAGGCGTCAACCCTGACTCTAGGCTTCCTTTTCCAATCCATTCTCTCTCCTCATTCTCCTGACAATTCACCCCATTCCAGACCTGATATTTGATCGGGTTTCCCCAGAGAACTGAGCCTTCAGCTGACACTCCCCAACATCCGTGTTTCCTTCCCTCATCTCCTTTGGATAGAGCAATTCCCTTCCCCAGCCTCGGAAACTACGCACCCCAACCCATTCACTCCGACTTTTGTGTTTGCGCTCCTCAAGAGGAAGGTGGGGAGCAAGTCTGAGGCCAGGACCGTAGCCGGACTGAGCCCAGGAGGTGGGCGACAGAGCCCCGAGGGAGGATTCGGAGAGGGCATCAGAGCGCAGAAGAGACGCGTGGACGGACCGCCACAGGGCGCGCCAGGTCAGACCGGCCTGGATCGGACACCTTGCGGAGTCCGGGTGCTTGTGGGAAGGGACCCGAGACCCTGCGGGGTGTGCAGGGTGGGACCTGGGACCCCGCGGGATGAGAAGAGTGGCAGTGAGGGGGACACAAGAAGCAGGGGTCCGGGCCCGAGCCGGGGAAGCGGGACACCGAGCTCCGGGCGCAGACTCCCACTGCGAGGTGGAGCTGGGTCCCGCCCCGGCTAAGGTCTGAGTTCGAGATCCCGCCCTGGACAGGGGCCGACGGAGGGAGAGGTTGCCCCCGCCGTAACCGGAGAGGGAGGCGGGCGGGCCGGGGGCGCGGGCCGAGGGCGCCGCGGGCACTGACCCGAAGTAGGCAGCGGCGGCGGCGGCGGGCAGCGCCAGCAGGCAGAGCGCAGCCAGGGCCAGAGCGGGCGGGGGGCGCATGATGCTGGCGGCGCGGCGCCCTCTCGCATCTCCTCGCGCCGCTCAGCTCTCGCAGCACCGCCACCAGCCACCCGCCGGGCTTTAAACCCCCGCGGGGCGGAGCTGGGGGGGAGAGGGGAGAGGAGCCTGTGGCGCCCACCCCGCGGGCGGCGAGCCCCCAGCCTCATTGGCTCGGCGCTCTAGCTCCGCCCCGTCGAGGGTGTGGCCTCCGTGCTGGCCCCGCCCCGCTGCCTTCTCCCCACCCCAACAGCCGCAGGTGAGCGCTCACCTGACCCGGTGCCTGCCGGGGATCTAGGCTGCGAAATAGGAAGCCCCAAGTATCAGGAGCGCCTGGAATGGGGGACTAGGTGGGGGTCAGGGAGCTCATGCCTCTCTGGGGCGGGATAGAGGGACGCACAAGATTTCCTCCCCCGAGGCGCGAGCGGTGGGAGACAGAGACCGAGGAAGCCCCTGAAGTCTACGGAGTATTCGCGTCGCATCCGCTGGCCGGCCCGGCGGATGACGGTCTCTGGCCAGGCTCCGGGTCTTGGAGGGCAGGGCCGGGTCCTGAGGTTGAGCCGCTGTCGGCGAGGGGGGCGGGGTGAGTGGGGGCGGGGCGCGAGATCCAAGTCCAGTGACTCGGGGGACACTCTTGAGTGGGGTAGAAAGGGGAGGTGCAGGTCCGTTGTCAGAGCAAAGGGATAAAAAGGCATCCTTTTCCTAGAGCAGAGGCTGTCAAGGTCAAGTGGACCTAGTGGACGTCGGTGGGCGTTTGACACAGTGCTGCTGATAGTCTTGGGACAAAACCAGATTCTCTGGTCAAAGAGTAGGCAGAGCTGGGAGCAGAGGAAGAATCTGCCTGCTTTCCAAGAACCTCCATCAGACAGGGTGGAACTCTCCAGTGCTAAGCTCTGTCTCTATTATTCTTTTTAAAAGTTTGACACACACCTCCCCCAGCTCGGGCAGGGAAGCTACAGTGATCAAGGCAATGGGTGGGCCAGTCTAGGAGGGAGACAGAACAAATGACCAGAGTAAGATTGGAAATGTTTTTGAAAGTCTGAATACTGGTTTGAATCAAGCAATACAAAATTTGAATTGTACTAAATGTCAAGACCAGCATTTAAAGAGCCCCATGCATGTAACACATCAGGTGACATCAACCTTGGCTCCGAAGTGGACACCATCGGGAACGGGGGAGGGGCTGGTGGAAGCCAGCAGCTGCAGAGGAAAAGAGCTTCACAGAGGAAGCCCCCAGCTATGGCCACTCTCTCTGGTTCAGCTGCCCTGACAAATGAGCAGAGTGACAAGATGACCCATGACCTTTGCCCAGTCTGCCAACCCCCTCCAATCTCATGCTCTGTTTATTGAGGTCCACAACCCTGGGTAATGAGCAGAGACCTGGAGCCAGGTCATGTACATTATGAATCCCAGGTACTAAGGGGGGTGATGACAAACATCTCACAGGATCTTTGTGCAGGTGAGAGTGATGTCTCATCACATCTATCACATCACGCCTCTGCCATGCAGTCACTCACAGTTGGGTGGCGGCTACCATCACAGGCACAGTGGTGGATGTCCAGTTTATATCACGGGCCAGTTCTATGCTGTACAAATTCCTACCCTTGCTGATTTCAGCCCCTTCATTGTGACAACACCCCGGTCACCCCTGTTAGGAAGAGTCCTTGCACTGGGCTCTGCCTGGCCAGCTCTAGCATCACAGTGGTGAGACCTTGAACCAGGCAGGCTCAGTGGCTCAGAGGGGCCGAATGGCTCCAGCATGAGTCACGGAGGGGGAGAACCCTACCAGGGCCCAGGCATGCCCATGGCAGGTGGGGAGGGGGAAGGTCCAGCCTGGGCTGCCCCGCTGCCCCTTCGTGCCCATAACCCATGCCAGACACACAAGCCCACACGTGCCTGGAGAAAGCAGGGGAAGTGGGGGGGGCACATTCTCCCAAAGTGACACATTTTCAGCATTTCCTAAAAGGTGCATGTTGACATCTTGGCATGGGTCACCCAGGCACAGTGAGGCTCACAGTCTTGGCCAAGTTCACTGGGGCACTGTGTGCCTCCAGCAACTGATCCTCAAGGGGCACTGGACCGAGGGGTGGCGAAAACAGGTCATCGCTACCAACATGGTGGTGTGCCATCACTGAAAAAGGAGCGGTGACCCTTGGGACTTAGGGCATCGTTTGTGCCTCCCCGCTCCCCCTCTGTCCTCCAAGCTCCTCCATAGTGGGCCTATGTTTTTTTTTTTCTTAAAGCTCCAAAGCCTGGTACTGGGTCCAGCGCATAGTAGGTCCTCAAAAGTATATCGCCAGCTTATAACCTTGGTCTGAAACCTCTTTATGGGTCTAGAGAGACAAACGATCACACCAACACTATCGTGTACATCGGCGTGGCCTCTTCCCTGCACACGTGTGCACACACACGACCCTGATGCAGGTCTGGGCTTCGGTGACACACAGACGTCCCCACACCTCCCCCATGGATGCCTGCATTCCTAGGCAGACCTGCAGCTGCTCCTGGACCCACACGTTCACACAGGTATGCAAGAGAAGCATTCTTCGACACCCACATGCAGGTACCTGTCTCCACACACTAGCCCAAGGCAGCCACGGCTGGGGGATGGCGCCCTCCCACCCTGAGCGTGCACACACGCGCACACACACTCTGGAGTCAGGTCTGTCAGGTCTGTGACCGAAAGCCTCGCAAGTCTGCATCAAATGCAGCTCCTGGATGTCTCCTCCAGATTTCCTGCTCCTGCCCCCGACCTGCCCCAGGCAGGTGTGGTGACAGCCTGAAACAAACCCTCGCCATCATCCATCTTGTCTGGCCCCAGGTCCCAACCCCAGCCTGACTCAGGCCCCCTGCACCCCTCAGCCCCCCACCCCTACCACGCAAGCCAGGCTGCAAGCTGGCGGGAATGAATCCCAGACTGGCGGCCTCCTGAGCACCTCACAGCTACACTGGAAATGGAGCTGATCAGGCAGGAAGTAGGCAGGGGTGCCCTGGCAGCTCTGGGCCAAAGCCCCGGTGCCCAGGCCAGAACTGAGACTGGCAGGGAGACCCAGGGACTGGTCTGGGTGTGCTCACCCGCCCCTCTGCCTGTCCTTCTCCTCCTCCCCAGGACCCAGCCTTGTTCACCCCAGCCTCTTTGTGCCACTCCCAACAGGCCCAGCCCCCCCCCCACAACATTTAGACTGGACATCGCTCTGGGGTGCTATGAGGTCATGCATGGAGCCCCACTGTGCCCATGCACAGGTAGGATGCTAATGTCTAGAAAGGTGAATAACCCCTTCAGTCATGGAACTCACTGGCACTTGGAGTGTTTCTGGAGCTTGAGGCTGAAATAGGACTGAAGCTTAGTGGTGAAAGTGAGCTTCCGAATGCCACACATGACTCACAGCCGTGCTTGAAAGCGACAACAAAAAAAGATGGTGGAGAAAGCCCCCACATTGTTTTTTAAAAAAAACAGTGAGTGCCTTGGAGGTTGGAAATGTGGATTTTCAAAAATGTTGTTATCCTCTGCTGTTTCCTAAATGTCCGCTTACAAGCATGTTTAACATTTATAATTTTAAAAATTCCTTAAAACAGGGAGGGGACAAATACACAAGAATAAATCTCTAATGGAATTTTAAGCATTGGCAGGAAAGATATTCGGGGAGGGCAGGGGACAAATTCCCGAGCCCCCTAGGCTCCCACTGTCTCTCTGCAGCAAGGGCCTCTGTCCTCTCTTGGCTTGCTCTAGAGTTGGCAGAGTTCACCCCGCCTTGGCATTTCTAATTCCAGGCTTTTCACCCCTCCATTCTTCACCTTCCTCCCTCTAGGGCAGCACTGTGAGTGAGGTTGTGTGGAGTGCTCCCCTTTGCCTGCCTGAGGCCCCCCTCTAGTCCTTGACACAGCAGCATCTCTGAGCTCAAGCTGAGACAGGCTGAATGCAGAGGGGTGCCCCTCAAGGCCCCCCACCCCGTCAGGCTTCCCTTGCCAAGAGCAGCAGGTTTCCCACAGCAGGTGCACCACACCTCCTCCTGGAAGCCCTCCTTGACTGACCTCTTCTGGCTGCTCACTTACCACCTTGGCCTGGAGACTTTATTGGCACAGCTTAATTTTGTGCCAGTGGTTATGGTAATTCACTGTCCTTGAGCTTGGGACTCTACTGTGTATCAATTATAGAGTCCTCCAGGACTGAGATCCTGATACCCTGTCTGGACTGAGCTTCAGCCCACCAGAGAGTATTCATTAAGTATTTGGCTGAATGAATGAACACTGGAACATGGAGGGTCAGACCTAACTTACTGGTGGCTACAAACTCTGCTTTAATATTTCATAGTCTTTAGGAAAGACAAGGCGTTAAACCCTTCAGCCAAGAGCCATGTTTGGACCTGAGGTCTGGGTTATGTTTGTTTTGTTTTTTAAAAGATTTATTTATTTATGCATACAAGAACTGAGGTACAGGCCAGAGGTATGGGGGTGGGGGATGAGAGGGTTCACCAGAGACAGAGTGGGGAGCAGAACAGGTGGATTGACTGAAATACACTGCTGAGGGGAGCAGCAGGGAGATAGGAGAGGTCTGCTGTGCCCTGTGGGTCAGCTCCCTGGCCGGGGATCGAACTCATGTTGCAGTGGCTGCTATAAGCTTCATAGTGCTGAGACTTAACCCTTTGGGCAACCAGGGAGGGCCTTGGGAGGTCTGGTTTTATGTAGCAATCATAGGTAGGTGGGTGGGTAGACAGGCAGGTGGGTAGATGGGTATTAGTATGTTGGTAGGTAGGTGGGCAGACAGGTGCGTAGAGAGCAATCTGGATGGACAATGTCATTTTCAAATGACAGCCTGCTCCATCATCCCCACAGGTCAACTGGGAAATGTCAGGTGACAAGTCCATGCTCTGCCTGGCACTAGGCTCTCCAGGACCAGCTCCCTCCCAGGTTCCCACTGCCAAAACGTCACAGTGAAATCACTGGCCAAGCAGCACTAAGCACATTCTCTCTGTCTTCGACCACTGTGAGTCCTGCCTGTGACCTTCCCAGAAGCACAACGCTCATGAAAGGCTCAACTTTGGGGCATTTTATAACACATTCCACCCAAGGCACAGCTTCTAAAATACAAGAGAGAAAGAAAGAAAAATGAAGACAGGGAGGGCAAGAGAATGACAAATAAAAAACTTTCTCAGGACTAGAAGTGCAAATAATGCTGGAATTTTCTATGAATAACTTTCTAAAGATGCAACTCAGAACAGAGGCCTGCTGGACATCTCTGTAGTGAGTTTCCATCCGAGGGGCTTCCCAGCTTCTGGCAAGGAAGGGCGAGAGGAAAGGACCCACCTTGAAGTTCAGGTCCTGGAGGAAGTGGTTGGCTTGAAGAGCTGCACGACACTGACCATTTCCTCAGGTGGCATTTTCTCAGCTACGGACATAGAAGTGATTGCAGGGGGTGTGTGTTAACGTCTTGACTGGTCACACCTGTGGACCTCAGCATGTTTTGTAGAACTCGGTGTGGTCAGCGTGGAAAGCGTGGAAGTCCAGTGGCCAGCCAGAGGTCTTTCTTTAAACCAGGGAGAGCCTCAAATCCTGATTTATCTCTGAGAAACGGTGCTGTTGGACTTAACTTCTCCAAAAAGAAGTGGATAACCACGTTTACACAAAATTTTCATTTTATAGAAAGTGTAACTATACAGTCTTTAAGTGGACAACTTTGAGCATCCGGTGTGAAGCCCAGGGAGGCAGAGGGGACTCAGCCAGTTTCTGGCCTTATGGAGCACACTGTTTGCCGGGAAAGGCAGGTCAGAGGCTCAGTGAAGGCGATCACATTCTCTGTGCGTGTGGACCAGTGACTGAGCACAAGGTGGCCTTGTAACGCACCCAGCACTTTTGTAAGTCCAATAGGAAGGTCACTGCATTAACCCTTGCCATGTGTTATAGAGGAAGAAACGGAAGCACGAGAACTTAAGGAACTGGCCAGCTGATACGCCTGGAACCCAGGAGCTGGCATCAGGGGCCTGTGATTCACGGCGTTAAGGAGAAGCAAGTACCAGGTGAAATGGGAACCAGGAGAGGAAGAGCCATTCTTTGATCCAGGGGGGCAGGGCAGGAGAGGTCCTTTCCAGTCTTCGTTTCTTCACTTCGATCAATGACGTGGCCCACCCTATCAGCCACATATATGTTTGAGGAGGACAGTTCTCTAGGATGACCCTCTAGAGCCTCTGCTATGTTGGGTTTCACTTTGGAATGAGACGGAGATTGAAAAGGTGCTGGAGCCTTTAGAGCAGGAGATGCCTTTGGAGAGTGGCTGATCCTTTGCACCTTGTGTTACTGACTCTGGCCTCTTATGCACACCCCAGAGCCAATGTCAAGGTCTGCCCTGGTCTGTGCAGCCAGGAGGTGCCTGCTTTCCTGCCTGTCCCCTCTGCATTCAAGGGCTAGGACCTGGCTGCAACACCACATGTCCAGTAAGAGTCGCTACTACAATGGCACAGGACACGCCTGATTGGCGAGAGCCCCGGGGTCTAGTTTCACTTGTTCTTGGCTTCCTCAGTGACCCGGATTTCCTCATCCATAAAATGAACACCCCCCTCCCTATGGGCACTCCCTGGTGGCTCAGTGGGTTAGGACACAGCACTGCGAAGCTGGTGGTGGCCATGAGTTCCATCCCCAGCCCGGGAGGTGACCCACATGTCCCAGCAGACCTCTCCTGACCTGCCCGCTGCTCCCCTCAGCAGTGTACTTCGTCCATCTGCTGTTCTGCTTCCAGCTCTGTCTCTGGTGAAGCCTCTCACAGCCTCTGCACCTCTGGCATGTACCTCGGTTCTGTATGCATAAATAAATTAATCATTAAAATAGTAATATATATATATTTAAATGAACACACTCTCTCCCCACCCCACCCCACGCCGGTTTTCCTCACAGAATAGCGGTAAAAAAATGAAAGAATGAATGTGGATACCTTCCAGTGTGATTCAGAAGAGGAGGCTCCTGTCTGGATTTCCTCCTAACTCCTGTCCAGATGATTTAAACAAACAAGCAATCGTTTCACAACTAGTTGTTGAGCGTCACTCACCATGGCAGGCGCCTTATGGACTCAAGCAATTATTTCTATCTTTGAACAGAAGGACTTTGAATAAAAGTTTAAAGCAAACTGTAACCTTGGCAAGCGGGGGGAGGGAGTTGTTGGGACTGTAACTCTGTGGTGGGCAGTAAAAGCACTCCCGGCTTTGGAAGACAGTAGCAAGACATCTATTTCAGCTGCGACTGGACGTCTCTCCTACCCAAAAACTCTTCTCCTCCTCTCACAACCTATTTTGTGCAGAGGGAAACTGAGGCACGGAGAAGCTAAGTGACCTGCCCAACCTGGATCCTAAGAGTCTTCCAGCCAGTGAATCACAGAACAGGGGGAGAGAAGGAGCAGTGTGGAAATGCAGGTGACCGGAGCGGGCTGGAAGGAACAGAAACGGGAGACTTTTCCACCCTGACACCTCCGCGGGGCAGACAGCGACTGCAGGCGGCCGGAGCGGCCAGCCTTCAGCAGGAGCGTCCCCTGCTGGTCATCGGTGCCGCTGCTCGCGGCAGCCGCGGCGGGGGGAGGATGCTTGGCCTGAGGGGGCGGGTTCTCAGGCGGACCCCCAGAGCAGGGCGCAAAGGGTTCAGAGGTCCCTTTAGCCACTTTTCCTGGCACAGGGCAAACGCGAAGCTCAGAGGAGGAAGGGACTTGCTGAAGGGCTCTCAGCGAGTCTGCAGGACGCGGGGCGCCCACCGCCTTGCCTCACGTAGGGTCCTCCATCTCCCCTCCTACCGCCTATTCCTGAGCCCAGAGGGGCCCCTTCCTCCCCACCCTGCGCCCCGCCAGCCCCATTTCTGCCCTCCTCTCCAGTCCCTACCCGCCCGCTAAGCCCATCCCCTCCAGGAGCCAGCCGCTTTCCGCCCGGGAGCGCGCCTTCTCGAAGCCTCTGCCTCCAGGGGCGGCAAGTTTAAATGACTTTCTGTTCCACCCCCACCGCCACACACTCCCCCCCCGCCCCCAGGATTTTGTGGCACCATCTTAGGGTCCGTAGAGGCCCCTCTACTTTTGGAGTCTCCCCTCATTTACGCAGCCTCCGCCCACCCCCGGTGCCGCCTCGGGGCTGAGCGCTCGCTGGGCGGTGGCGGCCGCTGAAGCCCCTGCTTCTCGCGCGCCAAAGCCGCCCAGCCGCGTTTCTGGGCCGGGGCAGGAGGCCCGTGCTGGCTTGCTGGCTTTGCTCCCCGGTGGGTAAGTCCCTAAACATCTCGGCGCTGCTGGGATAAAGCTCCTTACGAGAGCCATGACCGTGACGAGGTGCGCAAGTCCCCTATTTGTGCGGTGACGTGGTGGCTTTTCACATGGGGCTTGAGTGAAATTAGATGGGGAAACAAGTATAACAGCGACACCCGCTCAGTCCCCAGCATCAGCCCTGCCGCGCCAGTATTTTCCCCCTGGGGTCAGTTATCTTCCCAGCCCTGTCCTTACAGGTGGCGCTTGTTTATTCAGGTAAACAGACCCTTGCTAGAGACCTCCGTGAGCTCTGCCTGCTGTAAAGGGTGATTTCACAAACTGGAATCTGTGCCCCTGGATTTCTTCGTTTACACTTCTACTTCTTATCTGTCCCAGGGATGCTGAGCAGCGCAGCTGTGGGTTGCGAGTGCAGCGCTCAGTTTGGCGGCTTTCAGCCAGACACCACACTGTGGTCTGGGAGCTCTGTCCACCTCCAGCCAGGCTGGCCAGGGAGGCTGATGACTCTTCCACTGTGGGATTCTTTTTTTTTTAATTTCTTCATAGAAGAACTGGGGTATAGTTCAGAGGTGCAGGGGGTGAAAGGATTCACCAGAGACAGAGTGGGGAGCAGTGAAATACACTGCTGAGGGGAGTGGCAGGCAAACAGGAGAGGTCTTCTGCACCTCCCTGGCACCTCCCTGGGCGGGGATCGAACTCAGGCCTTGGTGATAGTAGTACTATGCCTTAACCCCTGTGCCACCCAGAGATGCCCCCTTGGGTTCTATTTTATCAACAAATTACCCCAACAATATTGCGTATCCATCAGTTGTCTGGTATTGTGCTAATTTATTGTGTTGTTTTATTAATTATTTATTCCTCCTGATTTCTTCACATTTTGACTCCGCCATGTTCACCTCCGCTGTTTTTAATCATTGACCGTTGTGGGACTCCATTCTTTCCTTCTTCTTATAGATGCAATAAAAGAAAGACACACTGAGGCTGTTCTTTGCCTTTAAAAGTCCAATTCATGTGGAAATGCAAAGGATGATCTCCTACATCTTTCCAAGTATGTCCCTCGAAACTGGACTGTGAATGAAGTTCAAGAACACCCTGATTCCAAGGGGTGGGGTCCTGACTTTTCCTGAGAGCCCCA
The DNA here is from genome assembly GCF_000260355.1 of Condylura cristata. NCBI lineage: Eukaryota > Metazoa > Chordata > Mammalia > Eulipotyphla > Talpidae > Condylura > Condylura cristata. Next base: position 908,991 of record NW_004567118.1, on the reverse strand, counting down.
GTTGGAATTCCAGTGGCTGCCCCCTTCTCTCTGTACCCTCTTATACATCTCCCCTTATGAGGAAAAGAGGGTTCAAGATCTGAGGCTAATTTCAAAATTTGAGGGGAGGATTTATTAATTGCCCCCACCCCAAACACCATACCTTGTCATCATCTCCCAGCTGCTATTACTAGAATCCCCAGCAGGTGTCACTGTGACCCTGACCATCCTCGCAGACCCAGTCTGGGTCCTTGGGCACACCTTTGCTGCCTGAGAGGCGCCAGGAGGTGACACCCATAAGAAGGGTCCCACAAGCAGAGTCCTGTTCCAGAGAGAAGGGTCCTGTCTCCACTTCACTCTCAAGGCCGTTTTAGGGAAGGGCTGTGGTTTAGTGATGTTTCAGGCTCATGGCCAAGCGTCTAGGCAGGTGAAGTGTGAGGCAGAGAGTGAACACATCTTGGTGGCTGCTGAAGGTTATTCTTGGTCAGGAATCACTACACTGGTGAAGATGCAGAAGCCACAAAGGGGGCTGTAAATCATGGAGACTGCCTGGAGGAGGTGAGTATAGACTCAAAGGATCACACTCATGGCCCTGCCTCACGTGAAGAACGATGGAGACTAGGGACCACCTTAGGGCTTGGTACTGTCTGGGGGAGGCATGCTGATGGCTGTTTGTCAGTGACTACTGCAGGGATGTTTCTGGGAGCAGGGTGGAATTTTAGGGACTCTTACTCTAAGGGACTCTTACCCCAAGTCAGAGAAGAAAGCACTGCAGACTAAGAGCACCAGACAGGGTGATGTGGGAGGAGCTGTGAGGTATTGGCGAGGGGCTTTCAGGGAATAACAGTACACTGGGTTGTGAGAGGAAGACACCTTCACTCCAGGTTAAAGTTGGGCCCCCAGGGGCCCTCCCTGGTGGCGCAACAGGTTAAAGCGCAGCACTATGAACCTAGCACAGCTACTTCAGCACAAGTTCAATCCCAGGCCAGGGAGCTGACCCACATGGCACAGCAGACTTCCCTATGTGGCCCGCTGCTCCCCTCAGCAGTGTACTTTGTCAGTTGGCCTCTGTTTCTGGTGAATCCTCTTACCATCTCTGCACCTCTGGCCTGTACCCCAGTTCTGTATGCATAAATAAATAAATCTTTAAAAACAAAGTCAGGGACCCTCCCTGGTGGTGCAGCAGGTTGGAGTGCTGCACTGCAAAGCTAAGCCAAGCCATGGCTGCTTCAGTGCGAGTTCAATCCCTGCCCAGGAGGTGACCCACATGGTGCAGCAGACCTCTCCTGTCCCACCTGCTGCTCCCCTCAGCAGTGTATTTTGTTGAAAAACCTGTTCTGCTCCCCCACTCTGACCCTGGTGAATCCTCTGTCTGCCCTTGCACCTCTGGCCTGTACCCCATTTCTGTATGCATAAATAAATAAAATCTTAAAAAATTAAATAGTTGGGTGCAGGCAGAAGGCCTGAACCTGTGTCCAGCCTTAAGAACAGAACTGAGCCCGCCAGACATTTTCTTCCTTGCGCCCTTGGATGAAAAGGCCGTGAATGAGAAGCCAGGGAAAGGAGCACAAGACCTCCAGTTCCAAAGCCCACACAGGCCTCAGAGGGCAGGGCAGGGCCTCCCGTGTCCCCTCTGCACTTGCTGAGGCCCATCCTCTTCCCTGCCCCTCCCCACTGCCCTTCTCCCCTCAAAGGCCCTCCCTGAGTACCAGTCACCCCTCACTCCTGCAGGCCCAGGAGAGGCTGCCCCACCCCGTCCATCCTGTCCCCCTCCTGCCCTTGGAAATCTGCCCTTAGATCATCACCTCACGGAGAGTGGGCCCTTTAGGAAGCACACCTTGACACCTGGGATGGGGCCTGGCCCTGGAGAGGGCCCCCTACTCCTCTCTCGGGAGTCCTTTCTCTAGAGTGCCGGCTCATGTGGGAAACCTCTCAATGCACAAAGACACAGAGCACGAGATTCCTTCAAAGAGGCAATGATTTCTTCATTTAGACCAAACTGGCCACTCCAAGCCATCCTGAAGGACAGCCAGGCGAGGCAGGGCTGCCGCTGCCTGGGGCGAGAGACAGGGGTGCAAGCTGAGGCCAGCTGCCCTGCGGTGCCCCTGAACTTCAAACAGAAGCCAGACCACCAGCTGGGGTGGCTTTCCTGTCTCTTCAACACTAGCTCTGCTCATTCTTGGGGGGAGGGAGGGTGGTGATGCTCTCAGGAGAAGCCAGGCCCTGCCGTGCCAGGGGATCAAAAGAAACTGCAGATACGCGGGTCAAGGGAAAGCAGCCGTCTGCAGCAGCCACAGAGCACAGCAGTGGCCGGGCTGCAGGGGGTCGAGCAGAGGACGCCACGGTCACCTCCACCAGGGCATGGCGTCGCCACCCCCGCCCCTTGGTTGACACCTCTCCGACCGCCAGCCAGGGCCAGCGAGGCTGAAGGCCCCATGTTGTCCACAGCCCTCACCCTCATGCTCACGCTCACCAGCAGAGTTGCTGGGGCGCTCGTCACGGAAGCAGACACAGTCACTGACCGGCTGAAGGACACTGTCCCCGAGTGCCACAGCACAGCCCGAGCAGCCTGTTCCCATCATGGGTCTTGTGACGGGACCAGGGCCAGAGTGCACACTGGGGTGCTTGTCAGTTCCCCAGCTGGCCCCTGCTGAGGTCACCCCCGTGGGCCCGTGGCCACAGAACACACGGCCGATAGAGAACATGCCTGTGGGCCCCCGTTGGCCTCCCACTGGCTTGCCCTGGCCAGCTTCCTGGGACCCCCTTGGTAAGTCTCACCCAGAGGGGGCTGCCGCCTTTTGGTGGCCGGGGACACTGCCTTCCCGAGTCCTTTTCTGTTGCTCTATAGCCCAATCTCTTCATCCTTAACCCCCGGAGCAGGGGCAGGGCTGGGGGTAAAAGGGGTTCTCTCCAGGCAGCGGCGGGGGGCGGGGCGGGGCTCCCCTAACTGCAGAGGCTAGCCTTACACACCCAGCAACACATGTCCCCCTTTATGGCCAGGGCTTTCTCTGGTGCTTAAAGGCAGCTGTGAAAAGAGCAGGGCTGATTCTGGCTGCCTAGCCGTCTCCTGGCAACGGGCCTGGCAGGAGGTCTTTCTTTCTCCCCCCCACCTCCCTTCTCTCCTCCACCACCCCCCTCTCTCTCCCCCCACCCTGTGTCTTGTGTTGTGTATCATTAAAACTTCCCTCTCAGCCACTTCACAGCCAACAACCAGGCCCTTCTGGGGCCAGTTTCCTTGGGGCAGCTCAGTGGCCGGCCCTGGGAGTGGGGGCTCTGAGGGGTCAAGCCCCCAGAGGGGAGGCTTTGTGTTCTGGAACCAAGGTTTCAGCTCAATTTGGCAACCTTCCGCGTCTTCACGAGGGGCAGTCGCTGGATCGCCCCTCCCCAGCCACCTTCTCTTCCCCCAGCCCCTTGCAGGTCTGGGTCTGTTCTGTTAGTGCTGTGAGTCCAGACGCTAGAGCACACAGCACTGCCCGGCCCTCTGAGAGCCCCACAGGGTGGACTGCAGCCATCCCGAGTCTAGGACAGCACCAGCCAGCTGGGGCCCAGGATCCTGGCCTGTCCAAAAGACAGGGAGGGACACGGGGGCCTTGGGGCACCAGGCTCATGGCAAGTGGATCATCCAAGACATGGAAACCACCCAGGTGCTCCCAAGCAAATGAATGGATTGACAAGACGTGGTGTATAGGCACTGTGGAATACTACTCAGCAAGCAAAAAGATAAATGCGTGCCACTTGCAGAAACATGGATGGAGCTGGAGGGGATTATGCTAAGGGAAATAAGTCAGTAGGAAAAAATAAGTATCAGATGGCTTCACGTATAGGTGGGATATAGAGAAAGCAAACAAAGAGTCAAGAAAAAGACAAACTTGCAAGCTGAACACAGACCTGAGGGACACAGCTGGGGAGGGGGTCAGAACAGGGGAGGAAGGTGCACAGGGACCGTGGTGATTGGGGGTTACTGGGACTGCAGCCGAGGGGAGACACCAAATAGTGTACAAAAATGATATAAGACCATACGTAGTTTAAAAAAAAATTTGTTGGTACCATGTTCTCTGGTTTGGGATTCAGAAAATTACTTCTCATCTTACCACACCCCTGGACTTGCAGAGCAAAAGGCAGAGGAAGGTCGGGGGTGGGGTAAGGAGGATGGGGCAGGGAGCTGGGGGGAGCTGAGAACACTGTCATTATTACATTGGCCCTCAATCCTGAGACAGTCAAAGCAAGATTTCCAAACTGTTTTGCTCCCCAGTGAATAACAGGTCTTAAGGTATCAGCAGCTGCTGTCTACATCTGACCCAAGCATCTTGGGGTATATTATGCCAGTTAGGTCGGTGAATGAGTACACCCATTTGCTGGGTGAGTAAACAGCACAGGGAGGTGTGAATAACTCGCCCAGGCTTCCCTGGTAGCACAAGGGGTTAAGTCTCAGCACTATGAAGCTACCACAGCCACTGCAGCCTGAGTTTGATCCCCGGCCAGGGAGCTGACCCACGTGGCGCAGCAGATCTCTCCTGTCTCGCCTGTTGTATTTTAGTAGGTCCACCTGTCTTGCTCCCCACTCTGTCTCTGGTGAATCCTCTCACCCCTGTGCCTCCGATCTACACCCCAGTTCTTCTATACATACATAAATAAATCTTTTAAAAAATAATGCATTCAAAGTCACAGGGAAGCAGAGGAAAAGTTGGGGTTTGAAACGAGTGCATAGAATCTGTGCTCCCCCAGAGCATTAGGCTGCACCCACCTCCCAAGCCAAGGCCCTGTGGCCAGTAGGGTCAGACCCTGCCCCTCTGGTCACAGACAAAGCTAATACACAGACGAGGCTAAATGCCAGACAGACCATCCCGCTTTTTTTTTTTTTTTTTTTTTTTGCTTAACAACATTCCTAGAGGTTCATGTTTATTGGCAGTTGACAGAGCTTCGCCCATGGAACAAGGGCTTAGCCGTCCCCCTTCTTCCTGGAGTGCGTGTGTGCATGTGTGTGTGGGTGCTCTTCCCTACCAGGGAGCCTGAGGCAGCTGGGAGTAGAGGGCTGTGATGGCACAGAGGGAGTGCGGACGGAAAGCAGTGGGCTGCTGCTTTCTCTCTCTCTCTTTTTAAATGGTGATATTATTCACGTGTCAAAAATTCACCATTTGAAAGTGTACCATTCAGTGATTTTTAATACTGAAAAGTTGTGCAGCTGTTACCACTATCTAATTCTAAACATTTTCTTTAAAGATTTATTTATTTATGCCTACAGAACTGGGGCACAGGCCAGAGATGCGGGAGGCAAGAGGATTCACCAGAGACAGAGTGGGGAGCACAGCAGGCAGATGAACGAAAATACACTGCTGAGGGGAACATCTGGGAGACAGGAGAGGCCTGCTGAGCCCTGTGGGTCAGCTCCCTGGCCGGGGATCGAACTCGCGCTGGGGATTGAACATAGTGCTGCTCTCTAACCGCTTATGCCACCAGGAAAGGCCCCTAAAACATTTTCATTACTCCCCAAAGACATTCTAGATCAACTGGTAGCCCAGCTTTAGTTCTGGAAGGAAAGAAGTCAGCAGCAGATGGAACTATATTCTGAATTAATTTTAAGCCCTGCCTCACCCTATGCCCTCGCTTTTGTTGTTTCTTCTCTCCCTAACACCCCTGCATCAGCCATGCTGTCACTTCAGAATGAATCTCCCAGCTCTAGGCTCCAGTTGCAACCTCCGACCAAGAAAAAGAAGCCCTAAATTAAATTATCAGCCCTAAACTAAAACAACTCAATTTGTAACTCAATCAGCAAACTTGTCCTAGGCCAGACACCATGGGCAGGAGGCAATAGCTATTAGGGGAGCTTTTGGCTGCAGGTAACAAGAAGTAACCTAAACAATAAAGAAAATTTCATGCAGCAGAAAATTCCAAGTCAGGACTCCTTGGGGCAGTTAATGTCTCAGTAATGGTGCTGGAAACCCAATTTCTTTCTTTTTTAAGATTTATTTATTTATGCATACAGAACAGAGGTGCAGGTGAGAGGATTCCCCAGAGACAGAGTGGGGAGTAGAACAGGCAGATGGACAATATACACTGCTGAGGGGAGCGGTGGGTGGGTCAGGAGAGGTCTGCACCATGTGGATCACCTCTGGGGCAGGGATCGAACTCACACTAAAACGGCTGTGGCCAGCTTGGAGTGCAGCACTTTAATCTATTGCACATTCAGGGAGGGCCAGAAACCCAGATTCTTTCTTTTTGTTCTTTGGTTTCTCTATTAGTCAGCCTTATCCTTCGGCAGTCTCCCTCATCACCATAGGATAGCTGATGCTGCTCCAGGGATCACATCCAGATATAACGATGCTTACAAACAGGAAAGGGAGTATTTCTTGCTGAATTTCATTTTAGAAACCATCAAAATATTTTCCCAGAAATCCTTCTGCACCCTCTAGAAGACCTCCCCTTGGGTCTCATCTGGGTCACTTTAGGCCTGGTCATCAGGCCTACTCAGGGTCACATGCCAGCCTCTGACCCAACCCCTGGGGAGGGGCTGCATCTCCATGCTTGGCTTGGACCAGTCAGGATTTATCCCTGAGTACATGAGGAGGGGTAGATAGCTGCAGGACCAGCCGGGGACTTCCCACAGCCTGGAGGAAGAAGCCACCAACACTGGAATCTACACTACAACCCAAACAGCAGCCTTTGTCCTCAAGAGGCTGCAGAAAGAGTGGGTGACTAGCTCAAGGGAAGAAAAGGGGCACCTGCCAATCACAACACAACCCAAGTACCAACTCGGTCACTGCAGACATCTCTGTACAGCATAAGCAGGCCTTGAGGCAGGTTATTAGACCCATTTTGCAGGTAAAGGCTCAGAGAGGGGAGACAATGGCTCAGTGTCACCCAGCGGAAGGCAGCGCTTGGACTCGTGGTGTTGTGCAGTGACTAGTGTGGGCTCTGACACAAGCCCCAGAGGGTCTCTCCTGCTGTTCAGGCTTTGCCTGGAAGCCAAGGAGCAAAGCAGAGGGAATCTGCTAGAATGGTCTTGCCAGCCAGGAGCCCCTGGCCTGCCAAAGGGCCTGTCTATTCCCTGCCAGCTGCAGTCACCTGCTCTGGGCTCATCCCAGGGTCCAGCAACAGCACCTGGCCATGCCCCAAGAGAATGAACCGCAGGGCTCTGGAAGGTGAAAGCAGGATTTGACTGGGGAGCTCAGGGCTGTCTTCAAGAGTAATGATGGCCTTATGTCTCCTTCCCCTGCCATGTCCCTAATTCCTCCCTCCCCCAAGCTCCCAGAGATGGAAAGAACCTTCATTGCTCTTATTTTGGTTTTTAAGGAGACACATCCTGGTTGACTCGATGGATGACGTCTCTGCAGCGGATGGCAAGGCCCAAAGCTGGACTGTCTCAGCCACAGTGCGTGGCCTGCTCAGTGGGATGTGCTGCCTGCCTGGATCATCCTCCCCAGGCTCAGAGCACCTACTGTGTGCACCATGGATGTCGGGGTGAACTAAGGAGGAAGGGGCTGCTCCCCAGCTCTCCCTGCCTGGCTACGTCCCACCTATTGGGGAGTGGAAGCAAACTCTTCTGTCACACGGCCGGCCACCCAGAGGTCTGGCCCAACTTCCTGGCCAGGTCACATCCCCAAACACGCAGTGACCTTGGGTTAGGGTCCAAGGCCACGAGCAGGCCAGTGATGCCCAGGCAGGGACTTGCGGTTCTGGGGGAAAACAGGTTAAAGAGGGGGAGACTGGGAAGGAGAGGGAGAGGAAGAGGTGGAGGGGTGAGGGCCACACACAGGCTGCCCACCCCTGCCCTCGCCTCGGCGGCACGGAGCAGGTGTTGGGGGGGGGGCGTGGCACTCTTAGGCCTCGGCCCCTGGCCTCGCCCGCTCCTCCAGCGTCACCAAGAGTTCATCAGGGGCCTGTGCCAGAGCCTGCTGTCCCATGGAGCCTTCAGCACTTCCAGAGATGGTGGAGTCGGAAATGGGGAACGTTAAGAGAACAACGCGACAGACACCTTGGGCATCTAGTGTGGTCACACAGCTCAGTGTCAACATAGGCGAAAAAAGCCAGACTGAGCGGCCATGAGACAGGTGGGCATGATGGTGCTGTGGGGGTGCCTCTCTGAAGGCACCCTCAGGGGGCCTAGAGCTGGGAAGTCAGAGATTTCCCAGCATGAATCTTCCTGGGCCTAGGAGGAACCGCTCAGCTGAGGCTGCTGGAGGCAGAAGTGACCCAAGGCAGCAGTTTACGCCTCAGCCCTGGGAAGAGAAGCAAGAAACCCCGTGTTTACCATTCTGCACCCACGGTCTGGCTCTCTGTCAGTGCCGGGCTCGATTAATGCTGACAACTCCCTGGACACAAAGGTCTCATCCCCACTCAGGACTGAGTAGCAGCCGCTCAGCGGTCACTGGCCTGGGCCAGCATGGCCCCCAGGCCCCTCCTCCTACGGCTTCTAAAGGATTTGACCCCATTGCTTTCCAAAATGCCCTAGGGAGCTAGAGACGGCTAAGATAGGGGCACTACTGTGACAGGAAAAGCCCCTCCTGTTCCCACAGGACCTTGTTGATCTTGGGGTGCGGGTGGGCCAGAACAGAAAGGGCCCAGTGTCACCACCCTCTCTGTTGCAGCCTCCCACATCTCCACACCGGTTGAGGCCGTCCAGCTGCAGGGTCCCGCCTGGAGCTACCCATCCTGGCAGCGTGAGCCCAGGACTGCCCGTCAGCACAGTTTGCCTGCTTCCTTCATCTGGAGCCCAGTGGCCTCCAAAGGGAGTCCCCTGGGTGGGGAGGGAAGGGAAACACGCTGATCCCCAACTAAGCTAGGGGATTGCAGAGTAGATTAAGGGCATTCACTCCTGGGGACGCCTACTTAACTCGGATCCCCCCAAATCTGGGCCACTCCAGTCGAGGGTGTGGGGGGGCAGCGGGGAGGGGGGGCAGTGCTTCCTTCCTAGCTTGCAGACTTCCTGCCTTTTATCAGCACCGCCAGCAGGGGGCGCGCCAGGGCCGGGTGTCAGAGAGGCCCCCTGGCTGCGGAGCGCGGTGCCTTTGTGTATTCCATTGACCTTTGCTGCACATCCTTGAGTGCACCCTGGGCAGGCTTCCAACGTTTTCAGGACGCTGCCTCTACGCGGGGCAATTTAAGAAACTGCTCAATGAATTCTCCTGCTCTTGACTGCAGGTTGCCCACTCTGGTTGTCCAGCCGTCTAGTGGCTGCCAAGAAAACCCCCTTAAAACTGTTAGGCGGTTCCAAATAGATTTAGGAGAAAGTTGACAGCCCCTCGCTCGCTCCAGGTCAGAGACCGCAGAACCCCAAAGCACCGCGCTGGGGCGGATCCCGCGTGAGATTCATTGTCATAAGCGTCTGGGGCTGCAGCAGGCAGTTTTCACCTTCACCCTCCCGAGCTGGTCTGAGCGCCAGGCTCCCAGCCGTAGCAGTCACCTAGCAAGTTCCAAGCCAAAAAACGAATCTCCCAGCGCAGGACCAGAGATTTCCCTTTACTCCCCGAGACAGACCGGTATCCCCCTGCGGGCGGGCGGGCGGGGGCCTGGCCGGCGTATTCTTTGTCTCCCCAGGGCCTCCGCAGGGGGTGCGGTCTCGAGAGGCGCTGAATACACGGAGGCCCCGGGAGCGCACATCAAAAGGAACCTCGGGGCAGCTGAGAGGCGGGGTGGATGGGGCTGTACCGTCGGCGGGTCTGAGGACCCCGATATCCACACACACAGCACAAAGTGCTTGCCGCGTGCCACCCGCGGCCCTGGGCCCCTGGCCCTCCGCATCTTCTAGCCCTTCAGGCCCGAGGTCTCGGGGTCCACCGCTGGGGGGCCGCCCCCTCGCCCCCCTCGCTGACCTTGGAATGAGTTAACCCTTTCTCACAGTGCAGCCGCTCTGGGGTTGGGCTGCCCCGTGGAGCAAAGGTGCTTCCGCTGATGACACGTGGCACCGGGGCTGCCTCCCCCTCCCCGCCAGGGACCATTCCTATGTACCCACCGGCAGCGCAGGGCGGGTAGGAGGAAGGAAATTAAGCCTGTGTTGAAGGAAGGACACCTGGCAGGGGAGGGAAAGGGCTCAGGAATCCCCTCCTCTGGGGGAGCTTTCAAGTGGAGGGAAATCCCCACACATGCCTCCCTTCTCAGGGCGCCACCCGGCCACTAGCTGGGTCCCACACCCCCCTTTCAGTCTTCTCCTTTCCTTCCCCAGGCTGGTTCAGCCAGTGAAAGCTGGGGTTCCACCCTCCCACCCACTTGTTTTCTGGCCTCTCTTCATTCCCTGCCCCGCACCCATGACCTGGGTGCCCGGAGGCTTTTAGAGCTGCAGCCTCCTTGGGGAGAAGTCAGGCTTGTTTAGACTGCCCAGAGCTCTTGGCTGGGCTGGGCTCAGCCAACCCCCACCCACCAGCAGCCTAGGGGACCTTTCGCCCCCACCTTCCAGAGCTGGCACCTGTGGAATCTTGGAACCCAGAAATGACCCCCAGGGGTCATCTAGTCCAGCACCTACCTCCCAGCCACACTGAATCCACAGAATCCTGTCTTGATGGCCTGGGGAAGTCTCAGAAAGATGACTATGGGGCTCTGAAGCCCCTCAAACTCTTGGGCAAAATCTGAGCTCCAGCAGGTACCTCTGAGCAGAAAACCAGCTGAGACCCCCACCCCCCAACCCCAACACCACCCTTGGGTAGGACAGGCCTGAGGGGGTGTGTGTGTGTGGTGGGGCTCTCTACCCCCACAGCCTGGACTGTTGGGGTTGGTAGTCAAGAACAATGCAGGTTTACTGTGACCCCCTTTTCCAGGTGAATCAAAAATAAGGCACCCCAGAATCTGACCCCCCTCCCCCCCCACACACACACCTGCAGCCTCCAGCCTCCACCATGCAGGCACGGGCGGGTCTTTTTCTCCCCTTGCCCATCTTTCCCCTCTGAGGTTCTCCCTTCTCCCTTTCTCTGCAGACCCCGAGGGGGCTCCCTCCCTCATCTCCCTGGGCTTCTCTCTGTCTCTCCATCTCTGCCTTTCCTCTCTACTCCGCACCTCCCTTTTGTCCCCGTCCCGTCCCTCCTCTCTTTCATCTCCTCCCCCTGCCCCCCCTCCACTTGAGCACCGGGCTAGGAATGAGGCAGAAGCAGTGACAAGCCCGGGCGGCTCCCCCGACCCTTGGTGCCCCCGGGCCAGTTCCCCCAGCTCCCCGCGCCCTTCGTAGCCATGTGAGGAGAGGACTCGGGACCTGCAGGGGCACCCGCCTTGAGCCTTGGGCACCGGCCGTCCAGATCAAAGGCCAGGATTGCCTGGTCCCCAGCAGCCTTCTGGGGTGCCTCCACCTCGAGGGGCGCTGCTCTGGCCTCAGTTGGATTTGGGATTGGCCCATCCTGCGCCTCCATGAAGTTCCCGAGAGCACGCCCCCCCCAAGCCAGGGGCCCCCACAAATGGCCTTGCTTTCCTCACCCCAGACCCACAATGCTTCTGGGGGGGTCTCCAGTGGTCCAGGAGGGGAGCTGGGGTGCTGGCTATCCAAGTCACTGGGAGTAAGCTCCTCAAATTCAGCCTCATCCCAGTGCCACCAGGACTCAGATGCAATTCTGAGGGAGAGAAAGCCCAGGGAGAGCAGGAGCTGGAAGGACTTTTTTCCGATGGCAAGGGGTGGGATTCTCAGAGAAAGAGGATGCTATCACCAAATCCCAGTGGAGCCCAGATCCTCAGACAGGAGAGCAGGGCAGAAAGAAGGGTCGTGAAAGGCAGGGGTGTCCTCGAAAGAACCCTCTGCTCCACGCTTGGTCTGCCGCTTTCCACGGCCCCAAAACGTCATCTGCAAGATTGAAACTGGACTGCAGGTTGTGCTTCTGACCGGAGCCGGAGGCCCCACCTGAACCCCTCAAGGAGAGAGTGACCCGGCTCCACGAGCAGGAAATGCAACTGGCCGCGGGTGTCAGTTGCAGGAAATGCAAAGGCAGCAGGAGGTCCCGATACCGATCTGATCCCTGACAAAAGACTCAAATGACATTCAGCTCCGTCCCCCGGCGCCGCCCGCAGCCAGACCTTCGAGCCTAGGCGGACCCTTCTGCGCGCTTCTCGGACACCCGGGAAGCGACCTCCTGTGGCAGGGTCCACGCCGGCGGATGCGAGGTCCCGGGGCTCGCATTTCCCAACCCCCTGAGACCCTCGGGTCCTACCCTGCCAGAGCCAGGCTTCTGGAAACATTCCTGAGCTTTCCACTCGCCACCCCTCACGGGCCCAAGTCCCAAGGGGTCACGGTCCCGGGGAGAAAAGGAGCCACCCGTTACAGCCCAAGCCAACCGGCCACCACGTGAACGCTGGGGTCAAAGACCCAGCTTCCTAAACCTGTCTAGCTGGGGACCGCGGCCGCCTCGGGCCAGCAAAGGGTCCAGCGGGCCATGTGTCCCCACCCCCCGCCCCAAGTTCCCACTGTGTCCGGGGCGCGAGCTTTGCCCAAGTTTGCTGGGCGATGCCCTTCCCGGAGCCCGACTCGTGGGCCGGGCGGGAGGGGCGCGTGATTGACAGGCTGAACTACAGACTCATCTCTTACCTTAGGCCGCGGGCGCTGATTGGCTGCTCGCTGACATCCTCAAACCCGGCTGCTCCGCGCTGGGCTCGCGAGGGGGGCGGCTGCGGGTGGAGGTGCGCTTCTGACAAGCCCGAAAGTCATTTCCAATCTCAAGTGGACTTTGTTCCAACTATTGGGGGCGTCGCTCCCCCTCTTCATGATCGCGGGCAAACTTCCTCCTCGGCGCCGCTTCTAATGGAGCCCCACCTGCTCGGGCCGCTCTTCGGCCTCCTGCTCTCTGGCACCAGGGTCCTCGCCGGCTACCCAATTTGGTGGTAAGACTCGTCTCTTGTCTGCCCACGGCCGGATTTCTCCGCCGAGTCC
>NW_004567118.1:862809-896016 GCF_000260355.1 Condylura cristata | reverse complement strand
CCCCCCAGTCCACCCTCCACCCCCGACCCGGGTTTTCTGCTGGTGTCGCCTTCCGAATCCAACTCCTGGCTTCTCTGATAATCACCATTTTCCCTGCTACTCGCTGTAGAGGCTGGAGCACTTTCCCGTCTCCACGGTCTCTTATTCTGAGATCCTTCCCCCACCCGTCCCGATTTGGGCCCCCCTCCAAGGGCCTCCATTTGCTTGCAGTTGTGTTTCTGGAAACCCGGCGCTGTCCCCGGGGCCCAGCCACTCCTGTTCTCCATTTCGGGGTCTTCATGGGCAAAATCGTCCTGTTTCTTCATTGCCGCCCCCACCTCCGCCGCTGTCTCCATCAGCTCTCCCCACAATAGCCCCCTTTGCCTTCGTATATCAGACCCCAGAGGCTTCAGGGCTCCCCAGGGCAGGGGAGTGTGCGTTGGGGGGGGATCCGATTCTCCCCACTCTGCTCTAGATTAATCTTGAGCCACAGAAGTGAATATGGTATTTGCTGATCCGAGATGCCATTGAATTCGGATTTTATTCATTTCGTGCTTGTCCATCCTGGCAGAAGGGGGGAGTCCTTGAAAATGTAGTTGTTTGGGAGGGGGTGGGTTTGTTCTTTGACCAAAAATCCAATTCTCCATGTCAAATTCGTTCCTTTTGGAAAACCAAGGACCGAGGAAAAAGGGAGAGAGGAAAGGAGAATTCCAGCCACGAGAAATGCGGATACAAAAGACATTTTTAGTAAATAAGACTAGGAAGGCAGGCTCGACGTTTGGGGGGGTGTGTGCGTGTCGTGGGGGGCTGACTGAGCGGCAAACAGGCCTTTGGAAGCCCTGGTTCCAGGGAGTCCCCTTGTTTTTCAAGCGGCCCCATCACCCCCTGGCAGGTCCCAGAGGCCAGAGGGGAAGACACACTGAAACCAGTTCTCTCAATTACACCCCGCCTCTCCTCAGGCTCCAACCCCTGCATTCCGGAAAACTTTAATTAAAGAATCTTCCCCTCCTGGACGGAGGAGAGCTCGACCTCGGGGGTGGGAGGTGAGGAGGAAGAATTTGGGACCTTGAGTGGGAAAAGGGGCTGTGGCCCCTGCAGAGAAGGGGAGTGCACCAGGGTGCCCTGCCACCTGCCTGTTCCCGTCCCTGCCTTGGCTCCCCTTCCCGGTCTGGGGGAGGGGAGCAGAGCCAGCGAGATGCAGGGGCCACACCCGGAGTCTGCCTCCTGGCAGCATTTGCCTCTGGGGGCTTGGGGGCTAGGCTGGGGGGCAAGAAGGGGGACCCGGCCAAGGGGCTCTGTTTTCAGGGCTCCCAGCATCGCTCCGGGACTGACACCCATGGTGAAGGCTTTCTTCTGCCCAGCGCATCCTTCCCGGGGCAGTGGGCTGACCATGGGCATAAAGAAGCCCATGGGGTGAATTGGGGTAGCGGGGTGCCCAGCTGGGGGCTCTGCTGTGTATGTGGTGGGGGAAGGCTGTGGAAACTAGTCGTATCTCACTGGCCTCTCCCGACCCTCTCCCCATTCCTGCGCCAAGGTGGAGTTGTGCTTTGCCTTAATGGGGATACTTGTAGGGGGAGGGGAGAAAATGACTTGGAGCCCCACAGACTTTAGGGAGCAAGGAAGACTGCTGGGGCTCCCCTACCCTGTGACCTGGGGAAGGGTGCTTTCTGAGGCCATGGGGGCATCTGATAGGTAGTGGGGCGTTGAAAGCGTCTAGCTAGGGACCACCCAATGGGAGAAGACATTGGAAAACCCTGAAAAGCAGGACATTGGCCCAAACATGGTGTGTTTGGGGACTGGCGGGGACAGAGTTGCTGCTTTGTCTGAGAGATGTGTGTGTGTGTGTGTGTGTTTTATTTCTGTGACCCTCAGGGTGTCACCCCTGCCTAGTGTGTGACTGGGCTGACTGGATGCGAACTTGTGCAGAAGCTGTCCAGGGGACCCACAGCTGCTAACGGGGCTGAGTCTGCATACAAGTGCCAGGAAGTCACTGATCCTAGGATGTGTGTCTCTGCGTGTGAAAGATCGAAAGTCTAGAAGCATCTCTGCCCACGGAAAGGTCACGACTGTGTCTGCTGTGCCACTCACTGCCTGACAATGCTCCGTGCAAGTGTGTGTGTTCATGCCTTCGTGACGGCGTGAGGGGGAAGCCCCACAGATGTCTTTGTGCCTGGCCGTGACCCGATTGTGCTTGTGAGCCTGAGTGTGAGTGTCAGGGCTGGTTTGGGACTGTCCTCCAGGACCGGCGACTGCAGCTGGGCCTCTGGCTATGGGAATTTTTGAGACATCAGAAATGTGGGTGTGAGTGGCATCCTGAGCTTGAGTGCTCGATGGGCATCCAGGGTCCAGGAGGGACAGTACAGCCAGAGACAAAGGTCTGCAGAGGAAGCTGCCAGGGTCTCATTTGACCTGGGGTCCTGGGCCTGGCGGCATGGGGCCGGGTGTAGAGCCTGTCTGGGCACAAGCTCATCCTGACTGCCCGGACTGTGGTCAGTGGCCCTCCCCCTTTGGCCGTTTGGTTTGTCTTGGTCGTAGAACTGGGGTGGAGGGTGAGTCACCTTCCCTGGGCTGGGGCCTGCTGGGGCTGGGACAGGGACGCAAGTGAATGGGCCTCAGCTTCCTGTTCTGCCTCTGCCTCCTCCCCCCACCGGGGCAGTCAGATTCCAGTCCTTTCCGTGTCTGAGCCCCTCCAGGCTTGCCCTCTTGGGCCCACCCAGCTCACATATTCCCCAGGAGGGGTTTACAGGGAAATCAGCTAGCTGGGATTTCTCAAGGAAGACACTCCCCCACCCACAGCCTGCTCCTACTGAGGTCTCCCCCCTCCCTTTTCTGAGAGAAGGTAGACCAGAAGGTCTGGGTCAGGGCCTCAGCCACGACAAGGCTCACGGAAGAAGCCTCAGGAAGGGGACATGTGCTCCAGGGCCTCCCAGCCAGGTCGTGCAGACCTGGGACAGGAAGCCGGGACAGCAACCCTGATTTCTATAATTTTTCTTGTCAGTCCTAGTTAGTGCCTGGTGGAGGAACTTGTCTTTCTTCTCCTTCTTGGGGAAAAAACGAACCTATCTTATTAGGGCTCTGCCCGGTGCCTGCTGCATTCCAGGGCCAGGCCCTGCTGGAAGGGGCCTGTGGGGGGCACCCCGCCTCTGTGTGACCAGCCCCAGGCTGTTTCCTCACCTTCACTCACAGGTCACCAGCCTGCCCTGCCTCCCAGCTTGGTGAAAGTGCTCCCCGGAAGTCAAGGGCAGTGAGCTGGGAAATGAGACACCTGAGTTCTCTTTCTACCGTCCTGGGACTCAGTCCTCAGCTCAAGGGCCTGTCTTGAGCCTGCCTCAGTTTCCCCATCTGTCAGGTGTCCTGCTGCCTCCCCCACCCACTCCCACCTGCACCGCCTTTGAGAAGCTTGTGAACATGTTCAGTCAAACCCCGCAGGGGTCAGTGGGCTGGGCCCAGGGAGGCACCCGGAGACTGCGGGGGAGGACGGCCCCAGGCCAGGTGTTAACACTTGTAACAGGCAGGAATTACAGCTGGCTGGGGCTGGGGCTGCTAGGGGCTGAGCTGGCTGGAGGCTGTTGATCCCTCAGACAGACAGACAGACAGACAGACAGATGGGCAGATACCAGATTGGATGGCCAGGCTTTCTCTTCCAGGGCAGGCAGAGAGAATGTGGCAGAGAAATTAATCCAGGTCTCCTGAAGTGAGCTCACAGCACTCTGGCCCACCTTATCCCCATTGCTGTTCATAGGGGCAGAACAGGTGACTGATCAGTTTGTGTTCTGATGACATATTGCTCAAAAAATAAAAAAGTCAGGCCCTCCCTGGTGGTGCAATCAGTTAAAGCTCAGCACTATGAAGCCATCGTAGCCGCTGCAACACGAGTTCGATCTCCAACCAGGGAGCTGACCCACATGGCACAGCAGACCCCTCCTGTCTCGCCTGCTGCTCCCTCAGCAGTGTGTTTCAGTCCATCTGCCTGTTCTGTGCCCCACTCTGTCCCTGGTGAATCCTCTCACCCCCCACACCTCTGGCCTGTACCCCAGTTCTATATGCATGAATAAATTAAATCTTAAAAAAAAAAAAAGGTAAAAAGTACAGGAGCCTGGAGCTGAGTTGTTCTTGGAAGAACCTGCTTTGCTTTGTGGAGGCAAGGCTTGGGGAAGAGACAGTGTCAGTGAAAGTTCTCCCAGAATCTCAGAGCATTTCGTCCTTGGCTCTGGGGCCTAGAGGTGGAGTCCTGAGCCAGGCATGCCGGCCTCCAGGACTGGGAAGACTTTGGGGCAGGAAGTCAGAGAGGCAGGAGCTGGACCCAGGTGCCCAGTCCTTCAGTGGTCATGCCCTGTTCTCCCTCCCTGCAGTTTTCCCAGTGGCAAACCCATCCAGAACCCCCCCCAGCACCCCACTCTCTGGCACCTGGGTACATACCCAATGACTGCTGCAGGTAGAGAAACTGAGGCAGCAGAGAGAGCTCCTGGTAGAAAACCCAAATAGTTGTCACTGGCTCCTTACCCACATTCGCTACTTAGGCCTCTGGCCTGGGGCAGATAGAGAAGGCCTTAGGGTCCAGTGTAGGGGTGGGGAAGCAGCCGAGGCCTGGGGCAGATAGAGAAGGCCTTAGGGTCCAGTGTAGGGGTGGGGAAGCAGCCGTGACTGCTGTGTTTTCTATACAGGAGAGAAGGGCCGAAAGTGCGGGCAGAAGTGACTTTTCCCAGCAGAGGAAACACTTCACACACCCAGGGGAAGGAGAAGACCTTGCTGGTCTTGGAATGTGATGAGCCAGGGGTTTAGGAGGACTTGCCTTCTAGACTTTTCCAGCCACCTTGCTATGAGACACAGAATCATCCTAAAGCCACTAAGCCGGCGACACTGTTCCCCCCAGCCCCAGCTGGAGAAGGAGGTGGCCTCACCACTCGTCCAAGATCCGGACCCGGGAGTACCCACCTGTAGAGGGAGCAGAGAGGCCAGTGTCTGAGTTCTGAGCTCGCCATCAGCTGCTGGAGGCAGGTCCCTTTCCTTCTTAGCGCTTCCCATCCTGCCTCCCTCTGGGCTTTATCTTCCTTGTTCCCAACGAGGGGCCCCTTCTGCCTCTGCAGTCCACAGGGCTGTAGCAGGCACCCAGTTCACTGCCCAGAAGCTTGACGCCTCTGCGGCCTCCCGTCCCCTCTGGACCCTTTCAGACATTCAGAGCCTGCCCTTGGCTCCCCACCCATTTACTTGCAGACTCACCTCAGGCAGTCTGACCTTAGTCCCAGTGCAGGTTCTCCACTGCTGCCTAGTCAGCCTGCTGAACCCCCAAACCTCACTTTTCCCAACTACTCATATTCCTATGGATCCAGACTGCTCACACCCACATCTGGGTTTCTCATGTACGACCTGGTTAACCGAGGGCAAGTTGCTCTCTGAGCCTCAATTTCTTCATCTATAAAATGAGACTTGGGTTGTTGTGAAGATTAGGTGAGTGAATACAAGTAAAGTTGTTAGCATCGTGGCCAATGCACAGCAAACATTATATACATGTTAGGTATTTTCAACCCCCGTCTTCAAGCTATTTTGACTCCTTTAAGTCCTGGATCCCATCTTGCCTCCTCCAAGAAGTCCTCCTAGATTGGTCTCCACTGACTGCATTTTCCTTCTCCCTAGAGTCAGCTTGCTTTGCTATTATGGGTGTTGGAGCATATAGGTTTATTCTTCACATGAGGGAGCAGACGAGGCTAACTTCACCCAGCAATGCCTGTCCAGGCCTGGGAGGGAGAGAGATGGTGGTTTGCACTCTTACCGCCACTGCCATTTCCAGTTGGGATCTGGAACCACGTGAGGCTGGGCCTAGGAGGCTTGGGGAGGCGGGCTCAAGGGGGGGAGTGGCCCTGGGGCCGCCTGGAACAGCCCAAGCAGAAGTTGCTCCTCCAGGAGCTGAGAGATGATTCAGAAGGTGATTTATAGACGGAAGCAGAAAGCTTGGCTCCTGGCAGAGGCCTGCTGCTTAATTACATTCTTTGGGGGGTGGGGGTAAGAGTTGGGCGGCAATAGGGGTAGTCTTTTCCCCTCCCTCCCTCTCCAGGCCCGGTGCCCCAACTCCCAGCAGCGGTGCCCCAACTCCCAGCAGCGTCCCACTTTCTCCTGCTGCCAGGGAGGGGATTCCCTGTTCTCCACCAAAGACTAGGCCCCAGGGAGCGCAGGGCGGGTTTCTGAGGCTGGAGGAGGTAGAATGAAAGGGAAGAGGCGAGACTCTTGGGAGTCCTCCAGGGGAATCTGGGAGGCTGGTGGGAGCTGGGGAACAGGACTGATTGGGAAAGATGACTTGGTCACTTCCCCACCTGTGGGCAGGTGAATAGCTATCCCTCAAGGCAAAGGGTTTCTAGAATCTTCCTGAAGGTGCCAACCCCACACTTTACCTCCAATGCCCTATTCTGCTGCCACTTGAATCCTTTCTTCAAGCATTTTCCATGGGATGGGAGCTGGGCCCTGTGCTCACAGGTGAACCCCAAATTTGTGATGTTAAGGCAACTTGTACTCCACAAGCACAGTGGCTGTTTTGGCCCAGAATAGTTCTTCAGGCAGGGTCAGCCTGGTCTGGGGGAGAGAGAAACATTCTTCTCCTCATGTCAGGGAGTCACCACTGTTGAACCGCCACAGCCAAATCTGTTGGGTTGCTGGCTGTGTTAGCATCTGGATTCTCCCCATTAACATGGTGGGTTAGCAACCAGTTAGACTTCTCTCCACCGCTCCTGCCTTCCAATGCAGCCTCCACCACAGCTCTGAAACCAAAAACTCCACCTCTAGATCCAGAGACTAGAAAGGTGCGTGTTGGGGGGCTGGGGGACAAGGGGGCGGATCAACAGGCCAATAGTCTATTTATCTGTTTGCCGCTCTGCGTGTTCAGCCTGGAGGAGTTGGTAGGGGTCAGGATGGGGACAGTAGACAGCTCTCCGGTTCCCCCTGAGGCAGGCCTTCTCGAAATGGCCTCATTATGTGTGTGGAGTAGATTCCAGAAATGTCAGGCACACCCATACATCTCGGAAGGATGGAGCAGAGGTGTGTGGGATGGGGAGGGGGCAGTGAAGGGTGGTGAGAGGCTCCTGGGCAGAGAGTGGGGGACCCGAGACCTAGTCATGGTGTGACATTAGGCTCTTCCAGGCCTCAGTAAGTTGGGGAGTTGGGTGAATTGCTGGCCTTAGGCTTCAGCTCTCAGATCTCAGTCCCAGATTCTGAACTGGCAGCTATTTGGATTCTCTGTGCCGAAGAGGGTTTCCTGAGCACTAGCCTCAGGGCAGGGTGGGGGACTGAGCTCAAAGCCTCGTACTTAAACAGCTGTGAAATCCTGTGTGAGGCTCTAGCCTCCCCAGGCCTCAATTTTCTTATCTGCAAAATGGGTGCTGATAACAGCCCAAGCTTGCGCCTGCCTGCCTGCAGGGCTGGTAAGAGCTTGGATGGAAGACTGTTTGTGAGACCCATCCTGAGCTGTCAGGTTCTCTGCAGAGAAGTGGACTGCCATTGCCCAACCTGTGAGGGCCAGCTCCGGTCAGAGAGGCTGACAATGGCCCCAGCAGACCCTCTGGGTCTCGGAGTTCGAGGAGCTGGTGTTTCCCACAAAGGAGGAAGGAAGGGTCTAGAAAGGGGAGTCCTCAGCTCCTGTTTGTGGCACCCCAAGGCTCAGGGTGGGAGCCCAGCAGAGGCAGCAGAGGTTTGAGGCTGAGTAGCCACAGGGCAGGCTCACAGCTCGCGGCTTGGGGCGAGGAGGCCTCTGGAGCTCACAGGCCCCCGGGCTCAGCCAGAGCTGGTTAATATTTCTCAGGGGGACTTTATTGGGGTGTGGGTGACAGGGTAGGAAGGGCAAAGGGTTTGTCACCACAAGGGCCTCTGCAGAGCTCTGTGGTCATCAGGAAGTGCTACTGGCCTGCGTGAGGCCTAGGAAACTGAGTCTGACAGGCCATTTGCTGAGGACATTCTGTGAAGCCCGCCCCTGGGCTTGGAGTCCCAGTTTATCTGCCGGAGCCAGCTGGATGGGGAGGAAAACCAATTTCTCCTCGCGGGGCCCATTAGGAATGCAAACGGGCTGTGGCCGGGCAGTGAGCATGCGCCCTGCCTCCTGTCCAGCTCCCCCCCTGCTCAGGAACACCCGTGGCCCCACGTGGCCTGGCAGCCACGTGACTTGGCCTCCACCAACCTGTCAGTTGTTCCTTTTACAACCCCACGAGCCCACCAGTGTCCCGCGCGCCTGCTCACGGAAGTGCCGCCGCCTCCCCTCTCCCCTCAACTGGTGACCTTCCACTTTGCCTTCTAAACCTGCATCCAGCCGTTCTCCTTCTGGAACCCACCCAGCTTCCTAAACCTCGGCCCTACAAGCATGGCACAGGTGGTCACTGCCTCTCCCTGCTTTTCTCCCCGGGGGTGGGAGGGGGCAGAGATGTCCGAGACCCCTGCCTCCAACCACGGGCTTCCTCTCCTTCTGCACAGACACCCCACGAGGGGGCTCCTGTGCCTAATCCCACAGGGCCCCAGGCCTGCTCCAGCGTGTAGTAGGGCTGCTCGTAGTGTGCGCTGGACAAAGGTGCTGCCAGGGTGCCGGCTGCATGTGGGAACCACTGTGGTTCCCCCCACCCCGCCCCACGCGCCCTGAGGCTGGAGAACGGCTCTGGCCGTGACCCTGGCTGCTGCCCACCGCACTCAGCCAGCCTGCGCAGCTCAGGCCACCTGGCCAACAGCCCTCCACTGTGGGGACCACTCAGGAGGATGGGCCCCTCACCTAGTAGAAACTGAGGGGTGCCTCATCCCAGTCTCAGCTCCCCTGGCTTTATCCCTCCTCCACCCCCCAGCCCTGTCTGTAGAAGTCTTTCTGCGTGCTGTTTCTATCCTGCCTTGTCCACCAGCTTGGGTGATGCTTCGCGGTGCAGACATTGAGCTTTAAAAACCCCATCTGGGGCTCTCCCTGGGTTAAAGCACAGCACTGAGAAGCTAAAGCCGCTTCTGCATGAGTTCGATTCCCGCCTGCCCCGGAGGTGACCCACAGGGCGCGGCAGACCTCTCCTGACCCGCCCGCTGCTCCCCTCAGGGGTGTACTTCGTCGATCTGCCTGTTCTGCTCCCCACTCTGTCTCTGGTGAAGCCTCTCACCGCCCCTGAGCCTCTGGCCTGTACCCTAGTTCTGTGTGAATAAATAAATCTTAAAAAAAAAAAAAACCCTTCTGGCATGAGGCAGAAAGGGACACATAAAACAAAAACAAATCTTTCCATATCATATCATCTTGCCCATCTTGCGTCCCCCTGAAAAATGCCCTGAGAAATGCCCTCGGGGAGCCTGTGAGCTCCTGAGGCCTCCCCACCCCAAGTCTTCAGCTGTGAGCCTGCCCTGTGGCCACTTGGCCTCAAACCTCTGCTCCCTCTGCTGGGCACCCTCTCTGAGCCTTGGGGTGCCACAAACTGAGCTGAGGACTCCCCTTTCTAGACCTTTCCTTCCTCCTCTGTGGGGAAACTCCACAAATTCAAGAGCTGGTCCTGGCCAGGTAGTTTGGAGTTATGAGCATTCTAGTTAGTTTCTGGTCAGCTTAGCACCCCTTAGCCTTCAAGACTAGCATTTGGGGTCAGCATCTTTTCTCCATGGCTGGCTTCACTCTGAACACAAAGCTGGCACCTGATCTTCCTCTCATTTCCTTCCTAGCCCCTTGCCGGCCCCTTCCCTGGTTCCTCGGCCTCCTCTGCCCTGGCAGCTGGCCAGCTCTGCACGGCCATTCTCCAAGTGACAGAATGTGGGGGGCACCCTCCTTCCCACCCAACCCCCCTGCCCCTCTCAGCTGGATGGCTGGGGAGTTCTCTGTGGTGAGAACTGTCACTGTGGGCTCACTGAGAGGCAGGCCCAAGGTCACATGGGATGAACAGTCACGTGGGACAAGTGCCAGGGTCCCTCACTGCCAGCCAGGTCCTTCCAGAAGAAGCCTAGAGGGGCCAGGCTTGACCCACAAGATGGGGCCTGAAGGAGGGACAGAGGACAGCAGCTGACGGGGGTCAGGCTGGCCTTACCATCAGCCTGCAAGGTGTCTTCGCAGCTCTGGTAGCTTCTTCCCTCCCTCCTGCTTCAGTCTGTGGGCATCTCTGGAGATCACTCCTGTGGGGAAAGAGAACAGGTGACCACAGGCTGGTGGGTCCCCATCCTCACTAAGGCTTCTACAGGAGAGGGGCTGGTGCTTCTGAGTTACCAGTAAGGTTGGAGCCTGTGACCCCAGTAATGTCTTTGAAGCGAAAACAGGGTGGCATCTTCACCCTATTTTATTGACAAGAAAACTGAGGTTCTCGGAGCCCAAGAGACAGGAAGCCAGCAGAAGAAAGGTGGCCTGCTAATTCAATTAGTGTCCTGCTAATTTTTCCCGGCTTCTGCTGTGCACGGAGGAAACACACATCCCCTTACAACCTCGGGAAGCAGATTCTCCCGTCATCCCCTTCCACGGGGGAGGGCACGAAGGTCCTGGAAGCTTCCATTGCCCATCTCCCAGTGGCAGATGTTGGAGCTTCAACCATGTCAGCCACAACTGCCCCCCTTCCTAACACCACTCCTCACCCCACCGTCAGGACAGCCCCCACGGCCCCCACGGCCACTTAGTCCAAGTCCCGTTTGTTGCCCCAGAGCTTGGAGTACCACTGAGACTCTCCCGTGTTCTCGGGCCAGGGAGATCCCTCTCTGTGCCTCCCTTCTCCAGAAGAGTCACACCCAGAGACTCAGCCTCCCCGCAGCCCTCCCCACCTGCCTCCCGCTCTGCAGTCTCCCCTTCTCCGCACCTTTTTGCCCAGCACTGTGCGTGACCCACCATTAGCTCCAGGTACAGGCCTTCCACTTCAGGGCTCCCCTCTGGCCTCTAAGGCCCTGCTCTTCTGCAGGACAAGTGTTCCCGGGCCCACGAGGTTGTAGCCACAGCCTCTACCCGGCCATGCCCGAGTGCGCAGGTTGCTGAGGTTTCTTGCCCCAGTGGCCATGAGCTACTTCCGGGCCGGGCAGGCCTCTGTCTGGGGCTGACCCGCTCCGACGGCCTGTGCCACGGGGCTGGGTATCTCGAGGCCCAAAGGTGGGGCCATTGGCAGAGCTGGGAGGTCCAGTTGGGGTGTCGGGCGGGGGGAGCAGACTGCAGACCGGTGTTGGGAGCTGACTCTCCTGGTGTTGCTGTTTCTAGCACAGAACTAGCCTTCCCAGCCTCGGAGGAAGGGATTTCGCCGAGATAAGCTGATGAACCGATTTTTTTATCACTTACTGCTGAAGTATAACCAGCATGCGGGGAAGGGCCCGAGTTCAAGGTCACAGCTCACTGAGCAGCAGAGACGCTTCCATATTTAACACTTTGTGTGACAAAACTTAAATATCAGGTGCAGGGTGGAGACACCTGTGACGCACCTGAGGCCCCGTCCGTGTCCCAGAGGCCTGGGGGCTTGGATGGGAAGGGGCGCAGTCACAGAGACCCTGCTTTCTCCCTCGGCGCCCCCCAGCCCTCTCGGCAGACCCACTTCCTCTGTCCCGTCTGGTTTCCTGAGCCCTCAGGTCTGGGACCGCCCCTTACCTTCAAGTCCCTTCCTCTTAAACTGGGAACCTGACGATCCAGTCTCGTCTTCAAAGGAGCTTCCTCCGTGTTCAGTTGATTCGCCATATTTCAGACGCCCCAGCCGGAGATCTGAGGCCGGTTGGGCCGAGCTGTGGCATGGTCGTTCCTGGTTCCCCAGCCCCGCTCAGCCCCACCCAGTGGTCTCCGCCTACAACCGTCTTCACCTGGCAGATGGAGCGTGGGCTTTGGGGAACAGCTGCCCTGAGCTCCAGATGGTTCCCCTATGATATCCAGGTGGCCTGAACCCCTGAGCCTGTTTCCTCTGCAGAATGAGGCACGAAGGGACAGCACACGGGAGACCCGGCAGAGAGACTCTCGCCACACGCTTGCTGTCATGAATTTCCCTTTGTTGTTGCGTTATTCTCACCTCTCCAGGCCTCTGCGCTTGCCCTGCCTCTCCTGGGAATGAGCTCTGTGGACGCTTCTGCATCCTTCTAAGCCCCGATCCCACCCCGTTGCCCCTGTCCTGCCCTTTCTCAGTAGCGCCCCCGGTCAGGCTTTTCCAGGCACACCTGGGCTCTGTGCACTAGACCGGGAGCCCCGCAGGCAGGGCTGGGTCTCCGTCACCTCTGCACCCCACCACCCAGCAAAGCGGAGGCAAAGTGTGTCCTCTTAAGACTGGACACGGTAGGGGGTCACGTACCAGTCAGGCTCCGGCCTCCCGTCCCAGCTGGGTGTCCATAGCCTCTCCGAGGCCTTTCCAGGAAGACCCGCCAGTCCTTAGCCCCCGTTAACCTCTGTGTCCTCCATCTGTCCTGTCTGCCCACTGGGCTGTCAGCCCTTGAGGGCAGCGCCATGCTCTCCCTGTCCCCACACACCATCCGGAATGTCCCTGGAGCCACAGTGTGGGGAGCCAGCCTCCCTCCCAGGCAGGTTCCGATCCACACTCAGCTGGTTCCCACTTCAGGGCTGGCACTGACCTTCTCTGGTTCCCCAGAGCCTAGCTCTGAGCTTCCAGCTTCTGTGCGGCAGGGGCACAGCATTCTGGAAAGGGGGGTCAAGCTGCCCCTGGGGTGACTCTCAGATGTGTTGCCCTGTTAGGACTGACACTTTGGGTCATTTCTTAGGAATCGCAGATCTCAGCTTGCTCATCTGTAAAACGAAGTTAAACATTCTGTTCTCAGGGCAGCTGTGGGATGAAATAAAACAATACCCAGGAATGGAGTTAAAGGTGAATGAATATCACCTTCAGAACATAGCTCTGAAGCAAGGATTATAAAAAAAATATCCTCTGCCAGGCCAGGCTTCTTTGGAACAGAATGATCTCAGTTCTTCCTGAATGGGAAGAGGCCGCACGAAGGGAAAGACACGCACTTCACGTTGGTTTGTCCCAATTAATTAAAACCTGTTTGAAGAAACAAGTGGGCGATGAGTCTGTGGCATCCGAGCCTGCCACTCAGTGGCCCCAAGGCCGTGTGCACTCTGACCTGAGCTGTGTCCTTGTGCCCTGTTGATTGCTCACAGAGGCCCCCCTTAGGAAGGAAGGGTGAATCAAATGTGGCCGCTGGACTTTCCCTGGGTCCCAAGGACTGGTCCGTGAGGATTTAATGAATCTAGTTAATGGTTCAGACGCTGGCCACTTCAGCCTGCCGAGCATGATGAGCAAGTGTGGCGGGGGTGGAAGGAGGCCCGGTCAGATGCAGGCGCCCACAGCTGTCAGAGGCCTGCTACACAGCAAGAGGAGAGGTGGTGCCTGGCGCTGGGGGGGCCGGTGCCAGCCTGACACAGGTCCAGGCCAGCAATGTCAAGTTGCAGTCAGATACATTTCTCAGGCTCCACAATTGGTACACAACCCGGGGCCCGGCCCTCCCTGAGGGTGGAAGGGGGTTAAGTCTCAGCACTATGAAGCTGTCGACAGGCACTGCAGCACGAGTTCGATCCCCTACCAGGTTGCTGACCCACATGTCTCACCTGTTGCTCCCCTCAGCAGTGTATTTCAGTGGATCCTGCTGTTCCGCTCTCCACTCTTTCTCTGGTGAATCCTCTCATCCCCTGCACCTCTGGCCTGTACCCCAGCTCTTGCGTGCATAAATAAATAAAATAAACCTTAAAAAAAAAAAAAAAGAGACCCTGGCCCTGACCCCAGGGAATTTACTTTGCTTGCCCAGCAAGTGGCAACACCTGAAAAGCTGAAAGCCGGGTGGGACTTTCTTTGACCCTCTCCAATCTATTGGCCTCCTGTTCCTCGTCCTTCTCACCTTCTGGACCTGGACAGGCCACCCTGCTTGCTCGCCCCCTACTCAGGCTTCTGGAGACACAAAGAATCCATCTCAGAGCAGAAGATGTGTCTCAGAGAAGCCACGTGCGCTTTTTTGTTCTTAATACAATATTTTTGATTGCAAACTTATAAAAATATTTTTGTTAGGTGATAATTGACACACCAGAGAGAATACATATATCTAGGCTAGATAAGAAAAAAATCTGAAGACCCTCAATGTGATGAAGGTTGTTCCTCGCCCTCCCCATCTCGTCCCTCCGCCCCCCAGACTTGACCACATTCTCAATTTTGCATGTTTATTGCATTACATTAAAGTAATTTCTCCCCAGCTAACAATGTAATTTTTTCATTTTGCTATATAGGTAGTCTTCTGTTATTGGCTCTTTTCCATTTTGCAATATGAGTCTTACTTTTTTTTTTAATAAGATTTATGTATGTGTGCATACAGAGCTGGGGTACAGGCCAGAGGGGCAGAGGCGGTGAGAGGATTCACCAGAAGCAGACTGGGGAGAAGAACAGGCTGACTAATGAAGTACACTGTTGAGGGGAGCAGTGGGTGGGTCAGGAGGGGTCGGCCCGGCCATGTGGGTCATCCCCCCTGGCAGGGATCGAAATCTTGCTGCAGTGGCTTCAGCTTCTCAGTGCTGTGCTTCAACCCACTGCGCCACCAGGGAGGGCCTCTAGTTTGCCTTGCTGCATCCTTACCTGTTGCGCCACCAGGGAGGGCCCTGATTCTCACTTTTATATGGTATAAGTGGTTATTAGCCGGGTGTCTTCACTTTCTGTGTGTGTGTGTGTGTGTGTGTGTGTGTGTGTGTGTGACTTTTTCCCCACTCATAGACCTAACAGTTGTGGAGAGTATCATTCTTATGCCAGGACTGTCATCAGCCTTGAACCTCAGTGTCTCTTTTCTGTCGTTGTTAACTTCCCTGTAAGTGATTTCTTTGTCACTTAGAATATAAAACTCTCGGCTCCTATCAGAATAGGTACTTAAGTACGGTTTGGTTCGGCTAACTTAATGTCAGTTTTATGATCTTTTCAAAGGGCTAACTTTTATCTGCATTGACATCTCTATTCTGGTCCTACCTTCTATTTCACTGACTGCTAGCCTCTCGGGCACCTTACGTGAATCGCCAGGGTATACCACAATTCGTCTACACTCGTAGCTCCCAAGGACATCTGCCCTGGGATGGAACTGTGGGTGCAGATGTGTAACCGTTCTGCTTTGCAAGCTGGTGTCCGCTGTGTGCCCAGGAGGTCCTGAAGGAGGTCCTGGCCACTGCATTGTCATCTTTGCTCTCCCTAGTCACCAGGTCACTAATGCCTGGACCAAGTGACTTCATCTTTGTCAGTCTGGCAGCTATAAAGCATGGTCTGTGGTCTTCATTTGCAGAAATGCTTTGCGGTGCCGGACAGGGAAGAAGCAGGGTCAGGGTTAGGCCCCAGGGCTCATGTCAACACATCAAAACCATCTTGTCTGGTGTCTAATGGAAGTTTCCCCCCAACTTCAGTTTCCCCCCAACTGAGATCCGCACTGTCTGCACAGGGGCTGCTACTGGTCATTTCATGACAAGGGCCGGCCATCACTTCCCTGGTCACCTCCTAGCCTCTTCCCTCTCCCCCTTTCTGCCCCTCCGGTGCACCCTGATTGGGTTGTGAACACCCTGCCCACCATCCAGAAACCACGCCAGCCCCAGCCAGAGGCCCAGTCTGCCGAGTTCAGGCACGTTCCCCCGCCGCCCCCGCCTGTCCCCATGGGCCACCCCACCAGAGTTATTGCAGTAGCTTCTCTCAGGTGCCACTTCAGGGAACACCAAAGGTGAATCCTTCACCCCCTTATCCAAACACTGACTCCTTCTGCCAGGAAAGAAAATCCACCGCCCTCAGCCTTCCCTGGCTCCTCCTACTCCCCCCCCCCAGGGCGGAAACCCCACTTCTTAGGGCCTTCCTGTGAAGATGAAAGGGTCTCCTTTCCCAGTTGAGAAGCTCTTTCCCATCACTCCGATGCCTGGCCCTGACCTAACCCGGATTTTTCAAAAGGCATCTCAGAGCCTAGTCCTCCCGGAATCATCTCCGCTTTACTTCTACTCTGGGCTCTTCTGCACACCTTTTGAGCAGGGGAGGATGTTGCAAAATGTCTTCCAGAACTTCTTACAACCCTGCATTCCTGCTGAGAAGGGCTTCTGGGGTCAAATAAGCCTGGAAAGTACCCCCTGCTACTTCCAACGTCTAGGTATTTACGGGGCTCATTAGCATATTAGCATCTCATTAGCATATTAACCACCCAGAGAGGCCCTGCGGGGGTGACACTTGTTTTCATTTGTTTAATCTTGTTTTCCAAAAGTATTTAGCCTTGAAGTTCCTTTCCCCCTCAAGTAACAATTATTACCCTTTTACTTTGTCCTTGTGGTCTTATTCTTCTCAGCAACCAGATTGTGATCCCTCTGGCTTTTCAAAAATCATCGTGTGAGAACTAGTTCAGCTGGGGCACCCATTCCTGAGCGCTGAATGAGGGTGCATGCATTCACGAATGAATGAATGAATGAATGAACGAATGAACGAATGAGCCACTCACCTGGCTGACCTGTTCTGCGAGGCAATGAGAAACCAAAACCAGCCAGTCTTGGTGCCCTGGGGCATCGTCTGCTCCTCCCCCAACCTCCCCTTCCCTGCCCCCCACCACCTGCCATCCTGTCCCTGTCTCCCTTCCCCTTCACCCTCCCTCAGAGGGGGGGCAGAATGGGATCGACCCTGTGTTAGGTGTCCTGCGATATGCTTAAGCATTATCTCCCTGAGAGACTGGGGGACCCCCCCAGGGCATTCACCTCTCTGTGGCCCCCAGCGGGTGCTCAGTAGCTGGCTGTACCTGATGGAGCTGTCCTCCCCACCTCGCAGAGAACGGCTGGGTGCTGTGGCTAAGCCCTACGGGTTAAACTTTCTGGGCTCTGGAACCAGATAGGATGTTGTCTCGCTACCTGGCAACTGCAGGTAAATAAGCAATCGCTTAATCTTCCCCTATCCAGATGAGGCTGCTGATTAGAGTGCCTTCGTGCGGGGTTGTTGGGAGGGTTAAATGAGTTGCTAGTTACAGTGTCTGGCACAGCGCCTGGCACAGAGAATGGCACTGACACCTGTGGGCTCTCACAGCAGCAGCAACTGCGGGGCTCTGTGTCAGTCACTCTTCCTCTAGCCTCTGTGAAGTAGATTTGCATTTTCGAGTTGGGGAACCAGAACCCTGCCAAAGCAACATGGCAGCAGGGGACTTGGTCAGCGCATCGCCAGCCCCGGCTGTGGGCACTGCCCGAGCACACGCTGACTGCTGGGTGGGGCTGCTCTGTGCCTCCTTTCCCCTGGCATGACCCCACGGGGAAGGGGTATTTTTTGATCCTCTGTCCTCACCAAGACACGAATCCCAGACGCTGCATGTTGGGTTTTACATCCCCCTGGGGCTCTCAAAAGGGCACCCGCATAACCTTGAGTTATTGGGGAGGCCGAGGGGGGTCAAGACTTGAGGAGAGGCCAAGACTCCTCCGGGCCAGCCCCCCGCAGGCAGGCCGCCCTTCTCATGCCCGCACATCACAGCCCGCGGGCTCAGAACTCATCAGCCCTTGGTTTCAGGTCTTGGGTCACACCAGTGTCTCCAAAGTGCCCTCCCTCGCCCTTTTCTCTCAGAGCATTTGGCTTTGAGGTCCTGTAGATTTTTTCACCCCATCCTGTTCGCTTTTCCCCTACCACATGAGGTGTCTGTGAGCATGTCCTCTGCTCTAGGACCTACATGCATGTGGCCTGCCCCTAAATTACAGCGCCCCGCCCACCTGCCCCTTGACTCTGTTTAGTGCAGAGCACACAGTGGTGTCAATTACGTGCTTTCTGCTGGGATGAACGAACGGGCTGGGATCTGGACAGTACAGGATTTGGGCCCAGACAGATGAGAGGGGTCGAATCCCCCTGACTTAGTGGCTTATGCTCCCATCTGAGCTTCGTTTCCTCATTTGTAAAGAAACAGTCATTCAGAGCTGTCAAGAGGTTCAGCTGGTGCTCTGTGGGGAAAGGTCCGGGTTGTGTGCCATCCACCCTCCCCTCTCTCAGGCACGCGATGCTCACAGTTGCCAGCAAGTCCTGAATTCACCCGTCTCACACACAAGTCCCTCCAGCCCTCAGAAAGGGGTCCGGGGGTTGCCCTGCCTGGGACACCGAGACCAGACTGCAAATGTGGAAGACGAGACCCATAGGCAGGGCTGTGTTGGGCGACAGACAGGCCTGTAAGCCCCACGGCAGCCTAAGTAGCAGGCAGGACCTAGTTCCTTCTCCTCCTCCTTCCCTCCCCCGAGTTGCTCCCATCAGGCCTGATCCTAATAAAAGTCTCCTCCTGGCGATAGGCACCACTGGCCTGCAACCCTTTTCCAGCTGGGTGACCCCAGACAAATTACTTTCCCTCTCTGTCATCACCTGTCAAATAGGGGTGAGGATGAGACCCTCCGAGGATTCTCTGGCACATTACAAGATATATTCTGGGCCCTCCCTGGTGGCGCAGCGGGTTAAAGCACAGCACTAAGAAGCTTAAGCCACTTCCGCATGAGTTCAATTCCCGCCTGCCCCGGAGGTGACCACACGGCAAGGCAGACCTCTCCTGACCCGCCCACTGCTCCCCTCAGCAGTGTACTTCATCAATCTGCCTGTTCTGTTCCCCGCTCTGTCCCTGGTGAATCCTCTCACCCTCCGCATCTCTGGCCTGTACCCCAGTTCTGTATGAATAAATAAATAAATCTTTTTTTTTAAAAAAAAGATATATTCCATGTCAAGAGTTTCCCATGGCTCGGAGCTAGCCAGGGTTCAGTGGATATTAGCTATTATTATTAACAGTACTGATCATTCTGAGTACCCCGGGAAGCTGGCTGCCTCCCTGCCTTACTTACGGCCGGCCGAGTCCAGGAAGTTACTTCCTCATGACCTTATTAGCCACTCTCTGCCCAAATAAACACACCCACATTGCTTATTCACCACCTGGTATGCACCTGTAAAAGCTCTCCCCTTTATCTCAGGTACAGCCCTGAGTGACCCCATTACCTCACCGTCCTCAAGGGCCTCTCTCATTTTCGTCCCTGTATTTGTAGAGAAATCGGTCATTAAAAGCTGCTCACTTAAATACTTGCTGTGTGGATGTGCATGGGTGTGTGTGAATTTCTCTTTTTGGTCCAAAGTGTCTTTTCTCCTGGGAGAAATTCCTTAATACTTCTGTAATGAATGTGACTGGAACACAGGACTGAAAATGTGGACACCCCCAAGCACCAGAACCTGCCCTAGCTGTGGGCAAGAACAACAATGGAGGGCCTTCCTGGTGGTGCAGGAGTTAGGTCTCAGCACTGTGAAGCCACCCCACGAGCTGGATCCCCGGCCCAAGAGCTGACCCCCAGGGCCCAGCAGACCTCGCCTGTCTCCCGGCTGCTCCCCTCAGCAGTGCATTTCAGTCAGTCTGCCTGTTCTGTCCCCCCCTCCTGCACCCCACCTCTGTCTCTGGTGAATCCTCTCATACACACCTCTGCCCCCACACCTCTGGCCTGCACCCCAGTTCTTGTCAAATAGGGTTGAGGATAACCTCAGAGGATTTTCTGGCAAATTAAAAGATACACTCTATGTAAAGAGTTTTCCATAGCTCCTGGCACTAGCCAGGGTTCAATGGATTTTAACTATTATTAATAATACTGCCCTTTCTGAGTTCCCCAGTACATGAATGGAGAAAACTGTGGGAACCCCACGTAGGAGAAAAACTTTGGTGCTTTAAACTCCAAGAGTGTATGTTGACCTGTGCCTGTCTGCAGAGAGGTCTTTCGCTCCTTCTCTCATGCCCTGCTACAGACTAAGCAATAAGTGGAAAATAGGAAGCAGGGAATACTGGAAAACCAAAGGGTCTGGGATCTTCCACAGTGGGGTCAGCAAAGTGCCTGAGGCCCTGGGAGAAAGGATTTCTTGGAAGTAGTTTTATCTTGTTTTTTGTTCCAGAGTATGTGTTTTGTCATGCGCAAGCAGTGCCCGGGACTGGAGGCTGGGTGATTTACTCGGATGTAAACGGAGGGGCAAGCCCAAACACTTTACTGGTGTACTGCTGGGTCAAAAACTCTTCCATTGCTGTAAAGATGGAGATTTGCTGGGAGAAAGACTGCAAGGCAGAGGCGGTGCCTGAGAGGAGGTGGACAGAGCTGGGAGGAGAGGACGACCCAGCTGGGCACGCAGCGGGTGGCGCCCCAGGGCACGCACCAGGCCACCCCCCTCCTGAAGACAGGGCAGGTTCTGAGCCTTGTTTGTGACCTAGGAGGCTGCTCCACCCCACCTCCTCTTGGAAGGAAGCCTGGAGGTACTCAGACCAACTAAGCCCATTTCTCTGGAAATGGGGTCCAGGCATCACTAGTTTTAGCACCCCCAATCCAATTTACCTGCAGCCACGTAAATACCCCTCTTAGTGCCACCACATTCTGTGGATGCAGCACCTAGTTAAGGTGCTGAGTGGATGCTTGACACCCCCAGGTACCTGTGGGCGCCGCTCCTGGAGGATGCAGGGACCCTGCCTGGCGTTGCAGGACCCTGTGCTGATGGACGGGGTTTGTGTGTGGGCGGGGGGCGCAAGGGAAGCCGTTGGGGCTCGCTCTGGCTGCTTCGCCTGTGGATGGGGCATGGGCCGGGCGGGAGGGGCCGCCTCCGCTTTGAACTCGCGTGCAGCCTCCCAGGCAGAGCGGGGGCGGGGAGCCCAGTGCCGCCAGGGCTGTCTTCACCTGCTCAGCGTGCTCTGCGCCGTGGGGGACCAGCGCCTGAAGAGCGCCCGGGAATGCGGTGGAAATACCCACCTTGAAAGGCACCGAGGGGAGCTGCGCCCTGAGCGCGCCCGCGCCGCCGCCTGCGCCCTGCCCTGCTCTGCGCGCGCACCAGGTGCTTGGCGCCCGCGGACTCTGCCACCCGGACTCTGCCAGCCGGCTCCTGCCGGCAGGGCCGAGGGGCACCTGCGGCTTCCTGCAGCCCTCCCAGCAGTCGCTTGGAGCCGATGTTTGTTGTTCCTTCAAAGTTGTATCATGAAAATGGCTGTCGGGAGAGTAGCCAAGGAGCACGTATGTTACCGCCTCCCGGGCGGCTCGGTTGTATTTGTCATCGTGGCTCGTCCCTCCCGGCCGGCAGGTTTTTGGTTTTGTTTCTGCTGAACTATTTCAAAGTAACTTAGTCATCATGACTCTTTAGCCCAGCATTTCCAACAGATGAGGATGACTCCCACGACCGCATACCTTTATCACACTTAGCAAAATTATTCAGGGCTGAATGAATCAGATTCCCCCACTGGCCCCAAAACGCCTTTGTGGCTGGGATTTCAACCTAGGTTTCACTGAATGTACTGCTGTGTCTCTTAAGCTGATGCTAAAGTTGAAACATCCTTCCCTGTAGAACCCTAGGGGGCCCCCCCACTGCGCATGCGCGTGCTCACACACACGCACTTTGACAAAATGACATGGACTTTTTACTTTTGGCGAGGGGCCCATGGCCCGGCCAGCCCCCGCCTGCCTGGCTGCTTCCCCATGGTGCCTCTGGAGTTGTTCTTCTATCCCTCTTGCGTCCTGACAGCTGAAACTTTTCAAATCTCAGTGAGATCCGAAAGAAACATTTTGGTGGGAGAACTCCCTGGGGGGCGCGGGGTGTTCTGTTTCGCATCAGCTCATACTGGGTGCCCTTGTCATACCCTGGGGAAGTTTCCGTGATTCAGCATCCAGGCCCCTCCTGGAGAGCCTGATTCAGTGGCGCTGGCTCTGGAGGGCAGGTGTCTGTATTTTCAGAATCACCCCTAGAGACTTGAGCACCTTGGCACCAAGCTGGTTAAGACCCCCCTGCTCCTCAGAAGGGCGTGTGTGAGGGCTGGGTGGGCCTTCTCCAGGGCTGGTGGTCTGCTCTGTCTGGCGCCAGGCGGGCTGGGCAGGCCTGCAGGCCGCAGGGTGCAAGGTGTATGGGCTAGGTACAGGTAGCCCCAGGCTTAGCTGGGCCTTCTTGCCAGATCAGAAGAACCCCACTCACATCTGGGGGTTCCCAGGGCCCAGCAGTGCGCCTGGTGTTTTTTGTGTTTGTGGAAGGAGGATACACCAGGCAGTGAGTGGCTTCTGGACGAGGCTCGGGGAGCCACTGTGAGTGAACACCCAAGCGGAGGGACCTTCCACAGTCCCTCTTGGGCTTCCTAAGAATCAAAGCATTTCTGACTGTCGGGCCATCAGAAAGGCCCAGAAGGCCACGAGGGTCATCACCTGCCCCTCCCTTTCCCCGCTGGCAGCCTGCCAGGTTTGGGGGGGTGAGGACAATGGCGTGGTGATCTGGCTCAGTGGGGTAAGAACAGGTGCTGTACCCATCGGAGAGCCAGAGTGAACTCTACCGCACCCTAAAAGGAAGGACATCGTCCCCTTCTCAGGAAAGTCCATTTCAGTAGAGAAATAGTCCATGTGCATTTCAACTGAGTGTGTTTCTGGGAAATGCCCAAAGGGAACAGTTTAAACTGTACATATTAAGAGATTTTTTCACTAGAATGTTAAAGAATGAAAGGAGTCCAAAGTGAGCAGAGGTCTGAGAAGGCCATCGTGTTTTTAACCAAGGTTTGGAGGATAAGGCAGTGCGGGAACCCAAGAAACTCCCAGCCTGGGAACCAACCCTGTAAGGCCCTATTTTTCCATCTGTAAAATGGGAGACTAACCCCTGCATTCTAAAGATTTATTTTTATTATTTTTATTTTTATTATTTTATTCATACAGGCCAGAGGTGCAGGGAGTGAGAGGGTTCACCAGAGACAGAGTGGGGAGCAGAAGCAGCAGATGTATTAAATACACAGTGGGAGAAACAGGAGAGGTCTGCTGTGCCACATGGGTCAGCTTCCTGGCCAGGGATCGAACTCATGCCTGGTGACAGGTAATAGCTGGGTAGCGCTGAGGCTTTAACCCCTGTGCCACCAGGGAGGCCCTAACCCCTGCATTCTATAACGTAAGGGCTGGGGCAGTTGTGAAGGGGAGAAGTGTTACAAGGCTAAAAGGAGCTAATGATGTATGTGAGGTTTGGGAGTTTAAGTGAGAATTCTGGGCCATGGGGCGGACGGGTAGGCACTGGTGGTGAAGCCTTGGGAGTTAAAGCTGTTCACCATGAGCTCAACGTCCACCTTTCCACAGATGTCTTCCTTGCCTTTTTCAGCCCTCGCCCTCAGCACTCCACTCCTGTGACTGACCCACATGGGGTTTCTAACTCCGCCAACCAGAAAGGCGGGTCAGTGTTCCAGGGGAGGCCCCGGACCCGTGGCTCTGAGGAGGAAGGCACGTGGTGTCCAGGAGGCCGTCTGACTGTGTCTGAGGCCTGGGCAAGTCACGTGGCCTCTTGGGCTCCAGCTTCCCATGGGCCTGGACTAGACGGTGTCCCAGGAGCTGCCCAACGTTGGCCTGACTCTGTGATGGGTGACTGCCGTGTGTGGTCACTCACAGAGGCTTCGAGCACCCTCTAGACCGCTCGGTCCACCCCTCATTCCAGCTGGCGAGGAGGCAGGACGGCCTTCTCAGGCAGGACTGAAGCAGCAGAACTTTATCAAGCACCCCCCCTCCCCAGTGAGCATCCCAGAGGGATCCCCAGAAGCACCAGGTCTCACGGGGGTTCTGGAATGCTTAGCATCTTCCAAGTTGGAAAGATTGAACCCATTTACAGGGAGCTTTGAGAAAATTCACCCCGAACAGCGAGTGGGTGGGAGCACAGTGACCCAGAGACAGCCATTTCTCATCTTTGGCTGTAGTTGTCTCACTGGTCAGCATACCAGCCCCCTGGTGTCCCCGGCGTGGGAGGGGCAGGGCGAGTGAGACAACGTGGACTCACCTGAGCTCCGAACTGCTCTGCAAAACAAGTGCACCTGGCAGCCGATTCTGCTCTGCAATCACCTGCAAACATTTGCCCGCCTGCGGCCTCAGTGCCTCTCAGAAGACCCTTTGGGGTTCTGGCCCCCTTATATCCCCTCTGGATACCCACCTGGGCTCAGGAGCTTCCCTGCCCCCATGAGTCCTCCTGAGCCAGTACCTGCCTGCAGGGAGACACCCACAGCCGCCTGGCTGGGCCAGGGAGGACCCAGGACTACGCAGGGAGACCCAATCTCCCCCCTCCCCTAGCTCACCCTCCCGCCCACTTTCTCAGACCTCTTCCCCAGTTCTCACCCTCCTTTCCTCCTCCGCAGACAGCCATCCTGCTCTGGGCCATCCTGCTCTGGGCCATCCTGCTCTGGGTCCCGCCCCGTTGGCTGGTGGGACAATCCCTCTCTCCTCCCCTCCCCTTCTCTGATCAGCTCCACTTTCCTATGAATTTAAGGGGAAAAAACCCTCATGCTCACAACACAACAAAAAACAGGTTTCAACATTTTACAGGTTTCAACATTTTTCAGGCTGCCTTGTCACATCTTATCAGATCAGCCGGAGCCTCAGGCCAGGCGCTCAGGGAGCTGCTCTGGAGAACAGAAGCTGTAACATTCCAGCCAGGCTCCCGCCTCCCTTCCCTCTTCTCCCCAAAGAAGCATCCACCTCCTGGGACAGGGGCAGGGCGCCCCACCCCTGGGCGGGGGAGCCCAGCCCTTCCCGCTCTTGGTTCTGAGCACCCTCCCTCCATTCCTGTGATCACAGCCCTGGTCCCCTGGGTGCCTGGTGGCCTTAATTTGCCCCCACAGAAAAAGCCCCTCTCTGGAGTTGGGGGACACAGGGGAGTTGCCAGAGCCTTTCACAGAAGTAGAAGCAGCCACCTGGCCCGTGGGCCAGTGAGTTGGTGAGTTAAGGGAGGGAGGAGAAGATGGGGAGACCCCCACCCCACGCCCACAGCCCGTCTTTAGGGGCCGCTGCCTAGTAGGAAGGGATGAATTTTCACTCTGGTTTCCTATTCTTTTTTTGAGCATGGGGGTTTTTCTACCCATGGTAGTGTGGCCTGCTGGCCTGGGACACCCCCTTTCCTTCGCAGTTACCCCCAGCCCTCCACCTTCCTGTTCTTCTACTCTGGGGGGCCATGTCACACAGCAGGGCCCAGTCCAGGCAGTCCAGAGGCCCAGGCTCCCGGCCCGGCACCAGAGCAGAGCTGCTGCTCGGGTGGGAGGCAGAGTAGGAAGTCCCCCCTCGCGATCCTGCAGACCCAGCCAGCTCCCCAGCCCGGGAGCACACTGCTGGGCCTGACTATCTCCTCAGTGCCAGCTGTCTCCCCCCCTTGTGTGCACCCGCTGGCCGGCCAGCCCTCCTGCTGCACGGTCCTCGCCGCCAATGCCAAAGCTCAGATCGGGAGACTTGCATAGCTGCCCGGGTCCCTGGGGTCAGCCGCCCTTGCCCCCGGTCCCCACCTCTGCCCCCTCCTCTGTCTGCTCCTCTGTGGTCTTCGGGCTGCTGAGCCCCCTCCAGTTCTTGCTTGGGGCTGTTCCCGCCCCAGCAGCAGCACGGCTCCCCAGCCCCTGTCCTGCTGTTCTGCACCTCCCTGATCACCAAGGGGTCCTCTTCCCTGGCACTCGTTGAGTGCTCTCTGGGAGTGCTCTCTCCAGGCGCTCTGCTTACAGAGTGCCAGCGCCTTGGGACCCTCTGTCACTCATCCATGGCTTGCACAGCACCCCAACCCAGTAGGCGCTTCCAAAACTGCTCTGATTGACAGACGCCTCCTGGCCTGGGAGCTGCGTGCTGTTTCCAGCACCTGCACTTGGCCTGGTATGTGTTACTACTCCAGTGTGTGTGGCATGAACAGGTGGGGTGTTCACCGAGGCAGGACTTGAGCCTGCTCTCCTGGGGCAGGCTCCCCGTCGCCTCACATTTCTCTTTGTCACGGGGTTGGGTGATTGGGACTAAACCAAGAGGGGAGCCCAGCAGGAGGTCCTGTGGGCCCAGAAGCTCTGTGGGTGCTCTTCGTCTTCTCTGGGTCCGTGTCCCAGCTTGCTTTTCCCTTCTGCACATAGACGAGGGTGCCCTGCTGGACACGCAGGAGAACCAGATGGCCTGTGCGTGCTGAGCGAATGGCTGGTTGGAAAGGCCTTGAGCTCTGCCTGCTTCTGTGCTGAAAGACATCAGCCGAGGTATCTAGGCTTGCTCCACGGTCATGGGGCCACGGGGCTTGCGCCGCACGGTGACGTGAGCACCCACGTGCTCCAGGGAGGGCCTGAGTGACTTGTGAGTCACACATGACTAGGTCTCTGCTCTTGCTTTGCCACGAGCTCCCTGCCAAGGCACCATGGTGAGTGGTCCCGAAGTCTAGGCCTGTGGCCTCCCATGGTGGGAGTGGTCATTGCCTCCACGCTTTAGGAGCTGGGTGCATCAAGGCCCCAGGCCTGCCCACAGACACAGGTGCCCCTGGACTTGTCGGGTTCCCCTCACAGTGTCCACCAGCCCTCAGAGCCCTCCTCACCTAAGGGGGAAGGTCGAAGCCTGGCGTGCCAAGACCAACTCTTGGCCCTAGGCTTCCAGCC
The DNA here is from genome assembly GCF_000260355.1 of Condylura cristata. Classification (NCBI taxonomy): domain Eukaryota; kingdom Metazoa; phylum Chordata; class Mammalia; order Eulipotyphla; family Talpidae; genus Condylura; species Condylura cristata. The sequence goes on along the minus strand of NW_004567118.1, from coordinate 869,787 downwards.
TTTCCTTCCCCTTCTAGATGTTTCCATCTTGCCCCAGGCCAGTGTGGGGGCGCAGGCTGAGGGAGGGCATCTGTTCAGTGTGACCTTGGAGCAGCAGATGGAGCGCGAGCACGGGGCTGTTAGGGTTTCTAGAAACAAGGGGGTCACACCGGAGGAGAGAGACAAATGACCAAAACAATGGTTTCCGTTTCTCTTCCTCCATCTCAGCACCTGGGTCCGCCACTTTAAGCAGCACGAGGTCTCTGGGTCCGAGGCGTAAAAGGCCCTGCCTGGGTGGCAGAGATGCAGGCCTCTACCTTGGGCAAGGTGAGGTCAAGGGCACCATTAGTTGAGAATGGCATGATTGGGGGAGGCTTGGCCATGGATTTCACCCTAAGACTTGAAGGAGGAAGAGGGGGCCCTGGACACTTCCCCTGAGCTGCATGCTGGGCCCTCCTCCTTTGGCCTCCCGCAGCCCACTAGACCCCATGTATGGCTGAGCGATCCAGTGAAATGACTGTTCGTCTGGGCCTCTGTCTCCCCATGTAGAGAAGGATGGGCTTAGACTAGGCCAGCAGCTAGAGGGTTGCAGGTGCATGCGGGGGAAACTGGCTGATGGGGCTATCCCTTCTCCTTTTCCATTGGAACCATTTTTTAAAGTGTACTATTTGGTGGCATTAAATATACTCACAATATTGTGAAACCCTCACAACTATTTCTAGAATCTTTCATCATCCCCAGCAGAAACTCTGTACTTATTATGCAATAATTTCCCCTCCTCCACCCCAACCCCTGGTAACCACTAATTTACTTTGTCATGAATTTGCCTATTCTAAGTACTGTGTATAAGTGGAAACATTTCCTTCTGTGACTGGCTTGTCTCACTGAGCATGATGTCTTCAAAATTCGTGAATGTAGTGTGTGTCACACCTTTGCTTTTTTTAGGGCTGCATACTACTCCGCCGAATGACTAGATCACATTTGCTTTCATTCATCTGCTGATGGACATGGGGGTTGTTTTCACCTTTTGGCTGTTGTGAACACTGCTTCCTTAAACATGGCCATCAAAATATCCACTTTCAATTCTTTTGGGTAAATACTTAAGGATAGAGTTGCTGGATCACCTGGTAATTGTATGTTTGGCTTTTTGAGAAAGAAGGCTCTCTTTTTATCGGTTTATATAAAGAGGAGAAGGGGATTGCATATGATTTCATTTGGAAAAATGGCTAACAAGCAAGAAACACCTTAAACTGGCTCAATCCTGGGGCCCCTCTGAAGCTAAAATCCTACATGGTTTGGAGGTTCCAAGGTTAAAAAGAGACAATTTAGGTATCTGGGAGGCTCTTGGCTGGGTGTGGGGCTCCGACCCAGATGGCTCATTATGAGATGCAGAGTGGGGACACTGAAGTGTGCGCCCCTTGCACCACATAGGCAGCCTGCAGCAGGAAGGTTAGTGCCGGCTGGGTGACAGAATCCATGGGCGAACAACGACTGCGTCACCTTAAGTCCCCAGTGCACGGTTCCTGTCAGTGCCTCTCCACATGCCACATGAGCAGGTTGATTCAGCCTCTGCGCTCACCTGAAGTGTTCAGCTAAGTTTTATCTGCACCCTGTGCTCGCCAGACAGGACCACCTTCAGCCCCCTGGAGACAGGAGGTGTTTCTGGGTAGAGGGACGAGCTGGGTGGGGCGGGAATCTGGTGAAGCACACATTGAATCAAGTCCAGTCTGCCCCGGGAGAGAAGGCCGTGCTCCCTGCTAGCAGCTTGCTGCCTGCCCGCACCTGCTGTCTGTCCGCTGGGCCACCTGTGTCTGTCCTCAGCCCAGCTGGGCAGTGGGTGGTTGGGGTGGAGGATGAGCTGTGCCAGGGGGAGGGTGGCAGGACCCTGGGGCAGGGCAGGGCAGGGCAGGGCCAGGAGCTGCATATAAATAGCCCCTGCCCAGATGGGAAGGCCTGGCAGTGCCCGGCATCCTCCCCCTCACCAGCTGCCCATCCCAGGCTGGTCCTTGCCTCCCTGGGGAGCCTGGCCACTGTCTCAGACCCCAAACGGAGGAACTTCCTCAGCGGAACCACTGAGGAGTCTTGTCCTGTGTGTAGGTGGGACCTCCGGATGCCTGGAGGCCTGGGGAGCAGGCCGAGGGGCCGCAAGGTCGGGGGAGGCCAGACTGGCCTTGGGAGAAGCACTGGCCCTTCATGCCTTCCCTTGAGAATCAGCAGGTACCTGTCACGTGCCAGGCCCTGTGTGTGTGTGTGTGTTCTGGAGCTGGTGTTGGGGAGACATCCTCTGTCCTCAGGGAATTCACACCGGCACAGCCAGATGAATCAAATCAGCCCAACACTTTGTGATAAGGAAGTTTGAATCGGGTAGAGGGAAAACCCAGCAGGAGGCACAGTCGCTTCTGTGACTGGGTGGGGGAGGGGGGCTCTAGTGGGGGTCGTGGCGCATGCCGGGGTGGGAAGGTGCCAGGCTGCAGCCCGCCGAGCAGGCCGAGCCATCTAATCAGAGCCACGCACATTTCGGTAGGAAGGACGGAGGAGAAAAGGGCCTGCTACGTGACCTCCCTGGGGAACGTGCACCCAGAATTCGGGACAGGGAGTTGTGGGGGGCGGTGGAATCTCAGACATGAGCAGTGAGTGGGACGGCCACTCAGGGCCCAGGGCTGCAGGCACGCCCCGGAGGGCCGCTATCCTGCAGAAACCCGCCCCCGGCGTGGCCTCCTCAGCGCCAACACCAGCCAGCAGAGCCAAGCCCTGTCCCCAGAGGCCCTGCTAATTCCCGGCAGGATGTCCAGGTCAGAGCTGGCGCCCTTGGGAGGGGCGCCCCGGAGTGGCCCTTCTGCCCTTGACCTTGGGAGGTACATGTCTGTGCGGCCCGCTCTGGTTGGGGGGTGGGGGGCTCCCAGAAAAGGGATCCTCTTGGTCTAAGGCATCCTTACCGCGATGGGTGGGAGGGCCTTTGAAAATGCTGGTGTTCTAGCCAGTCCCAGATGGAGGACAAAGAGGCCGTTGGCAGGGCCAGGGACGAAGTTCTCGACAGTGGCAGGAGCCTTCCCCCTAAGTTCCCACTGTGTCTCTTTCGCTGATGGAGAGGCCTGAGGGGTGGGGTGGGGATGTTGCTGGAGAGAGCTGGGAGGAAGCCCGGGAGCAGGCATACCTGGCAGCTGGCTCGGCTCCTAGATAAGGGCAGTGACCCAACTGCTCTGCGCCTCAGTTTCCTGTCTATAAAGTGGGGGTGACTACACCCAGCAGTAGTGAGCATTCAGTGAGATTACACAGTGACGGCCATGACAGTGTGTGGTGGCCTGCACTGCTGGCCAGTGGCTGCAGAGGACAGGACTCCATGGCTGGGGCTCAAGGGGACTGCGGTGCTCAGTGGGAGGGGACTGGCCAGCAGGCTGGGCATCTGGGGGGGGCAGGGAGGTGGCACCCTCTGCTGGGAGCTATTTGCAGTCTTCTGGCCCAACTTTCATCTCACTGGGTGAACAGAGCCTGGAATTTGGGGGCTTGGGACAGGTCTTCAGGTTGGGGGCGCCAGGGGAGTGGAGGCCAGGCCAAGGGATTGTGTGGGCACTGTCCGGCCAGTCCAAGGAGAGGGGAGGACAGGCCCTATGCTGTGGGCAAGGAGAAGGGCCCGGGGCAGGGGCACCCGCAATGCGGGTCTCTCTCTGCTGCAGGGAGGCAGCCACTCTCTGCCCCAGGGGTTCTGAGGTCAGTGCTTGTGGCCTGGGCTGGCGAGGTGACTGGCGAGGCGAAGCCGGCTGCGAAACGGTCTGCTTGATCCTCCTCCACTCATGGGTTGTCCCGAGGACTCTGAGCAAACCCAAGGAAAAGGCCCGGCCAGGCAGCAGCCAGTCATTCGGTTAGCCAGGGCTGAGGCACCCTCGGGAGGCCCTTCCTTCTCTGTAAAAGGACTCAGCCTCCAAGACCTAAAAATGTTTCCGCGCTACCTCTGAGCTCGCAGCTATGTGTCCAGTCCCTCCTCCCAGAACAAATAAACAAATGGGGAAATGGGGCCCACCTGTGCCACTGACGGTCCCCAGAGCCGCCTCCGGATCTGAAAGGCAGGTGTATGGCTCTGCTCACCCAGCGCAGAGAGCTTTTGTGGGCTTTTTTTCTGACTTGCCCCTGGGGTCTCTTCCGCTGTCTTTGTGTGGGGGGCTGTTCTGAGGTCATTGCCAAACCAGATGGGGCGTTGCTGGGTCTAGAGGGACAGGGCTGAGTCCCGCTCTCCCTTGCAGTGCGCTCTGTCCCTGCTCACGGCCGATGGCACTGGCCTTGAAGTCCACTGAGACCTCGGGTCATTTTCTCAGCTCTTCTACAAAATGCCATTTCTGCTGCTCCTGTTCCCCACCAAGGCCAGAGTGTTGCGTGGGGGAGCAGGAGCTGGGTCTTCTCCCTCCCGACCCTGAACTAAATGTGTGAGCTGGCGAGAGAGGAGGTGGCGCTCCAGAAACTTCCAGGGAGCTGCAGAGGTAGTCATGGAGGCCCTGGTGCACAGAGGTTGCAGGGTCTCCCAGACTTGGGGTGGACAGGCCACGCCCGAGGAGGAGGCCTCCAGCGCCGCAGGTGCTGCATGGACATGCATGCCAACACGCCTGGGCCGTGCGGCCAGCTCCTTGCTGGACTGAGCTTTCTTTGCCTTTCCTGAGCTGGGCTGGGATCCCGTGTTGGTTTGGGTCCTTCCTGTGGGTCCCAGCCCAACCTTGCCAATGCCTTGGAGAAACTGGCACAGAGTTTGGGAGGGACTTGACCTTGGTTCCTCGGTGCCCTCTTGCCAACTCCGGGTCCTTCGCACGCTATTGCATTGCCCTGGAATGTTTCTACAAGTTTTCTGCTGGCCCTCACACCCCTGCATCTGCCATGCCCACGTGCCATGCTGACTGCCTGGGGCCCGGCTCTGCCCTAGGAGGGGCAGCTCCAGAGGTCAAAGGTGGTGCCATCAGGGCCAGGGTTCACAGCCCGTGTGCCTTCCATGGCGCCGCCCACCCAGGGGCTCACGGATAGCACGGTGCCCGGTGGGCTGCATGCTGTGTGCCCGTGTGCAGTGCCATTACCCTCTGTGTGTCCGCAGGTCCCTGGCCCTGGGCCAGCAGTATACATCTTTGGGCTCACAGCCCCTGCTCTGCGGCTCCATCCCAGGCCTGGTCCCCAAGCAGCTACGTTTCTGCCGCAATTACATCGAAATCATGCCCAGCGTGGCCGAGGGCGTGAAGCTGGGCATCCAGGAGTGCCAGCACCAGTTCCGGGGCCGCCGCTGGAACTGCACCACCATAGACGACAGCCTGGCCATCTTTGGGCCCGTCCTTGACAAAGGTACTGTCTCCAGGGCAGGCAGGAGGTGGGAGGGCTGGCTGGGAGCCATGCGCTGCAGGAGGCTGACGCCTGACCTCAGGGTGCCTCCGGAGGGGCAGCTCCAGCTCCTCTTCCCTTTGAGCCCAGGCAAGTGGGGAGGAGGGAAAACTGGTCACAACGTGGCCTCCACAGAAAGTGGAGATTCTTCTCTGAATGACCAGACCGTCACTATGGCTGTCACGCCTTCTCAGGTGCTGCTTGGGGCGGGCAGCCTGGAGATGCTCTGGGATGGCCGAGGAGGGCTGGGAGGCTTTCTGGCAGGCCTTCCCTCCTGGCCTGCACAGCTGTGACCCCAGGCTTTGATGCGGGCATCTGTGACATTTCCCCAATGCTGTGTGAAGTGTGTGTGTGTGGGGGGGGGGGTCTTACCACCCCTAGGTCCTCCCACTGAGGAAATCCTGGAACTGAGAAAGCTGCCTGGCATTGGTGGCATGACATTGCTCCCCAGTGCTTCCATGAGAAGCTTCCACTGGTGCCCAGGCCCTGCCAGTTACCCAGACTGTGGCAGTGCCAGAAGATGGGCTGGTCTGGGAGCCTCCAGCCGCCATGCTGCCTGGGCGTCTGTGCCTCAAAGGGACCAGAGTCACACAGTTTCACACGAAGGCACCTGGAGAGAGGATGGAGGGGGCGGGGCGGGGGAGGGGGCTGCTTACAAGAAAGGGATTTGGGGGCGTGGGGCGTGTGAATCCTGGGCTGAAGATGAGCAGGACTGAGAGGAACTGCAGGAATGGAAGGAACCCAGCGGGGCTCCGTTTGCTCACACACTGAACCTCCTGGCCACCACCTGGGCTTTGCCACTCACACGGCGCTCACACAGCGAGCCCGGCCTCCCATCCTTCCTGAACAGCCACAGCCACCGCGGGAGTGGCTAGGGATCTGTGAGCCAGCTGGATCTGGTGGGCATGAGGGGGCCAGGAAGGGGTGGGTAGGGTGCTGGCACTCCCCCACCCCATTTTAGAGTGCGTCCCCTTTACCTGTGCTCTGGTGCACTGGGCCCTTCCGACCCACAGGCTATTGTCCTGGGACAGAAGGGCAATTAGCGAATCAATGGACGATGCTTCTGTTTACGCTTCTATTACCAAAGCTAATTATTCCTTGTTTACATAAAAGGTTTGGCCTCTAATTGGGGCCAAGTGGCGGCGGTTTGCATTTCAAACCCGACCTTGCGGGTGTGTCAGTCTCACCGCCTTCCGGTGCCCCCCCTCGGGCCAGGGAGCGCTTAATCAAACAGCCTGGCGTCTGGACGCGCTGCCCGAAAGCGAGACTCACCTTCTGATGGCTCTTGCCCGCTTGGGACATTAGCCAGCGAAAACAGGTCTTTGAGCTTATTCCCCTTTCACATCTGGGTTTAACGTTCTAGGTCACCGTTGTGTGTCCTAGACTGTCTTCCTCCCTGCATGGCAAAAGGGCAGATTTGGTGGCGGGGCAGGAGGAGGTGTGGAGGGCAGGCAGGATGCCAAGGTCTGGGAACCTGGCGACAGCCAGGCGGTCTCCAGGGAGAAGGCCCACGCTAGCCCACCGGCCGGGGGTCGCGCACCAGGAGTTGGGGGAACCCGGCTCGGGGCCCCACGCTTGCCCTCGACGGCAGGGCAGGCGAGGAGTCGGCCCGCTCCGGGCGCGCATCTGCGGGGGGCCGGGAACCGACTC